>NC_092330.1:12788655-13093468 GCF_036785885.1 Coffea arabica
TGATAATATAACGAGTTGCTTAGAAGAATGTAAGAAACCTCTAATATAATGAGTTTAACTAGGCTTGATCGCATACTTGACGTTTTGCACCAGTGGTGGAGCCAGAAAAAATTTTTCAGTGGGGGCAAAAGCAACTCTAAAATTTTTTACCTACTCTTTTTTCAGTTTTTTAAGGAAAAAAATATTCATCAACAAGTACAAATGATACATATATTTCATGAAAAAATCAAAAGACAAACTCAAAATTATTAATGTAATAATAATTTTATTTCAAAACAAACTAAACCATTTATAATTGCTCATAGCGAGTTTTCATATTTTAATAACAGTTTATAACCTTTTTATTTTGAACTTCACGAAGTATATTTTTCTCAATAAAAGTAACTAATAGATACACAAAACTCCAGGGGGCACACTTGAAATTACATCAAATTTTTATAGGTATTATAGAAATTTAAAAGGGGCAGTGGGAGCCTATAAACCAATAGATACACAAAACTCTAAGAGACACAGTTGAAATTACACCAAATTATTATAAGTATCATAGAAATTTAAGGGGATGAGTGGGCCGTGCCCCCAGTGTCCCAGTGTGAATCCGCCACTGTTTTACACCTGAGTTGACTTGTCTCCGGTCTCCGGCCCTGCGTTCCAGTACATTGATAAGCGATTATAAATTATCCTGCCTTCCATTTTCATTACAACACTTTCCTTCACTAATTCTCCATACTGAAATCATGCGCGGTCATTCCATTCTGATTGCCTCATGGGCTGTCGTTGTATCAATAATACTCAATGGAGGACTACTTTGCTCAGGTTGCTTTTTAGAAGAAAAACATGCTCTCTTGGACTTCAAAGCTTCCTTAAAGGTGACTACAAATGCTCATCTTATCCTTTCTTCGTGGACTGGAAAAGAAGGTGATGGAGCAAATGCTGATTGCTGCACCTGGGAACGGGTCAAGTGTAGTAATATTACTGGGAGAATTGTTGAAGTCGACCTTAGTTATTTGCCAAAGGCGTATGATGATTGGTATGATGATGGGGTGGGAGATCAAGAGATTAAATATTACCTCTTATTAATTGTCACAATATGTGATTTTTTCAAAAAATTCATACGGGTGTGGTTTAGTCCTCCGTAGGCCAGTTGAACCTTCCTCCTTAGATTATGATGTGATTTAGTCCCCATTAATCCCTCATTAATTACCATATGGCTATTTGTACAACAATCTTCATGGCTAGTTCCAATTATTTTTGTCATTTATTGATTTTAGTCATTTTCAACACCTAAAATTTACAAGTACATAAAAAAGTATCTTCATATTACAAGAAATGGTAATACAAAAAAAAAAAGTAATCAAAATATTTAAATGGATTATAAATGAATAATTGGTTTTTATTTAATCCATTTAGATCCATCCATTTAATAAATGGATCTAAACCATCCATTAAGTCAAAATCAATTATAAATCATTTATCCATATTGTCACCTCTAGCTCAAATATTCGAAACTAATGAACGCACGGTTTGACGTATGGGGAAATGTTTTAATTGGTTATGTTTTATCTAGTTATGCTTTATCATGTCATGTTACTTCGACTACAAGTTTTTTCAAGTTCATGTTATGTGCCACTTAGCCATATACACATGTAACATGCGAGGTATGTTTGACAAGATTGATGCATGCATGTGTATATGTTTGACAAGATTGCGCAAAGAATTTTTTAAATGTATGTGTATATGTGTAATTCATAAGGTCCAAAAAAGGAAAGATGAATTGTTTGTTGAGCACGTATAGATCACTACACGGCAACTTAACATTTGTGGCAGCTATTGAAAAATATTAGCAAGTGTTTGACCTACTTATAAATGACTGAAACTACCATTCAGAGTGATGATCAAGCTTCAGGGATATTGATCAATTTATTTATAGTCTTTGTATGGACTTTTATTTGGCATTTTGTACCTCGTCGTGGGCATGAGGTAACTTTATCGTGGTATTATTGCATATTTCATTAAGTTTTTTGTTGTGTTGGGCTAAAATAATCACAAAGTAATAATAATTTCTCCAATTAATTCAACATGAAGATAACAAGAAACCTTGTTACCTCAATATTACATATATATAATGCGGTCTATTACAAATTTTCATTATATTGGCATAGAAGACAAAATCTTCAAATCTACAAAGTGTTTTTTTTTTTTTTTTGTAAGTCCGAAGTTATGAATCCATGACCTCCTATTTACAATCACTCATATTTTACTACCTAATCCAACCCTCCAATCTCGACAAATCTTCAAAGTTGACAATCGTGAAATTGGCAGCAACAAAAAAATACGGTTGGATTGAGGCGTGCAATGACATTCTTTTAAAATGATTCGTGCTCTTGCAAGATTTTTTAATTCCAATGCAGAAAGTCCCAGCGCATCATCTCCAATATATAATAGTCCAACTCAAGGTTGTTGCTTCTCTTTAATTCGCATAATCAAGAGGGATAGAACTTTCTCTCAACATTTTACATCGACCAACTGACTATTTCCTTCTAATACTGGAATTATGTAGAAGTAGAGAATATAATATAAGAATCCCATAAAAAAATGGAGTTAGAAAGATAGTTACAATATTATATACTTGAAACGTACTTTTTTCAGCCTCTATTTATGGGTAGAAGAAGATAGGAGTTATAAATCTAGAATTTATGTCTAAGTCATTAGTGAAAATAAGTTATAAATATAATGGTCAAATTAATTTTTATGGCTGTCATATTAATACAAATATATAGCCATTATGATCTTTACATGCCCAAATACACTGTAGAACGGTTCTTGCAAATTGTAACGTGTGTAATTTAGTACAATATTTATAATTATGAATTTAAATTCCATAATTGTAAAGATATATAACTCCTTCGTTAAAAGGATTAGAACTCTTAAAATGTAACTCCCATAATTTCCAAAATAAATTTTAGACAAGTTATAACCCATTCAAAATTTGGTTAATACCATTTATATTTTATTTAAATACACAAGTGTTTTGAAATTTTAATGTACAATAATTTAAGTTAGATTTTTTTAATGTAATAAGTTACCTTACGTTTTTGAATTTTATGATTTAAGGACATGGCATGTAATGTCTTTAGCCATAGCGGGTTGCAGCTCGACAAGTGACTACATCAAATGTTCTCGATAATGTTGTCTATTCTCTCAAGCAACTAAAACGTTGTCTCAGTCCACCTGTACACAAACCCAAACCATTGAGTGAAAGATGAGAATAGTAATTAGGATTTGTAATTTTACCAATTCTTGTTTTCCTTTATCTCCTCATCCAAAAATGGACTTCAGAAAGAAAGATTGGAGAAAAATTCGCAACGAAATCCCATCTTATTGAAAAGAGTAGACATCTTAAAACTTGCAACTTTTTTGACGCTTGAAAACATGATAATGCTTGTACTTGCAGGGCGAGCATGTGTGCATTTTTTTTTTTATTTTTTTATTTTTTTACTAGTCAGAGAAGGTGAGATTTAAGAATTTGGGCTGGGGGAGGCGAATTATGTGCTGTTACATTTCTACTCTAAATATATTTATATTAGCAGAGCAATTACATACACATTTGCCGCGCAAGCTTATTCAGAAAATAGATATAGGATCTTCTCTCAAAAGGGAACCAAGGATGACAATGTGAGAAGCCTTCGAACAAGACCCGAACTGAATCATCCTAGATCTTGAGAAAACTCAAGAAAACTTTGTAAAAATAAAACGGAATTTGATTAATAATGAGCATAGACTAAGATAAAAAGGAAAAAGAATACCCCTAGAATCACAAAACGAGTGAAAAAGTCAGCAATGGAACTGCCTTGGATCTGGTGTCGAATTGGAGTTCCGTCGAACCAGATGCAAAGCTGGATTGAGGGAGAGTTCCAAAAGTTTGCCACATCGATCGGGCCCTAGTCTGTGTTTTTAAATTCGGACCAGATCGATCGGCCTGATCGATTGAACCTGAAATCGGTCAAGTGTCCGATCCGAATTGTTCATCAGAACTGGGAGATCAAAAACCCGGTCAACTCTGGTAAAAAATCGGGTTTGACCGGGAAAAACCGGAAAACCGGTCCAACCAGAACCTTTTGTAAAAAAAGTTCAAACTTTTTCAATATTATGTTTTGACCCCCTAAATTGTTAAAACTTATTAATATACCTCAAATATTTCATACTTTACAAATATTGTTCTAAAATTTGATGTTATTTTTCAATTAAATCCATAATTTTAATTCTAAACTTATTAATGTTTATTAAATAATATAAATTGTTACTTGATTGTTCTAATTTCTTTGTATTTTTTTGTTAAATATATTTGAAACATCAAATATATATGAATATACCTATATTAATATCAAAATGTTATTGGATATTTTACATATAATATTTTAATTTTTAAATAATTTTTATTTATGACATCACCCGGTTCAACCCCTATCGAACTCGATTGAATCCATTGACCCCTGATCCCTGAACTCGACCGAGTCAATACTTGGTCCGGTTCGTCCGGTTCTGAAAACATAGCCCTAGTAAGCTCAGTGGCCACCAAGATGGGTCTTAAGACCCTGCTTGGACTGTAGGTAGGGGTTCAAATCCCACCGGTAACAAAAAAAATCTTAGGGTTGTGCCAAAGCACTCCCTTGGTCTAGTAAGATTTGTGTACCTACTAGTCCCTAATACAAAGTCTCTTTAGACTTCCCTCTCCAGTAGTCTAGGATAGATAAGTTATACAATTGTCGTCTCGAAAAAAAAAAAAAAAAAGATCAGGCCCTAGTGGCTACGGATCAGGAGCTGGTTCATTACAGAAGAAAATTGAGCGAAAGTCCTTCATACGCCTTAGGACAAGATTGGTCCAAAAAACATTATGACATTCTTGATCTAAACGTCGTACATGTTTGAAGTATTTTAGGAAGATAACCAATAATCACATGATCGTTCTGATTGTGGAAGATCTCTCCATCTCTCTTAAACCTCAATATTCTGCTAAAGAGATACTTTCATATAAAACACTGCATAAGCTCTCTGTTTTAAAACTCGGACCGGACCGGCCGGTCGAACCGGGAACCGGCCAGGTAGCCGGTCCGAGTCATATTAAAAAACCGGAAATTTAAAACCCGGTCAAAGCCGGTCAAAAACCGGGTTTGACCGGGAAAAAATCGGTTTTTCCAGTTCAACAGTAATTTTTTTAAAAAAAATTCAAACTTTTTAATATTATGTTTTGACCCCCTAAATTGTTAAAACTTATTGATATACCTCAAATATTTGATACTTTATAAGTATTGTCCTAAAATTTGATGTTATTTTTCAATTTAATTCATAATTTTAATTCTAAACTTGTTAATATTTATTAAATAATATAAATTGCTACTTGATTGTTCTAATTTCTTTGTATTTTCTTGTTAAATATATTTGAAACATCAAATATATATGAATATACCTTTATTAATATCAATATATTATTAGATATTATATATATAATATTTTAATTTTTAAATAATTTTTATTTATGACGTCATCCAGTTCGACCCCTATCGACCCCCGGTCGAACCCATTGACCCCTGACCCCTGACCTCGGCCGAGTCACTATCCGGTCCGATTCTGAAAACATAGGCCTCAAGAGTCAAGAGTCAAGGCAGATGGGGAAGTGGGGCCCAGGCAAAGTTGCTACCAGCGAATGCCGCCAACCGACTACCCCCTGAAAAGGTAACGTCCTTCTCGAAAAAAACCGCGGCCATCTAATCGAATAAAACCGTTATTTGAACGCAGTTATTGAACGAAACTCATGGTCTGCCTTCTTTTTTTCCTTTTTCTGTCATAAGGGAAATTTCATTTTCCCTTATGCTTCTCCAAATCTATATAAGTGTGCAGTGTTTCCATTTGATCCAATGATGACTCAATTTCGATTGATTCCCATAGTCCAATTGGGCTACCTCCCCTTAAAATTGACTGGAGTAGAAGTTGGAGTAAAGTAAATATAGATGTTGTTGATTGACCGAAAAAAAGGATAAAATATCAAAAAACTCAATATAGTTTGTTAAATGTTTAATTTAACTCCTTCTTATTTAAAAATCTATATTATAAGTCCCTGTAGTTTCAACTAAATTAAAAATTGGACGGAAAGCATCCGATCTAATGGTTATACGTGAAATGTCAATATTGTCTCTATATAAATGAACTCCCTATGGTTTGTTGAATGTTCAATTTAATTCTCTCTCGTTTTAAAAATTACACTATGACTCCCTACGGTTTCGACTAAATTGAAAATTAAATAGAAAGCATCTCACACATAGTAGGGGCAATATTGACATTTCACACACAACCATTAGATTTGATGCTTTCTGTCCAATTTTCAATTTAGTCGAAACCATAGGGAGCTATAGTGTAGGTTTCCAAACCAAAGGGAGTTAAATTGAACATTTGTCAAATCATAGAGAGTTTTTTGGTATTTTACCCAGAAAAAAGATATAAGAGAAATTTCATTTTCATGATTGTCGGAATTTAATTCATGTAATGCACAAATAATCTCAACAGGAAGTATCAATTTATTTCTCAAAACATAAAGCCTACTTCACATGTCTCAGGAGATTGCAAAAAAAAAAAAGTAGTAAACTTAAATTGGATAAGAAACAAAAAAAGATAATTAGTATCCCTACTCTACGCTGCAGTTTATAATGTTCGTTTGAGCTCAACTAACTATATTTGGTCGAGTTTGAGTAAACTAACATAACCATATATATATATATATATATAAAATAGGAAAATGGTGGGGTTTAAGAAGCGAGGAGGGGACAAATTTATAGAAATAATTTAAGAACTTAAGAAGAACTAAAAGGAGTATTTTTAGTAAGGGTAAAAAATAAAAAAATCCCCTGTGATAAATCTAATACACAGAAAAGCCCCCCATGATTTTAAAATATACAACACGACCCCCCATACTTTGAACTAAATTGTAAAGGTGACGGAATCCGTTAAACTTAACGGAAATGAACAAAATGACCAAAATGCCCTGATATAATAAAGCAAAAGACAACTCAAAAAAATCATTTGTTTTATTCTCTAAATAGAGAGAATTGAGGGTTAAGGGGTAGAATAGGTATATTTGATAAAAATTAGGTATAAAAATTTTTTTTAGGTTCCAATAAGTCATTTCCGTTAAATTTAACAGGTTCCGTCACCTTTACAATTTAGTTTAAAGCATGAGGTGCCATGTTGTATATTTTGAAACCATAAGGGGCTTTTCTGTGTATTAGGCTTACCACAGGGGTTTTTTTGTTTTTTACCCTTTTAGTAATAAGCAAAAAGAAATTTTTTGCTTCACTTTTAGAAAATAATTAAACAAGATTAGGAAATAAGGGGGAGGGTTGGGTGGTAAGACAAATGGATTGTAAGTAGGAGGTTCTGAATTCAAACTTTTGCATTTCCAAAAGACAAAAAAAGATTTGGAAATGAAATTCTCAATTCAAGGGTGAAAGGTAATTTTCTTGGAAAACTAAATAAATAATGCTTTGTTAACAATGCCGGATGAATCTTGATTCTATACCATTATGAATAGATTTTGAGTATTTCGTATTTGAGATTAGACAAATCAATCATTCTATTTTTTTGCTTGTGCATATTCCTAAAACTAAAGTCGAAAAGCCCTAAATCGGTGGCAAACTTTCACTTAATCTATTGGGGTGTTTGTAGCTTCTTAATTAGGACGTTCGATTCCATGTTTGTTTTTTTTCCCCTAATGATCAATTCTCAAAATATTAGGAACGCATTCAACAATAGAACTTTTCGTTATATAAAAACGTAAATTAATTTACATTTGTGTCAGAAATTATAGTTGTTTAGAAATTTTCGTGTTATGTGTTCTTACCTCTCTAACTTTTGGATTTTACTTGTGTTCTTCTATTTGTTGTATTTAATTATTGTTCACTTTGTGCTTTGTTTTTTCAAGCAGGAGAGGGGCAGGACTTAAAAAAGCAAGAGGAAAAAAGAGAGAATGGAACCCCTCCCAAAATCTTTAAATCTTGAAATCTCAACCTTAACTAGTAGATCAAAATCTATAATTCATTTTGTGCTTACAGTCATAAATCACATAATTAATTTTAGAGTAAAATTTCACTTAGCCTATTGAACTATTTTTGTTCTCATTAACCCACTAGACTCTTTATGATTAATTATGAGGCTAACTCCGTCAACTTCAACTGTTAACATTATTACATAAATATGGTCACTTACCTTGATCAGATAAGGTATATATCAATTTGAGTTAGTTATTGAACTTAATATATTATTGCTTACCGGAGGCTGATTTTACAGGTTGGAACAACTTGGTCAGGATCAGCAAAGGTGTACAATAATTTAGTGGCTGATTTTGCAGCTTCCAGTTCCACAAGAGGAAGAACCAATAAAAAGACCAACAAGCTTCCAGTTCCATTAGTCAAGCATTTCCTTCTAAAGTTGGGTTGGTAGATGTTTACGCGTTCTTCACTCCTCTGAAAGACCAACAAGACTTTCGAGTCATAATTTCTTCCAGTTCCACAAGAGGAAGAACCAATAAAAAGACCAACAAGCTTCCAGTTCCATTAGTCAAGCATTTCCTTCTAAAGTTGGGTTGGTAGATGTTTACGCGTTCTTCACTCCTCTGAAAGACCAACAAGACTTTCGAGTCATAATTTCTTCCAAAATAGGGAGTGCAATACATTACTGTGCTACCAACATTCTTTTGATTCTTGGTCCCCGTAATCTGCACTCCAATTTTGAGAACTTTGCACTTCATTTCATTTTCTGCCCGCCAGATTGACGGACCGAAGTAGAAATTTCTTATCAAAAACATGAAAAACAACAACAATAAATGCGCTCAAAATAATAACTCAATTATGGGCTTGATAATATAACGAGTTGCTTAGAAGAATGTAAGAAACCTCTAATATAATGAGTTTAACTAGGCTTGATCGCATACTTGACGTTTTGCACCAGTGGTGGAGCCAGAAAAAATTTTTCAGTGGGGGCAAAAGCAACTCTAAAATTTTTTACCTACTCTTTTTTCAGTTTTTTAAGGAAAAAAATATTCATCAACAAGTACAAATGATACATATATTTCATGAAAAAATCAAAAGACAAACTCAAAATTATTAATGTAATAATAATTTTATTTCAAAACAAACTAAACCATTTATAATTGCTCATAGCGAGTTTTCATATTTTAATAACAGTTTATAACCTTTTTATTTTGAACTTCACGAAGTATATTTTTCTCAATAAAAGTAACTAATAGATACACAAAACTCCAGGGGGCACACTTGAAATTACATCAAATTTTTATAGGTATTATAGAAATTTAAAAGGGGCAGTGGGAGCCTATAAACCAATAGATACACAAAACTCTAAGAGACACAGTTGAAATTACACCAAATTATTATAAGTATCATAGAAATTTAAGGGGATGAGTGGGCCGTGCCCCCAGTGTCCCAGTGTGAATCCGCCACTGTTTTACACCTGAGTTGACTTGTCTCCGGTCTCCGGCCCTGCGTTCCAGTACATTGATAAGCGATTATAAATTATCCTGCCTTCCATTTTCATTACAACACTTTCCTTCACTAATTCTCCATACTGAAATCATGCGCGGTCATTCCATTCTGATTGCCTCATGGGCTGTCGTTGTATCAATAATACTCAATGGAGGACTACTTTGCTCAGGTTGCTTTTTAGAAGAAAAACATGCTCTCTTGGACTTCAAAGCTTCCTTAAAGGTGACTACAAATGCTCATCTTATCCTTTCTTCGTGGACTGGAAAAGAAGGTGATGGAGCAAATGCTGATTGCTGCACCTGGGAACGGGTCAAGTGTAGTAATATTACTGGGAGAATTGTTGAAGTCGACCTTAGTTATTTGCCAAAGGCGTATGATGATTGGTATGATGATGGGGTGGGAGATCAAGAGATTAAATATTACCTCTTATTAATTGTCACAATATGTGATTTTTTCAAAAAATTCATACGGGTGTGGTTTAGTCCTCCGTAGGCCAGTTGAACCTTCCTCCTTAGATTATGATGTGATTTAGTCCCCATTAATCCCTCATTAATTACCATATGGCTATTTGTACAACAATCTTCATGGCTAGTTCCAATTATTTTTGTCATTTATTGATTTTAGTCATTTTCAACACCTAAAATTTACAAGTACATAAAAAAGTATCTTCATATTACAAGAAATGGTAATACAAAAAAAAAAAGTAATCAAAATATTTAAATGGATTATAAATGAATAATTGGTTTTTATTTAATCCATTTAGATCCATCCATTTAATAAATGGATCTAAACCATCCATTAAGTCAAAATCAATTATAAATCATTTATCCATATTGTCACCTCTAGCTCAAATATTCGAAACTAATGAACGCACGGTTTGACGTATGGGGAAATGTTTTAATTGGTTATGTTTTATCTAGTTATGCTTTATCATGTCATGTTACTTCGACTACAAGTTTTTTCAAGTTCATGTTATGTGCCACTTAGCCATATACACATGTAACATGCGAGGTATGTTTGACAAGATTGATGCATGCATGTGTATATGTTTGACAAGATTGCGCAAAGAATTTTTTAAATGTATGTGTATATGTGTAATTCATAAGGTCCAAAAAAGGAAAGATGAATTGTTTGTTGAGCACGTATAGATCACTACACGGCAACTTAACATTTGTGGCAGCTATTGAAAAATATTAGCAAGTGTTTGACCTACTTATAAATGACTGAAACTACCATTCAGAGTGATGATCAAGCTTCAGGGATATTGATCAATTTATTTATAGTCTTTGTATGGACTTTTATTTGGCATTTTGTACCTCGTCGTGGGCATGAGGTAACTTTATCGTGGTATTATTGCATATTTCATTAAGTTTTTTGTTGTGTTGGGCTAAAATAATCACAAAGTAATAATAATTTCTCCAATTAATTCAACATGAAGATAACAAGAAACCTTGTTACCTCAATATTACATATATATAATGCGGTCTATTACAAATTTTCATTATATTGGCATAGAAGACAAAATCTTCAAATCTACAAAGTGTTTTTTTTTTTTTTTTTTGTAAGTCCGAAGTTATGAATCCATGACCTCCTATTTACAATCACTCATATTTTACTACCTAATCCAACCCTCCAATCTCGACAAATCTTCAAAGTTGACAATCGTGAAATTGGCAGCAACAAAAAAATACGGTTGGATTGAGGCGTGCAATGACATTCTTTTAAAATGATTCGTGCTCTTGCAAGATTTTTTAATTCCAATGCAGAAAGTCCCAGCGCATCATCTCCAATATATAATAGTCCAACTCAAGGTTGTTGCTTCTCTTTAATTCGCATAATCAAGAGGGATAGAACTTTCTCTCAACATTTTACATCGACCAACTGACTATTTCCTTCTAATACTGGAATTATGTAGAAGTAGAGAATATAATATAAGAATCCCATAAAAAAATGGAGTTAGAAAGATAGTTACAATATTATATACTTGAAACGTACTTTTTTCAGCCTCTATTTATGGGTAGAAGAAGATAGGAGTTATAAATCTAGAATTTATGTCTAAGTCATTAGTGAAAATAAGTTATAAATATAATGGTCAAATTAATTTTTATGGCTGTCATATTAATACAAATATATAGCCATTATGATCTTTACATGCCCAAATACACTGTAGAACGGTTCTTGCAAATTGTAACGTGTGTAATTTAGTACAATATTTATAATTATGAATTTAAATTCCATAATTGTAAAGATATATAACTCCTTCGTTAAAAGGATTAGAACTCTTAAAATGTAACTCCCATAATTTCCAAAATAAATTTTAGACAAGTTATAACCCATTCAAAATTTGGTTAATACCATTTATATTTTATTTAAATACACAAGTGTTTTGAAATTTTAATGTACAATAATTTAAGTTAGATTTTTTTAATGTAATAAGTTACCTTACGTTTTTGAATTTTATGATTTAAGGACATGGCATGTAATGTCTTTAGCCATAGCGGGTTGCAGCTCGACAAGTGACTACATCAAATGTTCTCGATAATGTTGTCTATTCTCTCAAGCAACTAAAACGTTGTCTCAGTCCACCTGTACACAAACCCAAACCATTGAGTGAAAGATGAGAATAGTAATTAGGATTTGTAATTTTACCAATTCTTGTTTTCCTTTATCTCCTCATCCAAAAATGGACTTCAGAAAGAAAGATTGGAGAAAAATTCGCAACGAAATCCCATCTTATTGAAAAGAGTAGACATCTTAAAACTTGCAACTTTTTTGACGCTTGAAAACATGATAATGCTTGTACTTGCAGGGCGAGCATGTGTGCATTTTTTTTTTTATTTTTTTATTTTTTTACTAGTCAGAGAAGGTGAGATTTAAGAATTTGGGCTGGGGGAGGCGAATTATGTGCTGTTACATTTCTACTCTAAATATATTTATATTAGCAGAGCAATTACATACACATTTGCCGCGCAAGCTTATTCAGAAAATAGATATAGGATCTTCTCTCAAAAGGGAACCAAGGATGACAATGTGAGAAGCCTTCGAACAAGACCCGAACTGAATCATCCTAGATCTTGAGAAAACTCAAGAAAACTTTGTAAAAATAAAACGGAATTTGATTAATAATGAGCATAGACTAAGATAAAAAGGAAAAAGAATACCCCTAGAATCACAAAACGAGTGAAAAAGTCAGCAATGGAACTGCCTTGGATCTGGTGTCGAATTGGAGTTCCGTCGAACCAGATGCAAAGCTGGATTGAGGGAGAGTTCCAAAAGTTTGCCACATCGATCGGGCCCTAGTCTGTGTTTTTAAATTCGGACCAGATCGATCGGCCTGATCGATTGAACCTGAAATCGGTCAAGTGTCCGATCCGAATTGTTCATCAGAACTGGGAGATCAAAAACCCGGTCAACTCTGGTAAAAAATCGGGTTTGACCGGGAAAAACCGGAAAACCGGTCCAACCAGAACCTTTTGTAAAAAAAGTTCAAACTTTTTCAATATTATGTTTTGACCCCCTAAATTGTTAAAACTTATTAATATACCTCAAATATTTCATACTTTACAAATATTGTTCTAAAATTTGATGTTATTTTTCAATTAAATCCATAATTTTAATTCTAAACTTATTAATGTTTATTAAATAATATAAATTGTTACTTGATTGTTCTAATTTCTTTGTATTTTTTTGTTAAATATATTTGAAACATCAAATATATATGAATATACCTATATTAATATCAAAATGTTATTGGATATTTTACATATAATATTTTAATTTTTAAATAATTTTTATTTATGACATCATCCGGTTCAACCCCTATCGAACTCGATTGAATCTATTGACCCCTGATCCCTGAGCTCGACCGAGTCAATACTTGGTCCGGTTCGTCCGGTTCTGAAAACATAGCCCTAGTAAGCTCAGTGGCCACCAAGATGGGTCTTAAGACCCTACTTGGACTGTAGGTAGGGGTTCAAATCCCACCGGTAACAAAAAAAATCTTAGGGTTGTGCCAAAGCACTCCCTTGGTCTAGTAAGATTTGTGTACCTACTAGTCCCTAATACAAAGTCTCTTTAGACTTCCCTCTCCAGTAGTCTAGGATAGATAAGTTATACAATTGTCGTCTCGAAAAAAAAAAAAAAAAGATCAGGCCCTAGTGGCTACGGATCAGGAGCTGGTTCATTACAGAAGAAAATTGAGCGAAAGTCCTTCATACGCCTTAGGACAAGATTGGTCCAAAAAACATTATGACATTCTTGATCTAAACGTCGTACATGTTTGAAGTATTTTAGGAAGATAACCAATAATCACATGATCGTTCTGATTGTGGAAGATCTCTCCATCTCTCTTAAACCTCAATATTCTGCTAAAGAGATACTTTCATATAAAACACTGCATAAGCTCTCTGTTTTAAAACTCGGACCGGATCGGCCGGTCGAACCGGGAACCGGCCAGGTAGCCGGTCTGAGTCATATTAAAAAACCGGAAATTTAAAACCCGGTCAAAGCCGTTCAAAAACCGGGTTTGACCGGGAAAAAATCGATTTTTCCAGTTCAACAGTAATTTTTTTAAAAAAAATTCAAACTTTTTAATATTATGTTTTGACCCCCTAAATTGTTAAAACTTATTGATATACCTCAAATATTTGATACTTTATAAGTATTGTCCTAAAATTTGATGTTATTTTTCAATTTAATTCATAATTTTAATTCTAAACTTGTTAATATTTATTAAATAATATAAATTGCTACTTGATTGTTCTAATTTCTTTGTATTTTCTTGTTAAATATATTTGAAACATCAAATATATATGAATATACCTTTATTAATATCAATATATTATTAGATATTATATATATAATATTTTAATTTTTAAATAATTTTTATTTATGACGTCATCCAGTTCGACCCCTATCGACCCCCGGTCGAACCCATTGACCCCTGACCCCTGACCTCGGCCGAGTCACTATCCGGTCCGATTCTGAAAACATAGGCCTCAAGAGTCAAGAGTCAAGGCAGATGGGGAAGTGGGGCCCAGGCAAAGTTGCTACCAGCGAATGCCGCCAACCGACTACCCCCTGAAAAGGTAACGTCCTTCTCGAAAAAAACCGCGGCCATCTAATCGAATAAAACCGTTATTTGAACGCAGTTATTGAACGAAACTCATGGTCTGCCTTCTTTTTTTCCTTTTTCTGTCATAAGGGAAATTTCATTTTCCCTTATGCTTCTCCAAATCTATATAAGTGTGCAGTGTTTCCATTTGATCCAATGATGACTCAATTTCGATTGATTCCCATAGTCCAATTGGGCTACCTCCCCTTAAAATTGACTGGAGTAGAAGTTGGAGTAAAGTAAATATAGATGTTGTTGATTGACCGAAAAAAAGGATAAAATATCAAAAAACTCAATATAGTTTGTTAAATGTTTAATTTAACTCCTTCTTATTTAAAAATCTATATTATAAGTCCCTGTAGTTTCAACTAAATTAAAAATTGGACGGAAAGCATCCGATCTAATGGTTATACGTGAAATGTCAATATTGTCTCTATATAAATGAACTCCCTATGGTTTGTTGAATGTTCAATTTAATTCTCTCTCGTTTTAAAAATTACACTATGACTCCCTACGGTTTCGACTAAATTGAAAATTAAATAGAAAGCATCTCACACATAGTAGGGGCAATATTGACATTTCACACACAACCATTAGATTTGATGCTTTCTGTCCAATTTTCAATTTAGTCGAAACCATAGGGAGCTATAGTGTAGGTTTCCAAACCAAAGGGAGTTAAATTGAACATTTGTCAAATCATAGAGAGTTTTTTGGTATTTTACCCAGAAAAAAGATATAAGAGAAATTTCATTTTCATGATTGTCGGAATTTAATTCATGTAATGCACAAATAATCTCAACAGGAAGTATCAATTTATTTCTCAAAACATAAAGCCTACTTCACATGTCTCAGGAGATTGCAAAAAAAAAAAAGTAGTAAACTTAAATTGGATAAGAAACAAAAAAAGATAATTAGTATCCCTACTCTACGCTGCAGTTTATAATGTTCGTTTGAGCTCAACTAACTATATTTGGTCGAGTTTGAGTAAACTAACATAACCATATATATATATATATATATATATAAAATAGGAAAATGGTGGGGTTTAAGAAGCGAGGAGGGGACAAATTTATAGAAATAATTTAAGAACTTAAGAAGAACTAAAAGGAGTATTTTTAGTAAGGGTAAAAAATAAAAAAATCCCCTGTGATAAATCTAATACACAGAAAAGCCCCCCATGATTTTAAAATATACAACACGACCCCCCATACTTTGAACTAAATTGTAAAGGTGACGGAATCCGTTAAACTTAACGGAAATGAACAAAATGACCAAAATGCCCTGATATAATAAAGCAAAAGACAACTCAAAAAAATCATTTGTTTTATTCTCTAAATAGAGAGAATTGAGGGTTAAGGGGTAGAATAGGTATATTTGATAAAAATTAGGTATAAAAATTTTTTTTAGGTTCCAATAAGTCATTTCCGTTAAATTTAACAGGTTCCGTCACCTTTACAATTTAGTTTAAAGCATGAGGTGCCATGTTGTATATTTTGAAACCATAAGGGGCTTTTCTGTGTATTAGGCTTACCACAGGGGTTTTTTTGTTTTTTACCCTTTTAGTAATAAGCAAAAAGAAATTTTTTGCTTCACTTTTAGAAAATAATTAAACAAGATTAGGAAATAAGGGGGAGGGTTGGGTGGTAAGACAAATGGATTGTAAGTAGGAGGTTCTGAATTCAAACTTTTGCATTTCCAAAAGACAAAAAAAGATTTGGAAATGAAATTCTCAATTCAAGGGTGAAAGGTAATTTTCTTGGAAAACTAAATAAATAATGCTTTGTTAACAATGCCGGATGAATCTTGATTCTATACCATTATGAATAGATTTTGAGTATTTCGTATTTGAGATTAGACAAATCAATCATTCTATTTTTTTGCTTGTGCATATTCCTAAAACTAAAGTCGAAAAGCCCTAAATCGGTGGCAAACTTTCACTTAATCTATTGGGGTGTTTGTAGCTTCTTAATTAGGACGTTCGATTCCATGTTTGTTTTTTTTCCCCTAATGATCAATTCTCAAAATATTAGGAACGCATTCAACAATAGAACTTTTCGTTATATAAAAACGTAAATTAATTTACATTTGTGTCAGAAATTATAGTTGTTTAGAAATTTTCGTGTTATGTGTTCTTACCTCTCTAACTTTTGGATTTTACTTGTGTTCTTCTATTTGTTGTATTTAATTATTGTTCACTTTGTGCTTTGTTTTTTCAAGCAGGAGAGGGGCAGGACTTAAAAAAGCAAGAGGAAAAAAGAGAGAATGGAACCCCTCCCAAAATCTTTAAATCTTGAAATCTCAACCTTAACTAGTAGATCAAAATCTATAATTCATTTTGTGCTTACAGTCATAAATCACATAATTAATTTTAGAGTAAAATTTCACTTAGCCTATTGAACTATTTTTGTTCTCATTAACCCACTAGACTCTTTATGATTAATTATGAGGCTAACTCCGTCAACTTCAACTGTTAACATTATTACATAAATATGGTCACTTACCTTGATCAGATAAGGTATATATCAATTTGAGTTAGTTATTGAACTTAATATATTATTGCTTACCGGAGGCTGATTTTACAGGTTGGAACAACTTGGTCAGGATCAGCAAAGGTGTACAATAATTTAGTGGCTGATTTTGCAGCTTCCAGTTCCACAAGAGGAAGAACCAATAAAAAGACCAACAAGCTTCCAGTTCCATTAGTCAAGCATTTCCTTCTAAAGTTGGGTTGGTAGATGTTTACGCGTTCTTCACTCCTCTGAAAGACCAACAAGACTTTCGAGTCATAATTTCTTCCAGTTCCACAAGAGGAAGAACCAATAAAAAGACCAACAAGCTTCCAGTTCCATTAGTCAAGCATTTCCTTCTAAAGTTGGGTTGGTAGATGTTTACGCGTTCTTCACTCCTCTGAAAGACCAACAAGACTTTCGAGTCATAATTTCTTCCAAAATAGGGAGTGCAATACATTACTGTGCTACCAACATTCTTTTGATTCTTGGTCCCCGTAATCTGCACTCCAATTTTGAGAACTTTGCACTTCATTTCATTTTCTGCCCGCCAGATTGACGGACCGAAGTAGAAATTTCTTATCAAAAACATGAAAAACAACAACAATAAATGCGCTCAAAATAATAACTCAATTATGGGCTTGATAATATAACGAGTTGCTTAGAAGAATGTAAGAAACCTCTAATATAATGAGTTTAACTAGGCTTGATCGCATACTTGACGTTTTGCACCAGTGGTGGAGCCAGAAAAAATTTTTCAGTGGGGGCAAAAGCAACTCTAAAATTTTTTACCTACTCTTTTTTCAGTTTTTTAAGGAAAAAAATATTCATCAACAAGTACAAATGATACATATATTTCATGAAAAAATCAAAAGACAAACTCAAAATTATTAATGTAATAATAATTTTATTTCAAAACAAACTAAACCATTTATAATTGCTCATAGCGAGTTTTCATATTTTAATAACAGTTTATAACCTTTTTATTTTGAACTTCACGAAGTATATTTTTCTCAATAAAAGTAACTAATAGATACACAAAACTCCAGGGGGCACACTTGAAATTACATCAAATTTTTATAGGTATTATAGAAATTTAAAAGGGGCAGTGGGAGCCTATAAACCAATAGATACACAAAACTCTAAGAGACACAGTTGAAATTACACCAAATTATTATAAGTATCATAGAAATTTAAGGGGATGAGTGGGCCGTGCCCCCAGTGTCCCAGTGTGAATCCGCCACTGTTTTACACCTGAGTTGACTTGTCTCCGGTCTCCGGCCCTGCGTTCCAGTACATTGATAAGCGATTATAAATTATCCTGCCTTCCATTTTCATTACAACACTTTCCTTCACTAATTCTCCATACTGAAATCATGCGCGGTCATTCCATTCTGATTGCCTCATGGGCTGTCGTTGTATCAATAATACTCAATGGAGGACTACTTTGCTCAGGTTGCTTTTTAGAAGAAAAACATGCTCTCTTGGACTTCAAAGCTTCCTTAAAGGTGACTACAAATGCTCATCTTATCCTTTCTTCGTGGACTGGAAAAGAAGGTGATGGAGCAAATGCTGATTGCTGCACCTGGGAACGGGTCAAGTGTAGTAATATTACTGGGAGAATTGTTGAAGTCGACCTTAGTTATTTGCCAAAGGCGTATGATGATTGGTATGATGATGGGGTGGGAGATCAAGAGATTAAATATTACCTCTTATTAATTGTCACAATATGTGATTTTTTCAAAAAATTCATACGGGTGTGGTTTAGTCCTCCGTAGGCCAGTTGAACCTTCCTCCTTAGATTATGATGTGATTTAGTCCCCATTAATCCCTCATTAATTACCATATGGCTATTTGTACAACAATCTTCATGGCTAGTTCCAATTATTTTTGTCATTTATTGATTTTAGTCATTTTCAACACCTAAAATTTACAAGTACATAAAAAAGTATCTTCATATTACAAGAAATGGTAATACAAAAAAAAAAAGTAATCAAAATATTTAAATGGATTATAAATGAATAATTGGTTTTTATTTAATCCATTTAGATCCATCCATTTAATAAATGGATCTAAACCATCCATTAAGTCAAAATCAATTATAAATCATTTATCCATATTGTCACCTCTAGCTCAAATATTCGAAACTAATGAACGCACGGTTTGACGTATGGGGAAATGTTTTAATTGGTTATGTTTTATCTAGTTATGCTTTATCATGTCATGTTACTTCGACTACAAGTTTTTTCAAGTTCATGTTATGTGCCACTTAGCCATATACACATGTAACATGCGAGGTATGTTTGACAAGATTGATGCATGCATGTGTATATGTTTGACAAGATTGCGCAAAGAATTTTTTAAATGTATGTGTATATGTGTAATTCATAAGGTCCAAAAAAGGAAAGATGAATTGTTTGTTGAGCACGTATAGATCACTACACGGCAACTTAACATTTGTGGCAGCTATTGAAAAATATTAGCAAGTGTTTGACCTACTTATAAATGACTGAAACTACCATTCAGAGTGATGATCAAGCTTCAGGGATATTGATCAATTTATTTATAGTCTTTGTATGGACTTTTATTTGGCATTTTGTACCTCGTCGTGGGCATGAGGTAACTTTATCGTGGTATTATTGCATATTTCATTAAGTTTTTTGTTGTGTTGGGCTAAAATAATCACAAAGTAATAATAATTTCTCCAATTAATTCAACATGAAGATAACAAGAAACCTTGTTACCTCAATATTACATATATATAATGCGGTCTATTACAAATTTTCATTATATTGGCATAGAAGACAAAATCTTCAAATCTACAAAGTGTTTTTTTTTTTTTTTTTTGTAAGTCCGAAGTTATGAATCCATGACCTCCTATTTACAATCACTCATATTTTACTACCTAATCCAACCCTCCAATCTCGACAAATCTTCAAAGTTGACAATCGTGAAATTGGCAGCAACAAAAAAATACGGTTGGATTGAGGCGTGCAATGACATTCTTTTAAAATGATTCGTGCTCTTGCAAGATTTTTTAATTCCAATGCAGAAAGTCCCAGCGCATCATCTCCAATATATAATAGTCCAACTCAAGGTTGTTGCTTCTCTTTAATTCGCATAATCAAGAGGGATAGAACTTTCTCTCAACATTTTACATCGACCAACTGACTATTTCCTTCTAATACTGGAATTATGTAGAAGTAGAGAATATAATATAAGAATCCCATAAAAAAATGGAGTTAGAAAGATAGTTACAATATTATATACTTGAAACGTACTTTTTTCAGCCTCTATTTATGGGTAGAAGAAGATAGGAGTTATAAATCTAGAATTTATGTCTAAGTCATTAGTGAAAATAAGTTATAAATATAATGGTCAAATTAATTTTTATGGCTGTCATATTAATACAAATATATAGCCATTATGATCTTTACATGCCCAAATACACTGTAGAACGGTTCTTGCAAATTGTAACGTGTGTAATTTAGTACAATATTTATAATTATGAATTTAAATTCCATAATTGTAAAGATATATAACTCCTTCGTTAAAAGGATTAGAACTCTTAAAATGTAACTCCCATAATTTCCAAAATAAATTTTAGACAAGTTATAACCCATTCAAAATTTGGTTAATACCATTTATATTTTATTTAAATACACAAGTGTTTTGAAATTTTAATGTACAATAATTTAAGTTAGATTTTTTTAATGTAATAAGTTACCTTACGTTTTTGAATTTTATGATTTAAGGACATGGCATGTAATGTCTTTAGCCATAGCGGGTTGCAGCTCGACAAGTGACTACATCAAATGTTCTCGATAATGTTGTCTATTCTCTCAAGCAACTAAAACGTTGTCTCAGTCCACCTGTACACAAACCCAAACCATTGAGTGAAAGATGAGAATAGTAATTAGGATTTGTAATTTTACCAATTCTTGTTTTCCTTTATCTCCTCATCCAAAAATGGACTTCAGAAAGAAAGATTGGAGAAAAATTCGCAACGAAATCCCATCTTATTGAAAAGAGTAGACATCTTAAAACTTGCAACTTTTTTGACGCTTGAAAACATGATAATGCTTGTACTTGCAGGGCGAGCATGTGTGCATTTTTTTTTTTATTTTTTTATTTTTTTACTAGTCAGAGAAGGTGAGATTTAAGAATTTGGGCTGGGGGAGGCGAATTATGTGCTGTTACATTTCTACTCTAAATATATTTATATTAGCAGAGCAATTACATACACATTTGCCGCGCAAGCTTATTCAGAAAATAGATATAGGATCTTCTCTCAAAAGGGAACCAAGGATGACAATGTGAGAAGCCTTCGAACAAGACCCGAACTGAATCATCCTAGATCTTGAGAAAACTCAAGAAAACTTTGTAAAAATAAAACGGAATTTGATTAATAATGAGCATAGACTAAGATAAAAAGGAAAAAGAATACCCCTAGAATCACAAAACGAGTGAAAAAGTCAGCAATGGAACTGCCTTGGATCTGGTGTCGAATTGGAGTTCCGTCGAACCAGATGCAAAGCTGGATTGAGGGAGAGTTCCAAAAGTTTGCCACATCGATCGGGCCCTAGTCTGTGTTTTTAAATTCGGACCAGATCGATCGGCCTGATCGATTGAACCTGAAATCGGTCAAGTGTCCGATCCGAATTGTTCATCAGAACTGGGAGATCAAAAACCCGGTCAACTCTGGTAAAAAATCGGGTTTGACCGGGAAAAACCGGAAAACCGGTCCAACCAGAACCTTTTGTAAAAAAAGTTCAAACTTTTTCAATATTATGTTTTGACCCCCTAAATTGTTAAAACTTATTAATATACCTCAAATATTTCATACTTTACAAATATTGTTCTAAAATTTGATGTTATTTTTCAATTAAATCCATAATTTTAATTCTAAACTTATTAATGTTTATTAAATAATATAAATTGTTACTTGATTGTTCTAATTTCTTTGTATTTTTTTGTTAAATATATTTGAAACATCAAATATATATGAATATACCTATATTAATATCAAAATGTTATTGGATATTTTACATATAATATTTTAATTTTTAAATAATTTTTATTTATGACATCATCCGGTTCAACCCCTATCGAACTCGATTGAATCTATTGACCCCTGATCCCTGAGCTCGACCGAGTCAATACTTGGTCCGGTTCGTCCGGTTCTGAAAACATAGCCCTAGTAAGCTCAGTGGCCACCAAGATGGGTCTTAAGACCCTACTTGGACTGTAGGTAGGGGTTCAAATCCCACCGGTAACAAAAAAAATCTTAGGGTTGTGCCAAAGCACTCCCTTGGTCTAGTAAGATTTGTGTACCTACTAGTCCCTAATACAAAGTCTCTTTAGACTTCCCTCTCCAGTAGTCTAGGATAGATAAGTTATACAATTGTCGTCTCGAAAAAAAAAAAAAAAAAGATCAGGCCCTAGTGGCTACGGATCAGGAGCTGGTTCATTACAGAAGAAAATTGAGCGAAAGTCCTTCATACGCCTTAGGACAAGATTGGTCCAAAAAACATTATGACATTCTTGATCTAAACGTCGTACATGTTTGAAGTATTTTAGGAAGATAACCAATAATCACATGATCGTTCTGATTGTGGAAGATCTCTCCATCTCTCTTAAACCTCAATATTCTGCTAAAGAGATACTTTCATATAAAACACTGCATAAGCTCTCTGTTTTAAAACTCGGACCGGATCGGCCGGTCGAACCGGGAACCGGCCAGGTAGCCGGTCTGAGTCATATTAAAAAACCGGAAATTTAAAACCCGGTCAAAGCCGTTCAAAAACCGGGTTTGACCGGGAAAAAATCGATTTTTCCAGTTCAACAGTAATTTTTTTAAAAAAAATTCAAACTTTTTAATATTATGTTTTGACCCCCTAAATTGTTAAAACTTATTGATATACCTCAAATATTTGATACTTTATAAGTATTGTCCTAAAATTTGATGTTATTTTTCAATTTAATTCATAATTTTAATTCTAAACTTGTTAATATTTATTAAATAATATAAATTGCTACTTGATTGTTCTAATTTCTTTGTATTTTCTTGTTAAATATATTTGAAACATCAAATATATATGAATATACCTTTATTAATATCAATATATTATTAGATATTATATATATAATATTTTAATTTTTAAATAATTTTTATTTATGACGTCATCCAGTTCGACCCCTATCGACCCCCGGTCGAACCCATTGACCCCTGACCCCTGACCTCGGCCGAGTCACTATCCGGTCCGATTCTGAAAACATAGGCCTCAAGAGTCAAGAGTCAAGGCAGATGGGGAAGTGGGGCCCAGGCAAAGTTGCTACCAGCGAATGCCGCCAACCGACTACCCCCTGAAAAGGTAACGTCCTTCTCGAAAAAAACCGCGGCCATCTAATCGAATAAAACCGTTATTTGAACGCAGTTATTGAACGAAACTCATGGTCTGCCTTCTTTTTTTCCTTTTTCTGTCATAAGGGAAATTTCATTTTCCCTTATGCTTCTCCAAATCTATATAAGTGTGCAGTGTTTCCATTTGATCCAATGATGACTCAATTTCGATTGATTCCCATAGTCCAATTGGGCTACCTCCCCTTAAAATTGACTGGAGTAGAAGTTGGAGTAAAGTAAATATAGATGTTGTTGATTGACCGAAAAAAAGGATAAAATATCAAAAAACTCAATATAGTTTGTTAAATGTTTAATTTAACTCCTTCTTATTTAAAAATCTATATTATAAGTCCCTGTAGTTTCAACTAAATTAAAAATTGGACGGAAAGCATCCGATCTAATGGTTATACGTGAAATGTCAATATTGTCTCTATATAAATGAACTCCCTATGGTTTGTTGAATGTTCAATTTAATTCTCTCTCGTTTTAAAAATTACACTATGACTCCCTACGGTTTCGACTAAATTGAAAATTAAATAGAAAGCATCTCACACATAGTAGGGGCAATATTGACATTTCACACACAACCATTAGATTTGATGCTTTCTGTCCAATTTTCAATTTAGTCGAAACCATAGGGAGCTATAGTGTAGGTTTCCAAACCAAAGGGAGTTAAATTGAACATTTGTCAAATCATAGAGAGTTTTTTGGTATTTTACCCAGAAAAAAGATATAAGAGAAATTTCATTTTCATGATTGTCGGAATTTAATTCATGTAATGCACAAATAATCTCAACAGGAAGTATCAATTTATTTCTCAAAACATAAAGCCTACTTCACATGTCTCAGGAGATTGCAAAAAAAAAAAAGTAGTAAACTTAAATTGGATAAGAAACAAAAAAAGATAATTAGTATCCCTACTCTACGCTGCAGTTTATAATGTTCGTTTGAGCTCAACTAACTATATTTGGTCGAGTTTGAGTAAACTAACATAACCATATATATATATATATATATAAAATAGGAAAATGGTGGGGTTTAAGAAGCGAGGAGGGGACAAATTTATAGAAATAATTTAAGAACTTAAGGTGTCAAGATGGGTCGGCCCATGCTTCTACAACGCAGTTATTCTGACCCTAAGCAATATTAAAGCCTAAAGACCCAATTAAGCCCAATCACTTGGAGGCCAGCTTGACTCTCCGTGGGTTTGGATCGTGGTGTAGATGATTTGCTTGGATTCTTCTAGGCCTTCAATATCCCTGTGGACTCCATGTTGGCCTTGGACCATTCGAACAAGGCCATGGAGGGATTCCTTGAAGAGCTTGGCTAGTGCACGTGTGACTGGGCTCAATGGAACTCGGACCAAGTCATTGCGTGGGCCCTGATCCATGCACACATCACTGATACGGTCCTCGATCAACTCGTTTCGAGACACGTAGCATGTTTGCCCAAGGATCTAGCGAGGTGCTCCAACACTTGGATTGCGGAACCTTGAATCAAGCGGACAACACGATTTGATTATAGGCGGTAGAAAGACGGCTGCACAGAGGTGATTACTCTAATGGATAGGTCGGTAGAACAATCTAGAACGAGACGCAAGATTGCTCACAACCCTTGCCAAGGCAAGTAAAAAGGCTCGAATCTCTCTTAACAGGAAGAATCGAAATTAATAAAACATTATTGATCCGACTTGTGTCCAAAACCATTACAAAGCAAGCCATTTTACAGGCTAGAGGTTACTAAAACCCTAAGGAAACCTAAAAGAGCAGTCGGCCATCTTGGTTTCCAGATGGCCGGCCCATACTTCCACTACTCAGTTAATCTAACCCTATGCAACATTATGGCCTAAAGGCCCTACTCTAGCGAATCACTTGGAGGCCTGCTTGACTCTCCATGGGCTTGGATCATGGTGTAGATGATTTGCTTGTCTCCTCCAAAGCCTTCAATATCCCTATGGACTCCATGTTGGTCTTGGACCATTCGAACAAGGCCTTAGAGGGATTCCTTGAAAAGCATCGCTCGTGCACGTGTGACTGGGCCCAATGGAACTCGGACCGGGTCATTGGGGGGGCCCTGATCCATACACACATCACTGGTGTGGTCCTCGATCAATTCGTTTCGAGGCACGTAGCACGTTTGCTCAAGGATCTCGCGAGGTGGTCTAACGCTTGGATTGCGGAACCGAGAATCAAACGAACGACACGAATTGATTATAGGAGGTAGAACGATGACTCCACAGAGGTGATTACTCTAATGGATACACCTCGATCAACTCGTTTCGAGACACGTAGCACGTTTGCCCAAGGATCTAGCGAGGTGGTCCAACGCTTGGATTGCGGAACCTAGAATAAAACGGGACGACACGAGTTAATTATAGGCGGTAGAACGAAGACTCCACCGAGGTGATTACTCTAATCGATAAGTCGATAGAACAATCTTGGACTAGGCGCAAGATTGGTCACAACCCTTGCCAAGGCAAGTAAAAAGGCTCGAATCTCTCTTAACAAGAAGAATCGAACTTGTTTCCAGAACCTTTACAAAGCAAGCCCTTTTATAGGCTAGAGGTTACTAAAACCCTAAAGAAACCCTAAAAGAGCAGTCGGCCATCTCGGTGTCAAGATGGGCCGGCCCATCCTTCTACAACGCAGTTAATCTGACCCTAAGCAATATTAAAGCCTAAAGACCCTATTCAGCCCAATCACTTGGCGGCCAGCTTGACTCTCCGTGGGTTTGGATCGTGGTGTAGATGATTTGCTTGGATTCTTCTATGCCTTCAATTTCCTTGTGGACTCCATGTTGGTCTTGGACCATTCGAACAAGGCCGTGGAGGGATTCCTTGAAGAGCTTGGCAAGTGCACGTGTGACTGGGCCCAATGGAACTCAGACCGGGTCATTGCATGGGCCCTGATCCATGCACACATTACTGATACGGTCCTCGATCAACTCGTTTCGAGACACGTAGCACGTTTGCCCAAGGATCTAGCGAGGTAGTCCAACGCTTGGATTGCGGAACCCAGAATCAAACGGACGACACGATTTGATTACATGGGGTAGAACGATGACTCCACTGAAGTGATTACTTCTAATGGATACACCTCGATCAACTCGTTTCGAGACACGTAGCAGGTTTGCCCAAGGATCTAGCGAGGTGGTCCAACGCTTGGATTGCGAAACCTAGAATCAAACGGGACGACACGATTCGATTATAGGCGGTTGATCGACGACTTCACAGAGGTAATTACTCTAATGGAAAGATCGGTAGAACAATCTAGGACGAGACTCAAGATTGCTCACAACCCTTGCCAAGGCAAGTAAAAAGGCTCGAATCTCTCTTAACAAGAAGAATCGAAATTGATCAAACTTTATTGATCAAACTTGTTTCCAGAACCTTTACAAAGCAAGCCCTTTTATAGGCTAGAGGTTACTAAAACCCTAACGAAACCCAAAAAGAGCAGTCGGCCATCTTGGTGTCAAGATGGGTCGGCCCATGCTTCTACAACGCAGTTATTCTGACCCTAAGCAATATTAAAGCCTAAAGACCCAATTAAGCCCAATCACTTGGAGGCCAGCTTGACTCTCCGTGGGTTTGGATCGTGGTGTAGATGATTTGCTTGGATTCTTCTAGGCCTTCAATA
Organism: Coffea arabica; assembly: GCF_036785885.1. Lineage (NCBI taxonomy): Eukaryota > Viridiplantae > Streptophyta > Magnoliopsida > Gentianales > Rubiaceae > Coffea > Coffea arabica. Next base: position 12,815,859 of record NC_092330.1, read on the forward strand.
TCCCTGTGGACTCCATGTTGGCCTTGGACCATTCGAACAAGGCCATGGAGGGATTCCTTGAAGAGCTTGGCTAGTGCACGTGTGACTGGGCTCAATGGAACTCGGACCAAGTCATTGCGTGGGCCCTGATCCATGCACACATCACTGATACGGTCCTCGATCAACTCGTTTCGAGACACGTAGCATGTTTGCCCAAGGATCTAGCGAGGTGCTCCAACACTTGGATTGCGGAACCTTGAATCAAGCGGACAACACGATTTGATTATAGGCGGTAGAAAGACGGCTGCACAGAGGTGATTACTCTAATGGATAGGTCGGTAGAACAATCTAGAACGAGACGCAAGATTGCTCACAACCCTTGCCAAGGCAAGTAAAAAGGCTCGAATCTCTCTTAACAGGAAGAATCGAAATTAATAAAACATTATTGATCCGACTTGTGTCCAAAACCATTACAAAGCAAGCCATTTTACAGGCTAGAGGTTACTAAAACCCTAAGGAAACCTAAAAGAGCAGTCGGCCATCTTGGTTTCCAGATGGCCGGCCCATACTTCCACTACTCAGTTAATCTAACCCTATGCAACATTATGGCCTAAAGGCCCTACTCTAGCGAATCACTTGGAGGCCTGCTTGACTCTCCATGGGCTTGGATCATGGTGTAGATGATTTGCTTGTCTCCTCCAAAGCCTTCAATATCCCTATGGACTCCATGTTGGTCTTGGACCATTCGAACAAGGCCTTAGAGGGATTCCTTGAAAAGCATCGCTCGTGCACGTGTGACTGGGCCCAATGGAACTCGGACCGGGTCATTGGGGGGGCCCTGATCCATACACACATCACTGGTGTGGTCCTCGATCAATTCGTTTCGAGGCACGTAGCACGTTTGCTCAAGGATCTCGCGAGGTGGTCTAACGCTTGGATTGCGGAACCGAGAATCAAACGAACGACACGAATTGATTATAGGAGGTAGAACGATGACTCCACAGAGGTGATTACTCTAATGGATACACCTCGATCAACTCGTTTCGAGACACGTAGCACGTTTGCCCAAGGATCTAGCGAGGTGGTCCAACGCTTGGATTGCGGAACCTAGAATAAAACGGGACGACACGAGTTAATTATAGGCGGTAGAACGAAGACTCCACCGAGGTGATTACTCTAATCGATAAGTCGATAGAACAATCTTGGACTAGGCGCAAGATTGGTCACAACCCTTGCCAAGGCAAGTAAAAAGGCTCGAATCTCTCTTAACAAGAAGAATCGAACTTGTTTCCAGAACCTTTACAAAGCAAGCCCTTTTATAGGCTAGAGGTTACTAAAACCCTAAAGAAACCCTAAAAGAGCAGTCGGCCATCTCGGTGTCAAGATGGGCCGGCCCATCCTTCTACAACGCAGTTAATCTGACCCTAAGCAATATTAAAGCCTAAAGACCCTATTCAGCCCAATCACTTGGCGGCCAGCTTGACTCTCCGTGGGTTTGGATCGTGGTGTAGATGATTTGCTTGGATTCTTCTATGCCTTCAATTTCCTTGTGGACTCCATGTTGGTCTTGGACCATTCGAACAAGGCCGTGGAGGGATTCCTTGAAGAGCTTGGCAAGTGCACGTGTGACTGGGCCCAATGGAACTCAGACCGGGTCATTGCATGGGCCCTGATCCATGCACACATTACTGATACGGTCCTCGATCAACTCGTTTCGAGACACGTAGCACGTTTGCCCAAGGATCTAGCGAGGTAGTCCAACGCTTGGATTGCGGAACCCAGAATCAAACGGACGACACGATTTGATTACATGGGGTAGAACGATGACTCCACTGAAGTGATTACTTCTAATGGATACACCTCGATCAACTCGTTTCGAGACACGTAGCAGGTTTGCCCAAGGATCTAGCGAGGTGGTCCAACGCTTGGATTGCGAAACCTAGAATCAAACGGGACGACACGATTCGATTATAGGCGGTTGATCGACGACTTCACAGAGGTAATTACTCTAATGGAAAGATCGGTAGAACAATCTAGGACGAGACTCAAGATTGCTCACAACCCTTGCCAAGGCAAGTAAAAAGGCTCGAATCTCTCTTAACAAGAAGAATCGAAATTGATCAAACTTTATTGATCAAACTTGTTTCCAGAACCTTTACAAAGCAAGCCCTTTTATAGGCTAGAGGTTACTAAAACCCTAACGAAACCCAAAAAGAGCAGTCGGCCATCTTGGTGTCAAGATGGGTCGGCCCATGCTTCTACAACGCAGTTATTCTGACCCTAAGCAATATTAAAGCCTAAAGACCCAATTAAGCCCAATCACTTGGAGGCCAGCTTGACTCTCCGTGGGTTTGGATCGTGGTGTAGATGATTTGCTTGGATTCTTCTAGGCCTTCAATATCCCTGTGGACTCCATGTTGGCCTTGGACCATTCGAACAAGGCCATGGAGGGATTCCTTGAAGAGCTTGGCTAGTGCACGTGTGACTGGGCTCAATGGAACTCGGACCAAGTCATTGCGTGGGCCCTGATCCATGCACACATCACTGATACGGTCCTCGATCAACTCGTTTCGAGACACGTAGCATGTTTGCCCAAGGATCTAGCGAGGTGCTCCAACACTTGGATTGCGGAACCTTGAATCAAGCGGACAACACGATTTGATTATAGGCGGTAGAAAGACGGCTGCACAGAGGTGATTACTCTAATGGATAGGTCGGTAGAACAATCTAGAACGAGACGCAAGATTGCTCACAACCCTTGCCAAGGCAAGTAAAAAGGCTCGAATCTCTCTTAACAGGAAGAATCGAAATTAATAAAACATTATTGATCCGACTTGTGTCCAAAACCATTACAAAGCAAGCCATTTTACAGGCTAGAGGTTACTAAAACCCTAAGGAAACCTAAAAGAGCAGTCGGCCATCTTGGTTTCCAGATGGCCGGCCCATACTTCCACTACTCAGTTAATCTAACCCTATGCAACATTATGGCCTAAAGGCCCTACTCTAGCGAATCACTTGGAGGCCTGCTTGACTCTCCATGGGCTTGGATCATGGTGTAGATGATTTGCTTGTCTCCTCCAAAGCCTTCAATATCCCTATGGACTCCATGTTGGTCTTGGACCATTCGAACAAGGCCTTAGAGGGATTCCTTGAAAAGCATCGCTCGTGCACGTGTGACTGGGCCCAATGGAACTCGGACCGGGTCATTGGGGGGGCCCTGATCCATACACACATCACTGGTGTGGTCCTCGATCAATTCGTTTCGAGGCACGTAGCACGTTTGCTCAAGGATCTCGCGAGGTGGTCTAACGCTTGGATTGCGGAACCGAGAATCAAACGAACGACACGAATTGATTATAGGAGGTAGAACGATGACTCCACAGAGGTGATTACTCTAATGGATACACCTCGATCAACTCGTTTCGAGACACGTAGCACGTTTGCCCAAGGATCTAGCGAGGTGGTCCAACGCTTGGATTGCGGAACCTAGAATAAAACGGGACGACACGAGTTAATTATAGGCGGTAGAACGAAGACTCCACCGAGGTGATTACTCTAATCGATAAGTCGATAGAACAATCTTGGACTAGGCGCAAGATTGGTCACAACCCTTGCCAAGGCAAGTAAAAAGGCTCGAATCTCTCTTAACAAGAAGAATCGAACTTGTTTCCAGAACCTTTACAAAGCAAGCCCTTTTATAGGCTAGAGGTTACTAAAACCCTAAAGAAACCCTAAAAGAGCAGTCGGCCATCTCGGTGTCAAGATGGGCCGGCCCATCCTTCTACAACGCAGTTAATCTGACCCTAAGCAATATTAAAGCCTAAAGACCCTATTCAGCCCAATCACTTGGCGGCCAGCTTGACTCTCCGTGGGTTTGGATCGTGGTGTAGATGATTTGCTTGGATTCTTCTATGCCTTCAATTTCCTTGTGGACTCCATGTTGGTCTTGGACCATTCGAACAAGGCCGTGGAGGGATTCCTTGAAGAGCTTGGCAAGTGCACGTGTGACTGGGCCCAATGGAACTCAGACCGGGTCATTGCATGGGCCCTGATCCATGCACACATTACTGATACGGTCCTCGATCAACTCGTTTCGAGACACGTAGCACGTTTGCCCAAGGATCTAGCGAGGTAGTCCAACGCTTGGATTGCGGAACCCAGAATCAAACGGACGACACGATTTGATTACATGGGGTAGAACGATGACTCCACTGAAGTGATTACTTCTAATGGATACACCTCGATCAACTCGTTTCGAGACACGTAGCAGGTTTGCCCAAGGATCTAGCGAGGTGGTCCAACGCTTGGATTGCGAAACCTAGAATCAAACGGGACGACACGATTCGATTATAGGCGGTTGATCGACGACTTCACAGAGGTAATTACTCTAATGGAAAGATCGGTAGAACAATCTAGGACGAGACTCAAGATTGCTCACAACCCTTGCCAAGGCAAGTAAAAAGGCTCGAATCTCTCTTAACAAGAAGAATCGAAATTGATCAAACTTTATTGATCAAACTTGTTTCCAGAACCTTTACAAAGCAAGCCCTTTTATAGGCTAGAGGTTACTAAAACCCTAACGAAACCCAAAAAGAGCAGTCGGCCATCTTGGTGTCAAGATGGGTCGGCCCATGCTTCTACAACGCAGTTATTCTGACCCTAAGCAATATTAAAGCCTAAAGACCCAATTAAGCCCAATCACTTGGAGGCCAGCTTGACTCTCCGTGGGTTTGGATCGTGGTGTAGATGATTTGCTTGGATTCTTCTAGGCCTTCAATATCCCTGTGGACTCCATGTTGGCCTTGGACCATTCGAACAAGGCCATGGAGGGATTCCTTGAAGAGCTTGGCTAGTGCACGTGTGACTGGGCTCAATGGAACTCGGACCAAGTCATTGCGTGGGCCCTGATCCATGCACACATCACTGATACGGTCCTCGATCAACTCGTTTCGAGACACGTAGCATGTTTGCCCAAGGATCTAGCGAGGTGCTCCAACACTTGGATTGCGGAACCTTGAATCAAGCGGACAACACGATTTGATTATAGGCGGTAGAAAGACGGCTGCACAGAGGTGATTACTCTAATGGATAGGTCGGTAGAACAATCTAGAACGAGACGCAAGATTGCTCACAACCCTTGCCAAGGCAAGTAAAAAGGCTCGAATCTCTCTTAACAGGAAGAATCGAAATTAATAAAACATTATTGATCCGACTTGTGTCCAAAACCATTACAAAGCAAGCCATTTTACAGGCTAGAGGTTACTAAAACCCTAAGGAAACCTAAAAGAGCAGTCGGCCATCTTGGTTTCCAGATGGCCGGCCCATACTTCCACTACTCAGTTAATCTAACCCTATGCAACATTATGGCCTAAAGGCCCTACTCTAGCGAATCACTTGGAGGCCTGCTTGACTCTCCATGGGCTTGGATCATGGTGTAGATGATTTGCTTGTCTCCTCCAAAGCCTTCAATATCCCTATGGACTCCATGTTGGTCTTGGACCATTCGAACAAGGCCTTAGAGGGATTCCTTGAAAAGCATCGCTCGTGCACGTGTGACTGGGCCCAATGGAACTCGGACCGGGTCATTGGGGGGGCCCTGATCCATACACACATCACTGGTGTGGTCCTCGATCAATTCGTTTCGAGGCACGTAGCACGTTTGCTCAAGGATCTCGCGAGGTGGTCTAACGCTTGGATTGCGGAACCGAGAATCAAACGAACGACACGAATTGATTATAGGAGGTAGAACGATGACTCCACAGAGGTGATTACTCTAATGGATACACCTCGATCAACTCGTTTCGAGACACGTAGCACGTTTGCCCAAGGATCTAGCGAGGTGGTCCAACGCTTGGATTGCGGAACCTAGAATAAAACGGGACGACACGAGTTAATTATAGGCGGTAGAACGAAGACTCCACCGAGGTGATTACTCTAATCGATAAGTCGATAGAACAATCTTGGACTAGGCGCAAGATTGGTCACAACCCTTGCCAAGGCAAGTAAAAAGGCTCGAATCTCTCTTAACAAGAAGAATCGAACTTGTTTCCAGAACCTTTACAAAGCAAGCCCTTTTATAGGCTAGAGGTTACTAAAACCCTAAAGAAACCCTAAAAGAGCAGTCGGCCATCTCGGTGTCAAGATGGGCCGGCCCATCCTTCTACAACGCAGTTAATCTGACCCTAAGCAATATTAAAGCCTAAAGACCCTATTCAGCCCAATCACTTGGCGGCCAGCTTGACTCTCCGTGGGTTTGGATCGTGGTGTAGATGATTTGCTTGGATTCTTCTATGCCTTCAATTTCCTTGTGGACTCCATGTTGGTCTTGGACCATTCGAACAAGGCCGTGGAGGGATTCCTTGAAGAGCTTGGCAAGTGCACGTGTGACTGGGCCCAATGGAACTCAGACCGGGTCATTGCATGGGCCCTGATCCATGCACACATTACTGATACGGTCCTCGATCAACTCGTTTCGAGACACGTAGCACGTTTGCCCAAGGATCTAGCGAGGTAGTCCAACGCTTGGATTGCGGAACCCAGAATCAAACGGACGACACGATTTGATTACATGGGGTAGAACGATGACTCCACTGAAGTGATTACTTCTAATGGATACACCTCGATCAACTCGTTTCGAGACACGTAGCAGGTTTGCCCAAGGATCTAGCGAGGTGGTCCAACGCTTGGATTGCGAAACCTAGAATCAAACGGGACGACACGATTCGATTATAGGCGGTTGATCGACGACTTCACAGAGGTAATTACTCTAATGGAAAGATCGGTAGAACAATCTAGGACGAGACTCAAGATTGCTCACAACCCTTGCCAAGGCAAGTAAAAAGGCTCGAATCTCTCTTAACAAGAAGAATCGAAATTGATCAAACTTTATTGATCAAACTTGTTTCCAGAACCTTTACAAAGCAAGCCCTTTTATAGGCTAGAGGTTACTAAAACCCTAACGAAACCCAAAAAGAGCAGTCGGCCATCTTGGTGTCAAGATGGGTCGGCCCATGCTTCTACAACGCAGTTATTCTGACCCTAAGCAATATTAAAGCCTAAAGACCCAATTAAGCCCAATCACTTGGAGGCCAGCTTGACTCTCCGTGGGTTTGGATCGTGGTGTAGATGATTTGCTTGGATTCTTCTAGGCCTTCAATATCCCTGTGGACTCCATGTTGGCCTTGGACCATTCGAACAAGGCCATGGAGGGATTCCTTGAAGAGCTTGGCTAGTGCACGTGTGACTGGGCTCAATGGAACTCGGACCAAGTCATTGCGTGGGCCCTGATCCATGCACACATCACTGATACGGTCCTCGATCAACTCGTTTCGAGACACGTAGCATGTTTGCCCAAGGATCTAGCGAGGTGCTCCAACACTTGGATTGCGGAACCTTGAATCAAGCGGACAACACGATTTGATTATAGGCGGTAGAAAGACGGCTGCACAGAGGTGATTACTCTAATGGATAGGTCGGTAGAACAATCTAGAACGAGACGCAAGATTGCTCACAACCCTTGCCAAGGCAAGTAAAAAGGCTCGAATCTCTCTTAACAGGAAGAATCGAAATTAATAAAACATTATTGATCCGACTTGTGTCCAAAACCATTACAAAGCAAGCCATTTTACAGGCTAGAGGTTACTAAAACCCTAAGGAAACCTAAAAGAGCAGTCGGCCATCTTGGTTTCCAGATGGCCGGCCCATACTTCCACTACTCAGTTAATCTAACCCTATGCAACATTATGGCCTAAAGGCCCTACTCTAGCGAATCACTTGGAGGCCTGCTTGACTCTCCATGGGCTTGGATCATGGTGTAGATGATTTGCTTGTCTCCTCCAAAGCCTTCAATATCCCTATGGACTCCATGTTGGTCTTGGACCATTCGAACAAGGCCTTAGAGGGATTCCTTGAAAAGCATCGCTCGTGCACGTGTGACTGGGCCCAATGGAACTCGGACCGGGTCATTGGGGGGGCCCTGATCCATACACACATCACTGGTGTGGTCCTCGATCAATTCGTTTCGAGGCACGTAGCACGTTTGCTCAAGGATCTCGCGAGGTGGTCTAACGCTTGGATTGCGGAACCGAGAATCAAACGAACGACACGAATTGATTATAGGAGGTAGAACGATGACTCCACAGAGGTGATTACTCTAATGGATACACCTCGATCAACTCGTTTCGAGACACGTAGCACGTTTGCCCAAGGATCTAGCGAGGTGGTCCAACGCTTGGATTGCGGAACCTAGAATAAAACGGGACGACACGAGTTAATTATAGGCGGTAGAACGAAGACTCCACCGAGGTGATTACTCTAATCGATAAGTCGATAGAACAATCTTGGACTAGGCGCAAGATTGGTCACAACCCTTGCCAAGGCAAGTAAAAAGGCTCGAATCTCTCTTAACAAGAAGAATCGAACTTGTTTCCAGAACCTTTACAAAGCAAGCCCTTTTATAGGCTAGAGGTTACTAAAACCCTAAAGAAACCCTAAAAGAGCAGTCGGCCATCTCGGTGTCAAGATGGGCCGGCCCATCCTTCTACAACGCAGTTAATCTGACCCTAAGCAATATTAAAGCCTAAAGACCCTATTCAGCCCAATCACTTGGCGGCCAGCTTGACTCTCCGTGGGTTTGGATCGTGGTGTAGATGATTTGCTTGGATTCTTCTATGCCTTCAATTTCCTTGTGGACTCCATGTTGGTCTTGGACCATTCGAACAAGGCCGTGGAGGGATTCCTTGAAGAGCTTGGCAAGTGCACGTGTGACTGGGCCCAATGGAACTCAGACCGGGTCATTGCATGGGCCCTGATCCATGCACACATTACTGATACGGTCCTCGATCAACTCGTTTCGAGACACGTAGCACGTTTGCCCAAGGATCTAGCGAGGTAGTCCAACGCTTGGATTGCGGAACCCAGAATCAAACGGACGACACGATTTGATTACATGGGGTAGAACGATGACTCCACTGAAGTGATTACTTCTAATGGATACACCTCGATCAACTCGTTTCGAGACACGTAGCAGGTTTGCCCAAGGATCTAGCGAGGTGGTCCAACGCTTGGATTGCGAAACCTAGAATCAAACGGGACGACACGATTCGATTATAGGCGGTTGATCGACGACTTCACAGAGGTAATTACTCTAATGGAAAGATCGGTAGAACAATCTAGGACGAGACTCAAGATTGCTCACAACCCTTGCCAAGGCAAGTAAAAAGGCTCGAATCTCTCTTAACAAGAAGAATCGAAATTGATCAAACTTTATTGATCAAACTTGTTTCCAGAACCTTTACAAAGCAAGCCCTTTTATAGGCTAGAGGTTACTAAAACCCTAACGAAACCCAAAAAGAGCAGTCGGCCATCTTGGTGTCAAGATGGGTCGGCCCATGCTTCTACAACGCAGTTATTCTGACCCTAAGCAATATTAAAGCCTAAAGACCCAATTAAGCCCAATCACTTGGAGGCCAGCTTGACTCTCCGTGGGTTTGGATCGTGGTGTAGATGATTTGCTTGGATTCTTCTAGGCCTTCAATATCCCTGTGGACTCCATGTTGGCCTTGGACCATTCGAACAAGGCCATGGAGGGATTCCTTGAAGAGCTTGGCTAGTGCACGTGTGACTGGGCTCAATGGAACTCGGACCAAGTCATTGCGTGGGCCCTGATCCATGCACACATCACTGATACGGTCCTCGATCAACTCGTTTCGAGACACGTAGCATGTTTGCCCAAGGATCTAGCGAGGTGCTCCAACACTTGGATTGCGGAACCTTGAATCAAGCGGACAACACGATTTGATTATAGGCGGTAGAAAGACGGCTGCACAGAGGTGATTACTCTAATGGATAGGTCGGTAGAACAATCTAGAACGAGACGCAAGATTGCTCACAACCCTTGCCAAGGCAAGTAAAAAGGCTCGAATCTCTCTTAACAGGAAGAATCGAAATTAATAAAACATTATTGATCCGACTTGTGTCCAAAACCATTACAAAGCAAGCCATTTTACAGGCTAGAGGTTACTAAAACCCTAAGGAAACCTAAAAGAGCAGTCGGCCATCTTGGTTTCCAGATGGCCGGCCCATACTTCCACTACTCAGTTAATCTAACCCTATGCAACATTATGGCCTAAAGGCCCTACTCTAGCGAATCACTTGGAGGCCTGCTTGACTCTCCATGGGCTTGGATCATGGTGTAGATGATTTGCTTGTCTCCTCCAAAGCCTTCAATATCCCTATGGACTCCATGTTGGTCTTGGACCATTCGAACAAGGCCTTAGAGGGATTCCTTGAAAAGCATCGCTCGTGCACGTGTGACTGGGCCCAATGGAACTCGGACCGGGTCATTGGGGGGGCCCTGATCCATACACACATCACTGGTGTGGTCCTCGATCAATTCGTTTCGAGGCACGTAGCACGTTTGCTCAAGGATCTCGCGAGGTGGTCTAACGCTTGGATTGCGGAACCGAGAATCAAACGAACGACACGAATTGATTATAGGAGGTAGAACGATGACTCCACAGAGGTGATTACTCTAATGGATACACCTCGATCAACTCGTTTCGAGACACGTAGCACGTTTGCCCAAGGATCTAGCGAGGTGGTCCAACGCTTGGATTGCGGAACCTAGAATAAAACGGGACGACACGAGTTAATTATAGGCGGTAGAACGAAGACTCCACCGAGGTGATTACTCTAATCGATAAGTCGATAGAACAATCTTGGACTAGGCGCAAGATTGGTCACAACCCTTGCCAAGGCAAGTAAAAAGGCTCGAATCTCTCTTAACAAGAAGAATCGAACTTGTTTCCAGAACCTTTACAAAGCAAGCCCTTTTATAGGCTAGAGGTTACTAAAACCCTAAAGAAACCCTAAAAGAGCAGTCGGCCATCTCGGTGTCAAGATGGGCCGGCCCATCCTTCTACAACGCAGTTAATCTGACCCTAAGCAATATTAAAGCCTAAAGACCCTATTCAGCCCAATCACTTGGCGGCCAGCTTGACTCTCCGTGGGTTTGGATCGTGGTGTAGATGATTTGCTTGGATTCTTCTATGCCTTCAATTTCCTTGTGGACTCCATGTTGGTCTTGGACCATTCGAACAAGGCCGTGGAGGGATTCCTTGAAGAGCTTGGCAAGTGCACGTGTGACTGGGCCCAATGGAACTCAGACCGGGTCATTGCATGGGCCCTGATCCATGCACACATTACTGATACGGTCCTCGATCAACTCGTTTCGAGACACGTAGCACGTTTGCCCAAGGATCTAGCGAGGTAGTCCAACGCTTGGATTGCGGAACCCAGAATCAAACGGACGACACGATTTGATTACATGGGGTAGAACGATGACTCCACTGAAGTGATTACTTCTAATGGATACACCTCGATCAACTCGTTTCGAGACACGTAGCAGGTTTGCCCAAGGATCTAGCGAGGTGGTCCAACGCTTGGATTGCGAAACCTAGAATCAAACGGGACGACACGATTCGATTATAGGCGGTTGATCGACGACTTCACAGAGGTAATTACTCTAATGGAAAGATCGGTAGAACAATCTAGGACGAGACTCAAGATTGCTCACAACCCTTGCCAAGGCAAGTAAAAAGGCTCGAATCTCTCTTAACAAGAAGAATCGAAATTGATCAAACTTTATTGATCAAACTTGTTTCCAGAACCTTTACAAAGCAAGCCCTTTTATAGGCTAGAGGTTACTAAAACCCTAACGAAACCCAAAAAGAGCAGTCGGCCATCTTGGTGTCAAGATGGGTCGGCCCATGCTTCTACAACGCAGTTATTCTGACCCTAAGCAATATTAAAGCCTAAAGACCCAATTAAGCCCAATCACTTGGAGGCCAGCTTGACTCTCCGTGGGTTTGGATCGTGGTGTAGATGATTTGCTTGGATTCTTCTAGGCCTTCAATATCCCTGTGGACTCCATGTTGGCCTTGGACCATTCGAACAAGGCCATGGAGGGATTCCTTGAAGAGCTTGGCTAGTGCACGTGTGACTGGGCCCAATGGAACTCGGACCAAGTCATTGCGTGGGCCCTGATCCATGCACACATCACTGATACGGTCCTCGATCAACTCGTTTCGAGACACGTAGCATGTTTGCCCAAGGATCTAGCGAGGTGCTCCAACACTTGGATTGCGGAACCTTGAATCAAGCGGACAACACGATTTGATTATAGGCGGTAGAAAGACGGCTGCACAGAGGTGATTACTCTAATGGATAGGTCGGTAGAACAATCTAGAACGAGACGCAAGATTGCTCACAACCCTTGCCAAGGCAAGTAAAAAGGCTCGAATCTCTCTTAACAGGAAGAATCGAAATTAATAAAACATTATTGATCCGACTTGTGTCCAAAACCATTACAAAGCAAGCCATTTTACAGGCTAGAGGTTACTAAAACCCTAAGGAAACCTAAAAGAGCAGTCGGCCATCTTGGTTTCCAGATGGCCGGCCCATACTTCCACTACTCAGTTAATCTAACCCTATGCAACATTATGGCCTAAAGGCCCTACTCTAGCGAATCACTTGGAGGCCTGCTTGACTCTCCATGGGCTTGGATCATGGTGTAGATGATTTGCTTGTCTCCTCCAAAGCCTTCAATATCCCTATGGACTCCATGTTGGTCTTGGACCAATCGAACAAGGCTTTAGAGGGATTCCTTGAAAAGCATCGCTCGTGCACGTGTGACTGGGCCCAATGGAACTCGGACCGGGTCATTGGGGGGGCCCTGATCCATACACACATCACTGGTGTGGTCCTCGATCAATTCGTTTCGAGGCACGTAGCACGTTTGCTCAAGGATCTCGCGAGGTGGTCTAACGCTTGGATTGCGGAACCGAGAATCAAACGAACGACACGAATTGATTATAGGAGGTAGAACGATGACTCCACAGAGGTGATTACTCTAATGGATACACCTCGATCAACTCGTTTCGAGACACGTAGCACGTTTGCCCAAGGATCTAGCGAGGTGGTCCAACGCTTGGATTGCGGAACCTAGAATAAAACGGGACGACACGAGTTAATTATAGGCGGTAGAACGAAGACTCCACCGAGGTGATTACTCTAATCGATAAGTCGATAGAACAATCTTGGACTAGGCGCAAGATTGGTCACATCCCTTGCCAAGGCAAGTAAAAAGGCTCGAATCTCTCTTAACAAGAAGAATCGAACTTGTTTCCAGAACCTTTACAAAGCAAGCCCTTTTATAGGCTAGAGGTTACTAAAACCCTAAAGAAACCCTAAAAGAGCAGTCGGCCATCTCGGTGTCAAGATGGGCCGGCCCATCCTTCTACAACGCAGTTAATCTGACCCTAAGCAATATTAAAGCCTAAAGACCCTATTCAGCCCAATCACTTGGCGGCCAGCTTGACTCTCCGTGGGTTTGGATCGTGGTGTAGATGATTTGCTTGGATTCTTCTATGCCTTCAATTTCCTTGTGGACTCCATGTTGGTCTTGGACCATTCGAACAAGGCCGTGGAGGGATTCCTTGAAGAGCTTGGCAAGTGCACGTGTGACTGGGCCCAATGGAACTCAGACCGGGTCATTGCATGGGCCCTGATCCATGCACACATTACTGATACGGTCCTCGATCAACTCGTTTCGAGACACGTAGCACGTTTGCCCAAGGATCTAGCGAGGTAGTCCAACGCTTGGATTGCGGAACCCAGAATCAAACGGACGACACGATTTGATTACATGGGGTAGAACGATGACTCCACTGAAGTGATTACTTCTAATGGATACACCTCGATCAACTCGTTTCGAGACACGTAGCAGGTTTGCCCAAGGATCTAGCGAGGTGGTCCAACGCTTGGATTGCGAAACCTAGAATCAAACGGGACGACACGATTCGATTATAGGCGGTTGATCGACGACTTCACAGAGGTAATTACTCTAATGGAAAGATCGGTAGAACAATCTAGGACGAGACTCAAGATTGCTCACAACCCTTGCCAAGGCAAGTAAAAAGGCTCGAATCTCTCTTAACAAGAAGAATCGAAATTGATCAAACTTTATTGATCAAACTTGTTTCCAGAACCTTTACAAAGCAAGCCCTTTTATAGGCTAGAGGTTACTAAAACCCTAACGAAACCCAAAAAGAGCAGTCGGCCATCTTGGTGTCAAGATGGGTCGGCCCATGCTTCTACAACGCAGTTATTCTGACCCTAAGCAATATTAAAGCCTAAAGACCCAATTAAGCCCAATCACTTGGAGGCCAGCTTGACTCTCCGTGGGTTTGGATCGTGGTGTAGATGATTTGCTTGGATTCTTCTAGGCCTTCAATATCCCTGTGGACTCCATGTTGGCCTTGGACCATTCGAACAAGGCCATGGAGGGATTCCTTGAAGAGCTTGGCTAGTGCACGTGTGACTGGGCTCAATGGAACTCGGACCAAGTCATTGCGTGGGCCCTGATCCATGCACACATCACTGATACGGTCCTCGATCAACTCGTTTCGAGACACGTAGCATGTTTGCCCAAGGATCTAGCGAGGTGCTCCAACACTTGGATTGCGGAACCTTGAATCAAGCGGACAACACGATTTGATTATAGGCGGTAGAAAGACGGCTGCACAGAGGTGATTACTCTAATGGATAGGTCGGTAGAACAATCTAGAACGAGACGCAAGATTGCTCACAACCCTTGCCAAGGCAAGTAAAAAGGCTCGAATCTCTCTTAACAGGAAGAATCGAAATTAATAAAACATTATTGATCCGACTTGTGTCCAAAACCATTACAAAGCAAGCCATTTTACAGGCTAGAGGTTACTAAAACCCTAAGGAAACCTAAAAGAGCAGTCGGCCATCTTGGTTTCCAGATGGCCGGCCCATACTTCCACTACTCAGTTAATCTAACCCTATGCAACATTATGGCCTAAAGGCCCTACTCTAGCGAATCACTTGGAGGCCTGCTTGACTCTCCATGGGCTTGGATCATGGTGTAGATGATTTGCTTGTCTCCTCCAAAGCCTTCAATATCCCTATGGACTCCATGTTGGTCTTGGACCATTCGAACAAGGCCTTAGAGGGATTCCTTGAAAAGCATCGCTCGTGCACGTGTGACTGGGCCCAATGGAACTCGGACCGGGTCATTGGGGGGGCCCTGATCCATACACACATCACTGGTGTGGTCCTCGATCAATTCGTTTCGAGGCACGTAGCACGTTTGCTCAAGGATCTCGCGAGGTGGTCTAACGCTTGGATTGCGGAACCGAGAATCAAACGAACGACACGAATTGATTATAGGAGGTAGAACGATGACTCCACAGAGGTGATTACTCTAATGGATACACCTCGATCAACTCGTTTCGAGACACGTAGCACGTTTGCCCAAGGATCTAGCGAGGTGGTCCAACGCTTGGATTGCGGAACCTAGAATAAAACGGGACGACACGAGTTAATTATAGGCGGTAGAACGAAGACTCCACCGAGGTGATTACTCTAATCGATAAGTCGATAGAACAATCTTGGACTAGGCGCAAGATTGGTCACAACCCTTGCCAAGGCAAGTAAAAAGGCTCGAATCTCTCTTAACAAGAAGAATCGAACTTGTTTCCAGAACCTTTACAAAGCAAGCCCTTTTATAGGCTAGAGGTTACTAAAACCCTAAAGAAACCCTAAAAGAGCAGTCGGCCATCTCGGTGTCAAGATGGGCCGGCCCATCCTTCTACAACGCAGTTAATCTGACCCTAAGCAATATTAAAGCCTAAAGACCCTATTCAGCCCAATCACTTGGCGGCCAGCTTGACTCTCCGTGGGTTTGGATCGTGGTGTAGATGATTTGCTTGGATTCTTCTATGCCTTCAATTTCCTTGTGGACTCCATGTTGGTCTTGGACCATTCGAACAAGGCCGTGGAGGGATTCCTTGAAGAGCTTGGCAAGTGCACGTGTGACTGGGCCCAATGGAACTCAGACCGGGTCATTGCATGGGCCCTGATCCATGCACACATTACTGATACGGTCCTCGATCAACTCGTTTCGAGACACGTAGCACGTTTGCCCAAGGATCTAGCGAGGTAGTCCAACGCTTGGATTGCGGAACCCAGAATCAAACGGACGACACGATTTGATTACATGGGGTAGAACGATGACTCCACTGAAGTGATTACTTCTAATGGATACACCTCGATCAACTCGTTTCGAGACACGTAGCAGGTTTGCCCAAGGATCTAGCGAGGTGGTCCAACGCTTGGATTGCGAAACCTAGAATCAAACGGGACGACACGATTCGATTATAGGCGGTTGATCGACGACTTCACAGAGGTAATTACTCTAATGGAAAGATCGGTAGAACAATCTAGGACGAGACTCAAGATTGCTCACAACCCTTGCCAAGGCAAGTAAAAAGGCTCGAATCTCTCTTAACAAGAAGAATCGAAATTGATCAAACTTTATTGATCAAACTTGTTTCCAGAACCTTTACAAAGCAAGCCCTTTTATAGGCTAGAGGTTACTAAAACCCTAACGAAACCCAAAAAGAGCAGTCGGCCATCTTGGTGTCAAGATGGGTCGGCCCATGCTTCTACAACGCAGTTATTCTGACCCTAAGCAATATTAAAGCCTAAAGACCCAATTAAGCCCAATCACTTGGAGGCCAGCTTGACTCTCCGTGGGTTTGGATCGTGGTGTAGATGATTTGCTTGGATTCTTCTAGGCCTTCAATATCCCTGTGGACTCCATGTTGGCCTTGGACCATTCGAACAAGGCCATGGAGGGATTCCTTGAAGAGCTTGGCTAGTGCACGTGTGACTGGGCTCAATGGAACTCGGACCAAGTCATTGCGTGGGCCCTGATCCATGCACACATCACTGATACGGTCCTCGATCAACTCGTTTCGAGACACGTAGCATGTTTGCCCAAGGATCTAGCGAGGTGCTCCAACACTTGGATTGCGGAACCTTGAATCAAGCGGACAACACGATTTGATTATAGGCGGTAGAAAGACGGCTGCACAGAGGTGATTACTCTAATGGATAGGTCGGTAGAACAATCTAGAACGAGACGCAAGATTGCTCACAACCCTTGCCAAGGCAAGTAAAAAGGCTCGAATCTCTCTTAACAGGAAGAATCGAAATTAATAAAACATTATTGATCCGACTTGTGTCCAAAACCATTACAAAGCAAGCCATTTTACAGGCTAGAGGTTACTAAAACCCTAAGGAAACCTAAAAGAGCAGTCGGCCATCTTGGTTTCCAGATGGCCGGCCCATACTTCCACTACTCAGTTAATCTAACCCTATGCAACATTATGGCCTAAAGGCCCTACTCTAGCGAATCACTTGGAGGCCTGCTTGACTCTCCATGGGCTTGGATCATGGTGTAGATGATTTGCTTGTCTCCTCCAAAGCCTTCAATATCCCTATGGACTCCATGTTGGTCTTGGACCATTCGAACAAGGCCTTAGAGGGATTCCTTGAAAAGCATCGCTCGTGCACGTGTGACTGGGCCCAATGGAACTCGGACCGGGTCATTGGGGGGGCCCTGATCCATACACACATCACTGGTGTGGTCCTCGATCAATTCGTTTCGAGGCACGTAGCACGTTTGCTCAAGGATCTCGCGAGGTGGTCTAACGCTTGGATTGCGGAACCGAGAATCAAACGAACGACACGAATTGATTATAGGAGGTAGAACGATGACTCCACAGAGGTGATTACTCTAATGGATACACCTCGATCAACTCGTTTCGAGACACGTAGCACGTTTGCCCAAGGATCTAGCGAGGTGGTCCAACGCTTGGATTGCGGAACCTAGAATAAAACGGGACGACACGAGTTAATTATAGGCGGTAGAACGAAGACTCCACCGAGGTGATTACTCTAATCGATAAGTCGATAGAACAATCTTGGACTAGGCGCAAGATTGGTCACAACCCTTGCCAAGGCAAGTAAAAAGGCTCGAATCTCTCTTAACAAGAAGAATCGAACTTGTTTCCAGAACCTTTACAAAGCAAGCCCTTTTATAGGCTAGAGGTTACTAAAACCCTAAAGAAACCCTAAAAGAGCAGTCGGCCATCTCGGTGTCAAGATGGGCCGGCCCATCCTTCTACAACGCAGTTAATCTGACCCTAAGCAATATTAAAGCCTAAAGACCCTATTCAGCCCAATCACTTGGCGGCCAGCTTGACTCTCCGTGGGTTTGGATCGTGGTGTAGATGATTTGCTTGGATTCTTCTATGCCTTCAATTTCCTTGTGGACTCCATGTTGGTCTTGGACCATTCGAACAAGGCCGTGGAGGGATTCCTTGAAGAGCTTGGCAAGTGCACGTGTGACTGGGCCCAATGGAACTCAGACCGGGTCATTGCATGGGCCCTGATCCATGCACACATTACTGATACGGTCCTCGATCAACTCGTTTCGAGACACGTAGCACGTTTGCCCAAGGATCTAGCGAGGTAGTCCAACGCTTGGATTGCGGAACCCAGAATCAAACGGACGACACGATTTGATTACATGGGGTAGAACGATGACTCCACTGAAGTGATTACTTCTAATGGATACACCTCGATCAACTCGTTTCGAGACACGTAGCAGGTTTGCCCAAGGATCTAGCGAGGTGGTCCAACGCTTGGATTGCGAAACCTAGAATCAAACGGGACGACACGATTCGATTATAGGCGGTTGATCGACGACTTCACAGAGGTAATTACTCTAATGGAAAGATCGGT
The DNA here is from genome assembly GCF_036785885.1 of Coffea arabica. Lineage (NCBI taxonomy): Eukaryota > Viridiplantae > Streptophyta > Magnoliopsida > Gentianales > Rubiaceae > Coffea > Coffea arabica. The sequence goes on from NC_092330.1 coordinate 12,834,516, forward strand.
AGAACAATCTAGGACGAGACTCAAGATTGCTCACAACCCTTGCCAAGGCAAGTAAAAAGGCTCGAATCTCTCTTAACAAGAAGAATCGAAATTGATCAAACTTTATTGATCAAACTTGTTTCCAGAACCTTTACAAAGCAAGCCCTTTTATAGGCTAGAGGTTACTAAAACCCTAACGAAACCCAAAAAGAGCAGTCGGCCATCTTGGTGTCAAGATGGGTCGGCCCATGCTTCTACAACGCAGTTATTCTGACCCTAAGCAATATTAAAGCCTAAAGACCCAATTAAGCCCAATCACTTGGAGGCCAGCTTGACTCTCCGTGGGTTTGGATCGTGGTGTAGATGATTTGCTTGGATTCTTCTAGGCCTTCAATATCCCTGTGGACTCCATGTTGGCCTTGGACCATTCGAACAAGGCCATGGAGGGATTCCTTGAAGAGCTTGGCTAGTGCACGTGTGACTGGGCTCAATGGAACTCGGACCAAGTCATTGCGTGGGCCCTGATCCATGCACACATCACTGATACGGTCCTCGATCAACTCGTTTCGAGACACGTAGCATGTTTGCCCAAGGATCTAGCGAGGTGCTCCAACACTTGGATTGCGGAACCTTGAATCAAGCGGACAACACGATTTGATTATAGGCGGTAGAAAGACGGCTGCACAGAGGTGATTACTCTAATGGATAGGTCGGTAGAACAATCTAGAACGAGACGCAAGATTGCTCACAACCCTTGCCAAGGCAAGTAAAAAGGCTCGAATCTCTCTTAACAGGAAGAATCGAAATTAATAAAACATTATTGATCCGACTTGTGTCCAAAACCATTACAAAGCAAGCCATTTTACAGGCTAGAGGTTACTAAAACCCTAAGGAAACCTAAAAGAGCAGTCGGCCATCTTGGTTTCCAGATGGCCGGCCCATACTTCCACTACTCAGTTAATCTAACCCTATGCAACATTATGGCCTAAAGGCCCTACTCTAGCGAATCACTTGGAGGCCTGCTTGACTCTCCATGGGCTTGGATCATGGTGTAGATGATTTGCTTGTCTCCTCCAAAGCCTTCAATATCCCTATGGACTCCATGTTGGTCTTGGACCATTCGAACAAGGCCTTAGAGGGATTCCTTGAAAAGCATCGCTCGTGCACGTGTGACTGGGCCCAATGGAACTCGGACCGGGTCATTGGGGGGGCCCTGATCCATACACACATCACTGGTGTGGTCCTCGATCAATTCGTTTCGAGGCACGTAGCACGTTTGCTCAAGGATCTCGCGAGGTGGTCTAACGCTTGGATTGCGGAACCGAGAATCAAACGAACGACACGAATTGATTATAGGAGGTAGAACGATGACTCCACAGAGGTGATTACTCTAATGGATACACCTCGATCAACTCGTTTCGAGACACGTAGCACGTTTGCCCAAGGATCTAGCGAGGTGGTCCAACGCTTGGATTGCGGAACCTAGAATAAAACGGGACGACACGAGTTAATTATAGGCGGTAGAACGAAGACTCCACCGAGGTGATTACTCTAATCGATAAGTCGATAGAACAATCTTGGACTAGGCGCAAGATTGGTCACAACCCTTGCCAAGGCAAGTAAAAAGGCTCGAATCTCTCTTAACAAGAAGAATCGAACTTGTTTCCAGAACCTTTACAAAGCAAGCCCTTTTATAGGCTAGAGGTTACTAAAACCCTAAAGAAACCCTAAAAGAGCAGTCGGCCATCTCGGTGTCAAGATGGGCCGGCCCATCCTTCTACAACGCAGTTAATCTGACCCTAAGCAATATTAAAGCCTAAAGACCCTATTCAGCCCAATCACTTGGCGGCCAGCTTGACTCTCCGTGGGTTTGGATCGTGGTGTAGATGATTTGCTTGGATTCTTCTATGCCTTCAATTTCCTTGTGGACTCCATGTTGGTCTTGGACCATTCGAACAAGGCCGTGGAGGGATTCCTTGAAGAGCTTGGCAAGTGCACGTGTGACTGGGCCCAATGGAACTCAGACCGGGTCATTGCATGGGCCCTGATCCATGCACACATTACTGATACGGTCCTCGATCAACTCGTTTCGAGACACGTAGCACGTTTGCCCAAGGATCTAGCGAGGTAGTCCAACGCTTGGATTGCGGAACCCAGAATCAAACGGACGACACGATTTGATTACATGGGGTAGAACGATGACTCCACTGAAGTGATTACTTCTAATGGATACACCTCGATCAACTCGTTTCGAGACACGTAGCAGGTTTGCCCAAGGATCTAGCGAGGTGGTCCAACGCTTGGATTGCGAAACCTAGAATCAAACGGGACGACACGATTCGATTATAGGCGGTTGATCGACGACTTCACAGAGGTAATTACTCTAATGGAAAGATCGGTAGAACAATCTAGGACGAGACTCAAGATTGCTCACAACCCTTGCCAAGGCAAGTAAAAAGGCTCGAATCTCTCTTAACAAGAAGAATCGAAATTGATCAAACTTTATTGATCAAACTTGTTTCCAGAACCTTTACAAAGCAAGCCCTTTTATAGGCTAGAGGTTACTAAAACCCTAACGAAACCCAAAAAGAGCAGTCGGCCATCTTGGTGTCAAGATGGGTCGGCCCATGCTTCTACAACGCAGTTATTCTGACCCTAAGCAATATTAAAGCCTAAAGACCCAATTAAGCCCAATCACTTGGAGGCCAGCTTGACTCTCCGTGGGTTTGGATCGTGGTGTAGATGATTTGCTTGGATTCTTCTAGGCCTTCAATATCCCTGTGGACTCCATGTTGGCCTTGGACCATTCGAACAAGGCCATGGAGGGATTCCTTGAAGAGCTTGGCTAGTGCACGTGTGACTGGGCTCAATGGAACTCGGACCAAGTCATTGCGTGGGCCCTGATCCATGCACACATCACTGATACGGTCCTCGATCAACTCGTTTCGAGACACGTAGCATGTTTGCCCAAGGATCTAGCGAGGTGCTCCAACACTTGGATTGCGGAACCTTGAATCAAGCGGACAACACGATTTGATTATAGGCGGTAGAAAGACGGCTGCACAGAGGTGATTACTCTAATGGATAGGTCGGTAGAACAATCTAGAACGAGACGCAAGATTGCTCACAACCCTTGCCAAGGCAAGTAAAAAGGCTCGAATCTCTCTTAACAGGAAGAATCGAAATTAATAAAACATTATTGATCCGACTTGTGTCCAAAACCATTACAAAGCAAGCCATTTTACAGGCTAGAGGTTACTAAAACCCTAAGGAAACCTAAAAGAGCAGTCGGCCATCTTGGTTTCCAGATGGCCGGCCCATACTTCCACTACTCAGTTAATCTAACCCTATGCAACATTATGGCCTAAAGGCCCTACTCTAGCGAATCACTTGGAGGCCTGCTTGACTCTCCATGGGCTTGGATCATGGTGTAGATGATTTGCTTGTCTCCTCCAAAGCCTTCAATATCCCTATGGACTCCATGTTGGTCTTGGACCATTCGAACAAGGCCTTAGAGGGATTCCTTGAAAAGCATCGCTCGTGCACGTGTGACTGGGCCCAATGGAACTCGGACCGGGTCATTGGGGGGGCCCTGATCCATACACACATCACTGGTGTGGTCCTCGATCAATTCGTTTCGAGGCACGTAGCACGTTTGCTCAAGGATCTCGCGAGGTGGTCTAACGCTTGGATTGCGGAACCGAGAATCAAACGAACGACACGAATTGATTATAGGAGGTAGAACGATGACTCCACAGAGGTGATTACTCTAATGGATACACCTCGATCAACTCGTTTCGAGACACGTAGCACGTTTGCCCAAGGATCTAGCGAGGTGGTCCAACGCTTGGATTGCGGAACCTAGAATAAAACGGGACGACACGAGTTAATTATAGGCGGTAGAACGAAGACTCCACCGAGGTGATTACTCTAATCGATAAGTCGATAGAACAATCTTGGACTAGGCGCAAGATTGGTCACAACCCTTGCCAAGGCAAGTAAAAAGGCTCGAATCTCTCTTAACAAGAAGAATCGAACTTGTTTCCAGAACCTTTACAAAGCAAGCCCTTTTATAGGCTAGAGGTTACTAAAACCCTAAAGAAACCCTAAAAGAGCAGTCGGCCATCTCGGTGTCAAGATGGGCCGGCCCATCCTTCTACAACGCAGTTAATCTGACCCTAAGCAATATTAAAGCCTAAAGACCCTATTCAGCCCAATCACTTGGCGGCCAGCTTGACTCTCCGTGGGTTTGGATCGTGGTGTAGATGATTTGCTTGGATTCTTCTATGCCTTCAATTTCCTTGTGGACTCCATGTTGGTCTTGGACCATTCGAACAAGGCCGTGGAGGGATTCCTTGAAGAGCTTGGCAAGTGCACGTGTGACTGGGCCCAATGGAACTCAGACCGGGTCATTGCATGGGCCCTGATCCATGCACACATTACTGATACGGTCCTCGATCAACTCGTTTCGAGACACGTAGCACGTTTGCCCAAGGATCTAGCGAGGTAGTCCAACGCTTGGATTGCGGAACCCAGAATCAAACGGACGACACGATTTGATTACATGGGGTAGAACGATGACTCCACTGAAGTGATTACTTCTAATGGATACACCTCGATCAACTCGTTTCGAGACACGTAGCAGGTTTGCCCAAGGATCTAGCGAGGTGGTCCAACGCTTGGATTGCGAAACCTAGAATCAAACGGGACGACACGATTCGATTATAGGCGGTTGATCGACGACTTCACAGAGGTAATTACTCTAATGGAAAGATCGGTAGAACAATCTAGGACGAGACTCAAGATTGCTCACAACCCTTGCCAAGGCAAGTAAAAAGGCTCGAATCTCTCTTAACAAGAAGAATCGAAATTGATCAAACTTTATTGATCAAACTTGTTTCCAGAACCTTTACAAAGCAAGCCCTTTTATAGGCTAGAGGTTACTAAAACCCTAACGAAACCCAAAAAGAGCAGTCGGCCATCTTGGTGTCAAGATGGGTCGGCCCATGCTTCTACAACGCAGTTATTCTGACCCTAAGCAATATTAAAGCCTAAAGACCCAATTAAGCCCAATCACTTGGAGGCCAGCTTGACTCTCCGTGGGTTTGGATCGTGGTGTAGATGATTTGCTTGGATTCTTCTAGGCCTTCAATATCCCTGTGGACTCCATGTTGGCCTTGGACCATTCGAACAAGGCCATGGAGGGATTCCTTGAAGAGCTTGGCTAGTGCACGTGTGACTGGGCTCAATGGAACTCGGACCAAGTCATTGCGTGGGCCCTGATCCATGCACACATCACTGATACGGTCCTCGATCAACTCGTTTCGAGACACGTAGCATGTTTGCCCAAGGATCTAGCGAGGTGCTCCAACACTTGGATTGCGGAACCTTGAATCAAGCGGACAACACGATTTGATTATAGGCGGTAGAAAGACGGCTGCACAGAGGTGATTACTCTAATGGATAGGTCGGTAGAACAATCTAGAACGAGACGCAAGATTGCTCACAACCCTTGCCAAGGCAAGTAAAAAGGCTCGAATCTCTCTTAACAGGAAGAATCGAAATTAATAAAACATTATTGATCCGACTTGTGTCCAAAACCATTACAAAGCAAGCCATTTTACAGGCTAGAGGTTACTAAAACCCTAAGGAAACCTAAAAGAGCAGTCGGCCATCTTGGTTTCCAGATGGCCGGCCCATACTTCCACTACTCAGTTAATCTAACCCTATGCAACATTATGGCCTAAAGGCCCTACTCTAGCGAATCACTTGGAGGCCTGCTTGACTCTCCATGGGCTTGGATCATGGTGTAGATGATTTGCTTGTCTCCTCCAAAGCCTTCAATATCCCTATGGACTCCATGTTGGTCTTGGACCATTCGAACAAGGCCTTAGAGGGATTCCTTGAAAAGCATCGCTCGTGCACGTGTGACTGGGCCCAATGGAACTCGGACCGGGTCATTGGGGGGGCCCTGATCCATACACACATCACTGGTGTGGTCCTCGATCAATTCGTTTCGAGGCACGTAGCACGTTTGCTCAAGGATCTCGCGAGGTGGTCTAACGCTTGGATTGCGGAACCGAGAATCAAACGAACGACACGAATTGATTATAGGAGGTAGAACGATGACTCCACAGAGGTGATTACTCTAATGGATACACCTCGATCAACTCGTTTCGAGACACGTAGCACGTTTGCCCAAGGATCTAGCGAGGTGGTCCAACGCTTGGATTGCGGAACCTAGAATAAAACGGGACGACACGAGTTAATTATAGGCGGTAGAACGAAGACTCCACCGAGGTGATTACTCTAATCGATAAGTCGATAGAACAATCTTGGACTAGGCGCAAGATTGGTCACAACCCTTGCCAAGGCAAGTAAAAAGGCTCGAATCTCTCTTAACAAGAAGAATCGAACTTGTTTCCAGAACCTTTACAAAGCAAGCCCTTTTATAGGCTAGAGGTTACTAAAACCCTAAAGAAACCCTAAAAGAGCAGTCGGCCATCTCGGTGTCAAGATGGGCCGGCCCATCCTTCTACAACGCAGTTAATCTGACCCTAAGCAATATTAAAGCCTAAAGACCCTATTCAGCCCAATCACTTGGCGGCCAGCTTGACTCTCCGTGGGTTTGGATCGTGGTGTAGATGATTTGCTTGGATTCTTCTATGCCTTCAATTTCCTTGTGGACTCCATGTTGGTCTTGGACCATTCGAACAAGGCCGTGGAGGGATTCCTTGAAGAGCTTGGCAAGTGCACGTGTGACTGGGCCCAATGGAACTCAGACCGGGTCATTGCATGGGCCCTGATCCATGCACACATTACTGATACGGTCCTCGATCAACTCGTTTCGAGACACGTAGCACGTTTGCCCAAGGATCTAGCGAGGTAGTCCAACGCTTGGATTGCGGAACCCAGAATCAAACGGACGACACGATTTGATTACATGGGGTAGAACGATGACTCCACTGAAGTGATTACTTCTAATGGATACACCTCGATCAACTCGTTTCGAGACACGTAGCAGGTTTGCCCAAGGATCTAGCGAGGTGGTCCAACGCTTGGATTGCGAAACCTAGAATCAAACGGGACGACACGATTCGATTATAGGCGGTTGATCGACGACTTCACAGAGGTAATTACTCTAATGGAAAGATCGGTAGAACAATCTAGGACGAGACTCAAGATTGCTCACAACCCTTGCCAAGGCAAGTAAAAAGGCTCGAATCTCTCTTAACAAGAAGAATCGAAATTGATCAAACTTTATTGATCAAACTTGTTTCCAGAACCTTTACAAAGCAAGCCCTTTTATAGGCTAGAGGTTACTAAAACCCTAACGAAACCCGCTTGGATTCTTCTAGGCCTTCAATATCCCTGTGGACTCCATGTTGGCCTTGGACCATTCGAACAAGGCCATGGAGGGATTCCTTGAAGAGCTTGGCTAGTGCACGTGTGACTGGGCTCAATGGAACTCGGACCAAGTCATTGCGTGGGCCCTGATCCATGCACACATCACTGATACGGTCCTCGATCAACTCGTTTCGAGACACGTAGCATGTTTGCCCAAGGATCTAGCGAGGTGCTCCAACACTTGGATTGCGGAACCTTGAATCAAGCGGACAACACGATTTGATTATAGGCGGTAGAAAGACGGCTGCACAGAGGTGATTACTCTAATGGATAGGTCGGTAGAACAATCTAGAACGAGACGCAAGATTGCTCACAACCCTTGCCAAGGCAAGTAAAAAGGCTCGAATCTCTCTTAACAGGAAGAATCGAAATTAATAAAACATTATTGATCCGACTTGTGTCCAAAACCATTACAAAGCAAGCCATTTTACAGGCTAGAGGTTACTAAAACCCTAAGGAAACCTAAAAGAGCAGTCGGCCATCTTGGTTTCCAGATGGCCGGCCCATACTTCCACTACTCAGTTAATCTAACCCTATGCAACATTATGGCCTAAAGGCCCTACTCTAGCGAATCACTTGGAGGCCTGCTTGACTCTCCATGGGCTTGGATCATGGTGTAGATGATTTGCTTGTCTCCTCCAAAGCCTTCAATATCCCTATGGACTCCATGTTGGTCTTGGACCATTCGAACAAGGCCTTAGAGGGATTCCTTGAAAAGCATCGCTCGTGCACGTGTGACTGGGCCCAATGGAACTCGGACCGGGTCATTGGGGGGGCCCTGATCCATACACACATCACTGGTGTGGTCCTCGATCAATTCGTTTCGAGGCACGTAGCACGTTTGCTCAAGGATCTCGCGAGGTGGTCTAACGCTTGGATTGCGGAACCGAGAATCAAACGAACGACACGAATTGATTATAGGAGGTAGAACGATGACTCCACAGAGGTGATTTACTCTAATGGATACACCTCGATCAACTCGTTTCGAGACACGTAGCACGTTTGCCCAAGGATCTAGCGAGGTGGTCCAACGCTTGGATTGCGGAACCTAGAATAAAACGGGACGACACGAGTTAATTATAGGCGGTAGAACGAAGACTCCACCGAGGTGATTACTCTAATCGATAAGTCGATAGAACAATCTTGGACTAGGCGCAAGATTGGTCACAACCCTTGCCAAGGCAAGTAAAAAGGCTCGAATCTCTCTTAACAAGAAGAATCGAACTTGTTTCCAGAACCTTTACAAAGCAAGCCCTTTTATAGGCTAGAGGTTACTAAAACCCTAACGAAATCCTAAAAGAGCAGTCGGCCATCTCGGTGTCAAGATGGGTCGGCCCATCCTTCTACAACGCAGTTAATCTGACCCTAAGCAATATTAAAACCTAAAGACCCTATTCAGCCCAATCACTTGGCGGCCAGCTTGACTCTCGGTGGGTTTGGATCGTGGTGTAGATGATTTGCTTGGATTCTTCTATGCCTTCAATTTCCTTGTGGACTCCATGTTGGTCTTGGACCATTCGAACAAGGCCGTGGAGGGATTCCTTGAAGAGCTTGGCAAGTGCACGTGTGACTGGGCCCAATGGAACTTAGACCGGGTCATTGCGTGGGCCCTGATCCATGCACACATTACTGATACGGTCCTCGATCAACTCGTTTCGAGACACGTAGCACATTTGCCTAAGGATCTAGCGAGGTGCTCCAACGCTTGGATTGCGGAACCTTGAATCAAACGAACAACACGGTTTGATTTTAGGCGGTAGAAATACGGCTGCACAGAGGTGATTACTCTAATGGATAGGTCGGTAGAACAATCTAGGACGAGTGGCGGCCAGCTTGACTCTCCGTGGGTTTGGATCGTGGTGTAGATGATTTGCTTGGATTCTTCTATGCCTTCAATTTCCTTGTGGACTCCATGTTGGTCTTGGACCATTCGAACAAGGCCGTGGAGGGATTCCTTGAAGAGCTTGGCTAGTGCACGTGTGACTGGGCCCAATGGAACTCAGACCGGGTCATTGCGTGGGCCCTGATCCATGCACACATTACTGATACGGTCCTCGATCAACTCGATTCGAGACACGTAGCACGTTTACCTAAGGATCTAGCGAGGTGCTCCAACGCTTGGATTGCGGAACCTTGAATCAAACGAACAACACGATTTGATTTTAGGCGGTAGAAATACGGCTGCACAGAGGTGATTACTCTAATGGATAGGTCGGTAGAACAATCTAGGACGAGACACAAGATTGCTCACAACCCTTGCCAAGGCAAGTAAAAAGGCTCGAATCTCTCTTAACAGGAGTAATCGAAATTAATAAAACATTATTGATCCGACTTGTGTCCAAAACCCTTACAAAGCCAGCCATTTTATAGGCTAGAGGTTACTAAAACCCTAAGGAAACCCTAAAAGAGCAGTCGTCCATCTTGGTTTCAAGATGGGCCGGCCCATGCTTCCACAACGAGTTAATCTAACCCTGAGCAACATTAAGGCCTAAAGACCCTACTCTGCCCAATCACTTGGAGGCCTGCTTGACTCTCCATGGGCTTGGATCATGGTGTCGATAATTTGCTTGTCTCCTTCTAGGCCTTGAATATCCCTATGGACTCCATGTTGGTCTTGGACCATTTGAACAAGGCCTTGGAGGGATTCCTTGAAAAGCATGGCTCGTGCACGTGTGACTGGTCCCAATGGAACTCGGACCGGGTCATTGGGTGGGCACTGATCCATACACACATCACTGATGTGGTCCTCGATCAACACGTTTCGAGGCACTTAGCACGTTTGCTCAAGGATTTCATGAGGTGGTCCAGCGCTTGGATTGCGGAATCGAGAATCAAACGGGCGACACGATTTCATTATAGGCAGTAGAACTACGACTTCACAGAGGTGATTAATCTAATGGATACACCTAGATCAACTCATTTCGAGACATGTAGCACGTTTGCCCAAGGATCTAGCGAGGTAGTCCAACGCTTGGATTGCGGAACCTAGAACCAAACGGCCACCACGATTTCATTATAGGCGGTAGAACGACGACTCCACAGAGGTGATTACTCTAATGGATACACCTCATCAACTCGTTTCGAGACACGTAGCACGTTTGCCCAAGGATATAGCGAGGTGGCCCAACGCTTGGATTGCGGCACCTAGGATCAAATGGACAACACGATTTCATTATAGGCGGTAGAACAACGAATCTACAGAGGTGATTACTCTAATGGATAGGTCGGTAGAACAATCTCGGACGAGACGCAAGATTGCTCACAACCCTTGCCAAGGCAAGTAAAAAGGCTCGAATCACTCTTAACAAGAAGAATTGAAATTAATCAAACTTTATTGATCCAACTTGTGTCCAAAACCCTTACAAATCTAGCCCTTTTATAGGCTAGAGGTAAGTAAAACCCAAAGGAAACTCTAAAAGTGCTGTCGGCCATCTTGGTGTTGAGATGGGCCGGCCCATGCTCGTACTATGCACTTAATCTAACCCTAACCAACATTAAGGCCTAAAGACCCTACTCGGCCCAATCACTTGGAGGCCCGCCTGACTATTCATGGTTTTGGATCATGGTGTATATGATTTACTTGTCTCTTTCTAAGCCTTCAATATTCTATGGACTCCATGTTAGTCTTGGACCATTCGAACAAGGCCTTGGAGGGATTCCTTGAAGATCATGGCTCGGTCACGTGTGACTGGGCCTAATGGAACTCGGACCGGGTCATTGCGTGGGCTCTGATCCATGCACACATCACTGATACGGTCCTCGATCAACTCGTTTCGAGACACGTAGCACGTTTACGCAAAGATCTAGCGAGGTGGTCGAACGCGTGGATTGCGGAACCTAGAATCAAACGGACGACACGATTTGATTATAGACGGTAGAATGACGACTCCACGGAGGTGATTACTCTAATGGATAGGTAGGTAGAAAATCTAGGACGACACACAAGAAAGCTCACAACCCTTGCCAAGACAAGTATAAAGGCTCGAATCTGTCTTAACAAGAAGAATCGAAATTAGTCAAACTTTATTGATCGAACTTGCTTCCAAAACCCTTACAAAGCAAGCCCTTTTGTAAGTTACTCAGCCCAATCAATTGGAGGCCTGCTTGATTCTCCAAGGGCTTGGATCACGGTGTAGATGATTTGCTTGAATTCTTCTTGGCCTTCAATATCCTTATGGACTCCATGTTGGTCTTGGACCATTCGAACAAGGACTTGGAGGGATTCCTTGAAGAGATTGGCTCTGGCACGTGTGACTGGGACAAATGGAAATCGGACAGGGTCATTTCATGGGCCTTGATCCATGCTCACATCGCTAAGACGGTCCTCGATCAACACGTTTCGAGACACGTAGCACGTTTGCACAAGGATCTAGCGAGGTAGTCCAACGCTAGGATTGTGGAACCTAGAATCAAATGGACGACATGATTTGATTTTAGGCGGTAGAACGACGACTCCACAGCGGTGATTATTCTAATGGATACACCTCGATCAACTCGTTTCGAGACACGTAGCACATTTGCCCAAGGATCTAGCAAGGTGGTCCAACGCTTGGATTGCGGAACCTAGAATGAAACGGGACGACACGATTTAATTATAGGTGGTTGAACGAAGACTCCACAGAGGTGATTACTCTAATGGATAGGTCGGTAGAACAATCTTGGACAAAATGCAAGATCGCTCACAACCCTTGCCAAGGCAAGTAAAAAGGCTCGAATCTCTCTTAACAAGAAGAATCGAAATTGATCGAACTGTATTGATCGAACTTGTTTCCAAAACCCTTAGAAAGCAAGCCCTTTTATAGGTCATATTTATTTTGATGTTTGCAATATCTGCGAGGAATGTCAGATAGGGAGTACCTCTGTTTACTATTGACAATATCCCATCAGAAATGTGGGAAGCAAGATTCCAAGAATTTCATGCTTGGATGCTAGCTCAGAATTTAACAGAAGAAAGGTTACTAAAACTCTAAAGAAACCCTAAAAGAACAGTCGGCCATCTTGGTGTCAAGATGGGCCGGCCCATGCTTCTACAACGCAGTTAATCTGACCCTAAGCAATATTAATGCCTAAAGACCCTATTCAGCCCAATCACTTGGAGGCCACCTTGACTCTCCGTGGGCTTGGATCATGGTGTAGATGATTTACTTGATAGCATCATGGTACGTGGGCAGGCCAACAATGGCTCGAGTAATCGAGGAGTTGAGGATCACGTGCACGCCTCAAGTGGACCCATTACTAAGGCTCGCGCAAAGAAACTTCGTGAGCAACTCAATGTACTTATTCAGGCCATACACAAGTCCTTTGAAGGATTCATACACTCAAGTGAAGGTGGTCGCGGTCCGATAATGAGCATTGAAGCTACACCTGAGGATTAGGGTTTTGCCAAACCCTAATTTCCGTTTTAGCATCATAGTTAGTTATTTCCACATTAGTTGATTAGATTGAATAATTGGCTAAGTGCATATTGCACGTAGAATCGCCAAGGGTAGGATTGCTAATTTACTCATTATTATTTACTAGAGTGGGCTGCCTAGGAAGGAAAGGCCACATGAGGCCCAACCCGTCGGGGGTTAAGCCTCCCTTATTAGGGCCCATATCCACTGCACCCTTAGTCCATTTTCTACTAGATTAGGGTTTTCACTTGTAGCCTATATAAGGCACCATATTACATCAATAAAAGGTAGACACTTTTATGATAAAAATATTGAGAGAGTTTTCTCCATAGCATTCGAGCAAACCTTGAACAACTTAGAGTTATACTCTAGTGTTCTTGTTCGGCTTATCAATTCAAGAATCGCACTTGAATTGTGGCGCCTTCTACACTTGCCTGAGGTTCACTAATTCGTTTGGTTACGGGTTGAGATAATATCAACAAGTTCGTAGTCACGGGGATTAGAGGGGTCGTAGGGTTTCCGCTGCTACCATTCTTGCGTTCGAAGTCAAATCCAACAAGTGATCTTGGGTCGCGAATCTCCTCACCAACGAGATTCGTATCAGCTGGCATCAGAGCTAGCTTGTTGGTAACATCATTTTTTATCCCTCTTTTCGTGTCTTTTGTATCTATCTCGTTAGAAAAAAAAAAGGAAGAAAAAATCTATTCATTCCTTCTTGCTGAGTTTCGATAGTTTCCAAAATCTGTTCGTCTTTCTTGTTGAGTTTTAGTTGTTTCCAAATCTGTTTATGTCGTTTTTCTTGAGTTGCTTATCATCTAGGAAAGTATTGGTACCTTGTTCTTGAAATTCTTGCGTCAAATTTGCTGGTTTCACGAAGATCTTGAAGGGATTCTGGATATTCTTGAAATCTGGAAATTAGCCTTGATATTCTTGAAGTTATTTGCTGGAAATTGCGGCTTGATCTTGAATTCTTGAAGTTATTTGCTGGAAATTGTGGCTTGATCTTGAATTCTTGAAATTTTCTTGTGCGTGACATTGAAACATACCTGAACTTTGAGCTCTAATTGTTGGGAACCAAGAATCACAACTTGCCCAAACATTAAAATCACCAAAACAGGCCGCACCAAACCTGGAAATTTGTGTGTTTGAGCCGAACCCATAGTTCATCTTTTGGCTGTATAAACAAAAAAAAAAATTGTTGCAGCAGCCAATTTGATCTTGAAAGGAACAAAATAAACTGCCCATCTTGTTCCACAACCAAGTAAGGGGAATCGGGTAACACCAAGCAAGAAAAAAAAATAAAGGCAGCTTCCTAATCTCCAAAACCCGAAAGATTTCTAAAAGCCAAAGACTTCCAAAACTGATAGGCTAACTTTTAGCCGCATCTTGTTCCCTATTTTATAGCTGCATAGTGCCTAAACTCCTGCCTATCTTTTAGCTATATCACTTGCTATATTTTAGCAAACGGCCCAGAAAAAAAAAATTCCAGCAAAGCAAAAGGACCATTTTCCTTGTCGGTTAGAGTTTTTAGTGTCGTTCTTAATTTTTTTCAGCTTTTGTGTCAATTCCTTTTCCAGTTTTTAGTCTTGAATATATTCTACCACTCCATTCTTAGTGTCCTAATTTTGTTTTCCAAGAAAATCTCTACTCTTACGAACCTCAAATTCTAGCGTGAACTTGTTTTTTGGGCTACACTTGAGCACTTGAGGAGTTCTACTTTCTTCAAGGTTTGCAAGGGGTTGTGAGAAATTTGGTGAGCTCATTAGAGTGATCTGAGTGACCATACACGAGTGTGAGAGTATACACTTAGGGAGTGAAGTAAAAAAAAAAAAAGAGGGTAGACAAACGTTTCTTTCTCCTTTTTCCCTTTCTTTGCTACTAACCCTTGCAGGTACACTTGAGACTTCATGTCTAGTGGCAACGAAGGAGTATCTCGTCCCATGGACTTTGAACAAATGATGGAGCAAATGGAGAGACGTTTCCAAGGCATGCTAGTACCCATTCAAGATGAGTTGCTGCAACTCCGAGCGTCTGGAACACCAAAAACCACTAAGTCCATGCGAAGGCGAAGGGAAGTGGAGGAGTCGTCCGATGGTTCCAATAACAATGATGATGATGACGAGGAACCTCCCTTTCGGGCAAGACGAAGGAACCCGACTGGACCCGCTGATGTATTCAAGGGGATCAAAATGAAAATCCCTGAATTCAGAGGACGGCCCGATCCCGAGACCTTTCTCGAATGGTTATCCAAGATCGAAATGGTCTTTTCTTGCCAAAACTACTCCGAGGTGCAAAAGGTCCAATTGGCAACCATGGAATTCACTGAGTACGCTGTGGTTTGGTGGGACCAAATCAAGAAGTCTAGAAGGAGAAATGGACTCCCTGAGCTCGTTCCATGGCCCGAACTTCGAGCCATGATGCGCACCCACTTTGTACCTGGACACTATACTAGGGATTTGTACCACCGACTACAAACCCTAATTCAGGGCAACCGGAGTGTGGATGAGTACCACAAGGAGATGGAGGTCCTGATGCTTAGAGCGGATGTACAGGAGGATCCTGAAGCCACCATGGCGAGATTCTTGAGCGGGTTACGACCCGATATTGCTAAACGAGTGGAACTTCAACATTATATGGAGTTGCATGAGCTTGTTGATAAGGCCGTTAAGGTCGAGCAGAGGCTCAAGAGAAAGGGTACTACTCGACCGACTTTCGGTAACACCACCTACTCTACCAACCGCCCATTCCAACCACGGAATGACTCCCGGCCTTCACCAAATGCTCCTACACCAAAACCGAGATTCGAAGGAGGTAAGGTGGGCAACCCTAGTATTAGCAAGCCGCCCTCTTCTACTCCAAAATTTGAGGAGCCTAGGGTACAAACTAGAGCTCGTGATACTCGATGCTTCAAATGCCAAGGTAGAGGCCATATTGCTAGTCAATGTCCCAATCAAAGGACTATGATTATGATGCAAAATGGTGAGATCGTGAGTGAGGACGAAGCCGAGTACGAAGGCATACCACCTCTTGACGGAGGTAGTGAGGGGGAATCGCCAAATGAAGAGGAGTTTAGTGCACCCGAGGGTCATTTTGGGACTGCTTTGGTTGCAAGGAGAGCATTAACTGTACGTGTTAAGGAGGACGAGCTTCAACGAGAGAATATTTTCTACACCAGGTGCTTTGTCAACCAAGCACTTTGTAGTATGATTATTGATAGTGGGAGCTGCACAAATGTTGCTAGTTCACTCATGGTGGACAACTTGAAGTTGCCTACAAGGGATCACCCGCGACCCTACAAGCTCCAATGGCTCAATAACTCTGGGGAGGTTCGAGTAACCAAGCAGGTTCTTATATCCTTCCAAATCCATAAATATTCTGATGAAGTATTATGTGATGTAGTTCCTATACAGGCTAGTCACATTATACTAGGTAGGCCTTGGCAGTTTGACAGACAGGTGACTTTTGATGGTATGACTAATAAGTATAGTTTCTTGTACAACAGTAAGAAAGTCACACTAGCTCCCCTTTCCCCCAAACAAGTGCATGAGGACCAATTGAAATTGCAACAAGAGTTTGAGAAGTATAGTGCAAAAAGGAAAGAAAATGAGAGAGCCGAGGCAAAAAAAGAGAGGAAAAAGGCTATAGATAGCTCGGTAAGTGAGGTAAAAATCGAGGGAAAACAAATGCTCCTGATAAAAGCCAAGAAAGTGAGGAAGTTAATGAGAGATGAGCAGCCACTTCTTATGCTTGTTAGCAAGGAAGTAGCTCTGAATATGCATGAACTTGATACTGATATACCTCTCGAGGTTAAGTCTCTTTTACAGGAGTACGCTGATGTCTTCCCCGAGGACGTGCCAAGTGGATTGCCACCACTTAGGGGCATTGAGCATCAAATTGACTTCATCCCTGGAGCTTCATTGCCAAATCGCCCAGCTTACAAGAGCAACCCGGAGGAGACTAAGGAGTTGCAAAGGCAAGTGGACGAGTTGCTTGGCAAAGGATGGGCACGTGAGAGTTTAAGCCCGTGTGTTGTTCCAGTCATTCTGGTGCCCAAGAAAGATGGTACGTGGAGAATGTGTACTGATTGCAGAGCCGTAAATGCCATCACGGTAAAGTATCGCCACCCTATACCTCGCTTAGATGACA
Organism: Coffea arabica; assembly: GCF_036785885.1. Classification (NCBI taxonomy): domain Eukaryota; kingdom Viridiplantae; phylum Streptophyta; class Magnoliopsida; order Gentianales; family Rubiaceae; genus Coffea; species Coffea arabica. The sequence continues at coordinate 12,851,441 of NC_092330.1, forward strand.
TGCTTGATGAGTTACATGGGGCTGTGTTCTTTACCAAAATTGATCTCAAAAGTGGGTACCATCAAATTTGGATTCAGGAGGGGGATGAATGGAAAACTGCCTTCAAAACTAAGTATGGCTTGTATGAGTGGTTAGTGATGCCTTTTGGGCTAACTAATGCACCTAGTACCTTCATGAGGTTAATGAATCATGTTCTGCGTCCATTCTTAGGAAAATTTGTGGTAGTTTACTTTGACGATATCCTAATTTATAGCAAATCTTATGATGAGCACCTAGAGTATATTAGGGCTGTTATGGATGTACTTCGAAGAGAGAAGCTCTATGCCAATCTCAAGAAGTGCAATTTTTGCACTAACGAACTTGTGTTCCTAGGGTTTGTTATAAGTGCGCAAGGAATGAAGGTGGATGATCAAAAGGTAAAAGCTATTCAAGAGTGGCCAACACCAAGGTCTGTGGGTGATGTTCGAAGCTTCCATGGCCTTGCGGGTTTCTATAGGAGATTCGTGAGGGACTTTAGCACTATTGCTGCACCCTTGACCGAGTTGATCAAGAAGAATGAGAACTTCCATTGGGGAGATTCTCAAGAACAAACCTTTCGCGCTTTAAAGCACAAACTCACACATGCACCTGTACTTGCTTTACCTGACTTTTCTAAGACATTTGAAATTGACTGTGATGCTTCAGGTATTGGAGTTGGAGCTGTGTTGAACCAAGGAGGAAGACCTATTGCCTACTTTAGTGAGAAACTCAATGGGGCTGCGCTGAACTACTCCACTTATGATAAAGAGTTGTACGCCCTCATTCGAGCACTACAAGTTTGGCAGCACTACTTAAGGCCTAAGGAATTCGTGATACACACTGATCATGAGTCCCTTAAATACCTTAAGGCCCAGCACACCCTGAGCAAAAAGCATGCAAGGTGGATCGCATTCGTGGAGTCCTTTCCGTACGTGATTAAATACAAGGCTGGTAAGTCTAATATGGTTGCAGATGCACTCTCACGAAGGTACTCTCTACTCACCTCCTTAGATGCTAAGTTGTTAGGGTTTGAGCTGATTAAAGACATCTATGCACAAGATAGTGATTTCGGTGAACTTTACCTTTCTTGCAAACACACTGGGCAAGGTAAGTTCTTCATTTCCGATGGTTACTTGTTTTATGCCAATCGGCTTTGCATCCCACATGGATCCATCCGCGAACTTTTGGTACGAGAATCCCATTCGGGTGGCCTTATGGGACATTTTGGGGTTGATAAGACTCTTGCCATGCTGCAGGAGCATTTCTATTGGCCGCACATGAGGAGAGATGTTGCACGGGTGGTAGAGCGATGCTTAGCTTGTAAGAAAGCTAAATCCAAGGTACACCCGTATAGCCTTTACACCCCGTTACCTATTTCTAGTGCACCGTGGGTTGACATTTCTATGGATTTTATACTTGGTTTGCCTAGATCCAAGTATGGCCATGACTCCATTTATGTGGTTGTTGATAGATTCTCTAAAATGGCACACTTCATTGCTTGTCATAAAACGGATGATGCATCTCATATTGCTAACTTGTTCTTTAAAGAGATTGTGCGATTGCATGGCATTCCTAGGACCATTGTATCTGATAGAGATGTTAAATTCCTGAGCTATTTTTGGAAGACACTCTGGTCTAAGTTAGGCACCAAACTGCTATTCTCTACTGCGAGCCACCCCCAAACTGATGGTCAAACTGAGGTGGTCAATCGTACATTAGGTACCTTGTTGCGTGCCATCATCAAAAAGAACTTAAAATCTTGGGAGGAGTGTTTACCTCATGTTGAGTTTGCTTATAATAGGGCTATCCATTCTACTACTGGTTTCTCTCCATTTGAATGTGTTTATGGTTTTAATCCGCTAACACCACTTGATCTAGTGCCATTACCTAGTAATGAGCGCGCACATTTGGATGGTAAGAAACGTGCAGAGTTTGTTAAGCAACTGCATGAGAAAGTCAGGGCTAACATTGAGAGGAGAACTGCTCAATATGTCAAGCAAGCTAACAAAGGTCGCCAAAAGTTGATTTTTGAGCCTGGCGATTGGGTGTGGTTGCACATGCGCAAAGAACGCTTTCCTGTTCAAAGGAGGAACAAATTACAACCACGGGGTGATGGACCTTTTCAAGTTTTAGAGCGCATCAATGACAACGCCTACAAACTTGACCTTCCTGGTGAGTATGGAGTTAGTGCTACATTTAATGTCTCTGACTTAGCTCCGTTTGATGTAGATGATGCGTTTGATTTTAGGGCAAATCCTTCTCAAGAGGAGGGGAATGATAGCATCATGGTACGTGGGCAGGCCAACAATGGCTCGAGTAATCGAGGAGTTGAGGATCACGTGCACGCCTCAAGCGGACCCATTACTAAGGCTCGCACAAAGAAACTTCGTGAGCAACTCAATGTACTTATTCAGGCCATACACAAGTCCTTTGAAGGATTGCTAATTTACTCATTATTATTTACTAGAGTGGGCTGCCTAGGAAGGAAAGGCCACATGAGGCCCAACCCGTCGGGGGTTAAGCCTCCCTTATTAGGGCCCATATCCACTGCACCCTTAGTCCATTTTCTACTAGATTAGGGTTTTCACTTGTAGCCTATATAAGGCACCATATTACATCAATAAAAGGTAGACACTTTTATGATAAAAATATTGAGAGAGTTTTCTCCATAGCTTTCGAGCAAACCTTGAACAACTTAGAGTTATACTCTAGTGTTCTTGTTCGGCTTATCAATTCAAGAATCGCACTTGAATTGTGGCGCCTTCTACACTTGCCTGAGGTTCACTAATTCGTTTGGTTACGGGTTGAGATAATATCAACAAGTTCGCAGTCACGGGGATTAGAGGGGTCGTAGGGTTTCCGCTGCTACCATTCTTGCGTTCGAAGTCAAATCCAACAAGTGATCTTGGGTCGCGAATCTCCTCACCAAAGAGATTCGTATCATTACTTGTCTCCTTCTAGACCTTCAATATCCCTATGGACTGCATGTTGGTCTTGGACCATTCGAACAAGGCCTTGGAGGGATTATTTGAAGAGCTTGGCTCGGGAACGTGTGACTGGGACAAATGGAAATCGGACAGGGTCATTGCATGGGCGCTGATCCATGCTCACATCGCTGAGACGGTCCTCGATCACCTCGTTTCGAGACACGTAGCACATTTGCCCAAGGATCTAGCGAGGTAGTCCAACGCGTGGATTGCGGAACCCAGAATCAAACGGACGACACGATTTGATTATATGGGGTAGAACGATGACTCCACTGAGGTGATTACTTCTAATGGATACACGTCGATCAACTCGTTTCGAGACACGTAGCACGTTTGCCCAAGGATCTAGCGAGGTGGTCCAACGCTTGGATTGCGAAACCTAGAATTAAACGGGACGACACGATTCGATTATAGGCGGTTGATCGACGACTCCACAGAGGTAATTACTCTAATGGAAAGATCGGTAGAACAATCTAGGACGAGACGCAAGATTGCTCACAACCCTTGCCAAGGCAAGTAAAAAGGCTCGAATCTCTCTTAATAAGAAGAATAGAAATTGATCAAACTTTATTGATCAAACTTGTTTCCAGAACCTTTACAAAGCAAGCCCTTTTATAGGCTAGAGGTTACTAAAACCCTAACGAAACCCTAAAAGAGCAGTCGGCCATCTTGGTGTCAAGATGGGTCGGCCCATGCTTCTACAACGCAGTTATTCTGACCCTAAGCAATATTAAAGCCTAAAGACCCAATTAAGCCCAATCACTTGGAGGCTAGCTTGACTCTCCGTGGGTTTGGATCGTGGTGTAGATGATTTGCTTGGATTCTTCTAGGCCTTCAATATCCCTGTGGACTCCATGTTGGCCTTGGACCATTCGAACAAGGCCATGGAGGGATTCCTTGAAGAGCTTGGCTAGTGCACATGTGACTGGGCCCGATGGAACTCGGACCGGGTCATTGCGTGGGCCCTGATCCATGCACACATCACTGATACGGTCCTCGATCAACTCGTTTCGAGACACGTAGCATGTTTGCCCAAGGATCTAGCGAGGTGCTCCAACACTTGGATTGCGGAACCTTGAATCAAACGGACAACACGATTTGATTATAGGCGGTAGAAAGATGGCTGCACAGAAGTGATTACTCAAATGGATAGGTCGGTAGAACAATCTAGAACGAGACGCAAGATTGCTCACAACCCTAGCCAAGGCAAGTAAAAAGGCTCGAATCTCTCTTAACAAGAAGAATCGAAATTGATCAAACTTTATAGATCAAACTTGTTTCCAGAACCATCACAAAGCAAGCCCTTTTATAGGCTAGAGGTTACTAAAACCCTAAAGAAACCCTAAAAGAGCAGTCGGCCATCTTGGTGTCAAGATGGGTCGGCCCATGCTTCTACAATGCATCTGACCCTAAGGAATATTAAAGCCTAAAGACCCTATTCAGCCCAGTCACTTGGAGGCCACCTTGACTCTCCGTGGGCTTGGATCATGGTGTAGATGATTTACTTGTCTCCTTCTAGACCTTCAATATCCCTATAGACTGCATGTTGGTCTTGGACCATTCGAACAAGGCCTTGGAGGGATTATTTGAAGAGCTAGGCTCGGGAACGTGTGACTGGGACAAATGGAAATCGGACAGGGTCATTGCATGGGCGCTGATCCATGCTCACATCGCTGAGACGGTCCTCGATCACCTCGTTTCGAGACACGTAGCACGTTTGCCCAAGGATCTAGCGAGGTAATCCAACGCTTGGATTGCGGAACCTAGAATCAAATGGACGACACGATTTGATTACTTCTATTGGATACACCTCGATCAACTCGTTTCGAGACATGTAGCACGTTTGCCCAAGGATCTAGCGAGGAGGTCCAATGCTTGGATTGCAAAACCTAGAATCAAACGGGACGACACGATTCGATTATAGGCGGTAGATCGACGACTCCACAGAGGTAATTACTCTAATGGAAAGATCGGTAGAACAATCTAGGACAAGACGCAAGATTGCTCACAACCCTTGCCAAGGCAAGTAAAAAGGCTCGAATCTCTCTTAACAAGAAGAATCGAAATTGATCAAACTTTATAGATCAAACTTGTTTCCATAACCTTTACAAAGCAAGCCCTTTTATAGGCTAGAGGTTACTAAAACCCTAAAGAAACACTAAAAGAGCAGTCGGCCATCTTGGTGTCAAGATGTGTCGGCCCATGCTTCTACAACGCAATTAATCTGACCCTAAGCTATATTAAGGCCTAAAGACCCTATTCAGCCCAATCACATGGAGGCCACCTTGACACTCCGTGGGCTTGGATCATGGTGTAGATGATTTACTTGTCTCCTTCTAGACCTTCAATATCCCTATAGACTGCATGTTGGTCTTGGACCATTCGAACAAGGCCTTGGAGGGATTATTTGAAGAGCTAGGCTCGGGAACGTGTGACTGGGACAAATGGAAATCGGACAGGGTCATTGCATGGGCGCTGATCCATGCTCACATCGCTGAGACGGTCCTCGATCACCTCGTTTCGAGACACGTAGCACGTTTGCTCAAGGATCTAGCGAGGTGGTCGAACGTGTGGATTGCGGAACCTAGAGTAAAACGGACGACACAATTTGATTATTGACGGTAGAATGACGACTCCACCGAGGTGATTACTCTAATGGATAGGTCGGTAGAAAAATCTAGGACGACACACAAGAAAGCTCGCAGCCCTTGCCAAGACAAGTAAAAGGGCACGTATCTCTCTTAACAAGAAGAATCGAAATTAGTCAAACTTTATTGATCCAACTTGCTTCCAAAACCCTTACAAAGCAAGCCCTTTTGTAAGTTAGAGGTTACGAAAACCCTACGGAAACCCTAAAAGAGCAGTCGGCTATCTTGGTGTCCAGATGGGCCGTCCCATGCACCTACTACACAGTTAATCTTACCCTAAGCAACATTAGGGCCTAATGGGTCGGCCAATCTAGACACCAAGATGGCCGACTGCTCCTTTAGGGTTTTAGAAATCTCTAGCCTATAAAAGGGCCAGCTTTGCAAGGGTTTTGGACACAAGTTGGATCAATACAATTTGATTAATGTCGATTCTTCTTGTTAAGAGATATTCGAGCCTTTTCACTAGCTTTGGCAAGGGTTGTAAGCAATATTACGTCCCGTCTTAGATTGTTCTACCGACCTATCCATTCGAGTAACCACCTCTGTGGTGTCATCGTTCTAACGCCTACAATTAAATCTTATCGTCCCGCTTGATTCCCGGTTCCGCAATCCAAGCGTTGGACCACCTCGCTAGATCCTTGGGCAAACGTGCTATGTGTCTCGAAACAAGTTGATTGAGGACCGTATCAGTGACGTGTGTATGGATCAGGGCCCACGCAATGAGCTGGTCCGATTTCCATTGGGCCCAGTCACACGTGTACGAACCAAGTTCTTCAAGGAATCCCTCCAAGGCCTTGCTCGAATGGTCCAAGACCAACAAGGAGTCCATAGGGATATTGAAGGCCGAGAAGGATACAAGCAAATCATCTACACCATGATCCAAACCCATGGAGAGTCAAGCGGGCCTCCAAGTGATTGGGCCGAGTTGGGTCTTTAGGCCTTAATGTTGCTTAGTGTAAGATTAACTGCGTAATAGAAGCATGGGCCGGCCCGTCTTGATACCAAGATGGCCGACTGTTCATTTAGGGTTTTTGTAGGGTTTTAGTAACCTCTAGCCTATAAAAGGGCTTGCATTATAAGGGTTTTGGACACAAGTTGGATCAATAAAGTTTGGTTAATTTCGATTCTTCTTGTTAATAGAGAGTCGAGCCTTTTTACTTGCCTTTGCAAGGGTTGTGAGCAATCTTGCGTGTCGTCCTAGATTGTTGTACCGACATATCTATTAGAGTAATCACCACTGTGGAGTCGTCGTTCTACCTCCTATAATCAAATCGTGTCGTCTGTTTGATTCTAGGTTCCGTAATCCAAGCGTTGGACCACCTCGCTAGATACTTGAGCAAACGTGCTATGTGTCTCGTAACGAGTTGATCAAGGACCGTATCAGTGATGTGTTCATGGATCATGGCCCACGAAATGATCCGGTCCGAGTTCTATTGGGTCTAGTCACACATGCACGAGCCAAGCTCTTAAAGAAATCCCTCCAAGGCCTTGTTCAAATGGTCCAAAACCAACATGGAGTCCATAGGGATATTGAAGGCCTAGAAGGAGACAAGCAAAACATCTACACCATGATCCAAGCCCATGGAGAGTCAAGCGGGCCTCCAAGTGATTGGGTCGAGTTGGCGCATTAGGCCTTAATGTTGCTTAGTGTAAGATTTACTGCGTAATAGAAGCGTGGGCTGGCCCGTCTTGATACCAAGATGGCCGACTGTTCTTTTAGGGTTTTCGTAGGGTTTTAGTAATCTCTAGCCTATAAAAGGGCTTGCATTATAAGGGTTTTGGACACAAGTTGGAGCAATAAAGTTTGGTTAATTTCGATTCTTCTTGTTAATAGAGAGTCGAGCCTTTTTACTTGCCTTTGCAAGGGTTGTGAGCAATCTTGCGTCTCGTCCTAGATTGTTCTACCGACGGATCTATTAGAGTAATCACCACTGTGGATTCGTCGTTCTACCCCGTATAATCAAATCGTGTCGTCTGTTTGATTCTAGGTTCCGTAATCCAAGCGTTGGACCACCTCGCTAGATACTTGAGCAAACGTGCTATGTGTCTCGTAACGAGTTGATCAAGGACCGTATCAGTGATGTGTTCATGGATCATGGCCCACGAAATGATCCGGTCCGAGTTCTATTGGGTCTAGTCACACATGCACGAGCCAAGCTCTAAAAGAAATCCCTCCAAGGCCTTGTTCAAATGGTCCAAAACCAACATGGAGTCCATAGGGATATTGAAGGCCTAGAAGGAGACAAGCAAAACATCTACACCATGATCCAAGCCCATGGAGAGTCAAGCGGGCCTCCAAGTGATTGGGCCGCGTTGGGTCTTTAGGCCTTAATGTTGCTTAGGGTTAGATTAACTGCGTAATAGAACCATGGGTCGGCCAATCTAGACACCAAGATGGCCGACTGCTCCTTTAGGGTTTTAGAAACCTCTTGCCTATAAAAGGGCTCGCTTTGCAAGGGTTTTGGACACAAGTTGGATCAATACAATTTGATTAATGTCGATTCTTCTTGTTAAGAGATATTCGAGCTTTTTCACTTGCTTTGGCAAGGGTTGTAAGCAATATTGCGTCTCGTCCTAGATTGTTCTATCGACCTATCCATTCGAGTAATCACCTCTATGGAGTCATCGTTCTAACGCCTATAATTAAATCTAATCGTCCCGCTAGATTCCAGGTTCCGCAATCCAAGCGTTGGACCTCCTCGCTAGATCCTTGGGCAAACGAGCTACGTGTCTCGAAACGAGTTGATCGATAACCGTATCAGTGACGTGTGTATGGATCAGGGCCCACGCAATGAGCTGGTCCGGGTTCCATTGGGCCCAGTCACACGTGTATGATCCAAGTTCTTCAAGGAATCCCTCCAAGGCCTTGTTCGAATGGTCCAAGACCAACATGGAATCCATAGGGACATTGAAGGCCAAGAAGGATACAAGCAAATCATCTACACCATGATCAAAACCCATGGAGAGTCAAGCGGGCCTCCAAGTGATTGGGCCGAGTTGGGTCTTTAGGCCTTAATGTTGCTTAGTGTAAGATTAACTGCGTAATTGAAGCATGGGCCGGCCCGTCTTGATACCAAGATGGCCGACTGTTCTTTTAGGGTTTTCGTAGGGTTTTAGTAACCTCTAGCCTATAAAAGGGCTTGCATTATAAGGGTTTTGGACACAAGTTGGATCAATAAAGTTTGGTTAATTTCGATTCTTCTTGTTAATAGAGAGTCGAGCCTTTTTACTTGGCTTTGCAAGGGTTGTGAGCAATCTTGCATCCCGTCCTAGATTGTTCTACCGACGTATCTATTAGAGTAATCACCACTGTGGATTCGTCGTTCTACCTCGTATAATCAAATCGTGTCGTCTGTTTGATTCTAGGTTCCGTAATCCAAGCGTTGGACCACCTCGCTAGATACTTGAGCAAACGTGCTATGTGTCTCGTAACGAGTTGATCAAGGACCGTATCAGTGATGTGTGTATGGATCATGGCCCACGAAATGATCCGGTACGAGTTCCATTGGGCCTAGTTACACATGCACGAGCCAAGCTCTTAAAGAAATCCCTCCAAGGCCTTGTTCAAATGGTCCAAAACCAACATGGAGTCCATAGGGATATTGAAGGCCTAGAAGGAGACAAGCAAAACATCTACACCATGATCCAAGCCCGTGGAGAGTCAAGCGGGCCTCCAAGTGATTGGGTCGAGTTGGGGCTTTAGGCCTTAATGTTGCTTAGGGTTAGATTAACTGCGTAATAGAAGCATGGGTCGGCCAATCTAGACACCAAGATGGCCGACTGCTCCTTTAGGGTTTTAGAAACCTCTAGCCTATAAAAGGGCCAGCTTTGCAAGGGTTTTGGACACAAGTTGGATCAATACAATTTGATTAATGTCGATTCTTCTTGTTAAGAGATATTCGAGCCTTTGCACTAGCTTTGGCAAGGGTTGTAAGTAATATTGCGTCCCATCTTAGATTGTTCTACCGACCTATCCATTCGAGTAACCACCTCGGTAGAGTCATCGTTCTAACGCCTATAATTAAATCTTATCGTCCCGCTTGATTTCGGGTTCCGTAATCCAAGCGTTGGACCACCTCGCTAGATCCTTGGGCAAACGTGCTATGTGTCTCGAAACGAGTTGATCGAGAACCGTATCAGTGACGTGTGTGTGGATCAGGGCCCACGCAATGAGCTGGTCCGAGTTCCATTGGGCCCAGTCACACGTGTACGAGCCAAGTTCTTCAAGGAATCCCTCCCAGGCCTTGTTCGAATTGTCCAAGACCAACAAGGAGTCCATAGGGATATTGAAGGCCAAGAAGGATACAAGCAAATCATCTACACCTTGATCCAAGCCCTTGGAGAGTCAAGCGGGCCTCTAAGTGATTGGGCCGAGTAGGGTCTTTAGGCCTTAAGGTTGCTTAGTGTAAGATTAACTGCGTAATAGAAGCATGGGCCGGCCCGTCTTGATACCAAGATGGCCGACTGTTCATTTAGGGTTTTCGTAGGATTTTAGTAACCTCTTGCCTATAAAAAGGCTTGCATTATAAGGGTTTTGGACACAAGTTGGATAAATAAAGTTTGGTTAATTTCGGTTCTTCTTGTTAAGAGGGAGTCGAGCCTTTTTACTTGCCTTTGCAAGGGTTGTGAGCAATCTTGCGTCTCGTCCTAGATTGTTCTGCCGACGTATCAATTAGAGTAATCACCACTGTGGAGTCATCGTTCTACCCCTTATAATCAAATCGTGTCGTCTGTTTGATTCTAGGTTCCGTAATCCAAGCGTTGGACCACCTCGCTAGATACTTGAGCAAACGTGCTATGTGTCTTGTAACGAGTTGATCAAGGACCGTATCAGTGATGTGTGCATGGATCATGGCCCACGAAATGATCCGGTCCGAGTTCCATTGGGCCTAGTCACACATGCACGAGCCAAGCTCTTAAAGAAATCCCTCCAAGGCCTTGTTCAAATGGTCCAAAACCAACATGGAGTCCATAGGGATATTGAAGGCCTAGAAGGAGACAAGCAAAACATCTACACCATGATCCAAGCCCATGGAGAGTCAAGCGGGTCTCCAAGTGGTTCGGCCGAGTTGGGTCTTTAGGCCTTAATGTTGCTTAGGGTTAGATTAACTGCGTAATAGAAGCATGGGTCGGCCAATCTAGACACCAAGATGGCCGACTGCTCCTTTAGGGTTTTAGAAACCTCTAGCCTATAAAAGGGCCAGCTTTGCAAGGGTTTTGGACACAAGTTGCATCAATACAATTTGATTAATGTCGATTCTTCTTGTTAAGAGATATTCGAGCCTTTGCACTAGCTTTGGCAAGGGTTGTATGTAATATTGCGTCCCGTCTTAGATTGTTCTACCGACCTATCCGTTCGAGTAACCACCTCGGTAGAGTCATCGTTCTAACGCCTATAATTAAATCTTATCGTCCCGCTTGATTCCTGGTTCCGCAATCCAAGCGTTGGACCACCTCGCTCCTTGGGCAAACGTGCTACGTGTCTCGAAATGAGTTGATCGAGCACCGTATCAGTGACGTGTGCGTGGATCGGGGCCCACCCAATGAGCTGGTCCGAGTTCCATTGGGCCCAGTCACACGTGTACGAGCCTAGTTCTTCAAGGAATCCCTCCAAGGCCTTGTTCGAATAGTCCAAGACCAACAAGGAGTCCATAGGGATATTGAAGGCCGAGAAGGATACAAGCAAATCATCTACACCATGATCCAAGTCCTTGGAGAGTCAAGCGGGCCTCCAAGTGATTGGGCCGAGTAGGTTCTTTAGGCGTTAATGTTGCTTAGGGTTGGATTAACTACGTAGTAGAAGCATGGGCCGGCCCGTCTTGATACCAAGATGGCCGACTGCTCTTTTAGGGTTTTCATAGGGTTTTAGTAACCTCTAACCTATAAAATGGCTTGCATTATAAGGGTTTTGGACACAAGTTGGATTAAAAAAGTTTGGTTAATTTCGGTTCTTCTTGTTAAGAGAGAGTCGAGCCTTTTTACTTGCCTTTGCAAGGGTTGTGAGCAATCTTGCGTCTCGTCCTAGATTGTTCTATCGACGTATCTATTAGAGTAATCACCACTGTGGAGTCGTCGTTCTACCCACTATAATCAAATCGTGTCGTCCGTTTGTTTCTAGGTTCCGCAATCCAAGCGTTGGACTACCTCGCTAGATATTTGAGCAAACGTGCTATGTGTCTCGTAACGAGTTGATCAAGGACCGTATCAGTGATGTGTGCAATGGCCCACGAAATGATCCGGTCCGAGTTCCATTGGGCCTAGTCACACATGCACAAGCCAAGCTCTTAAAGAAATCCCTCCAAGTCCTTGTTCAAATGGTCCAAAACCAACATGGAGTCCATAGGGATATTGAAGGCCTAGAAGGAGACAAGCAAAACATCTACACCATGATCCAAGCCCATGGAGAGTCAAGTGGGCCTCCAAGTGATTGGGCCGAGTTGGGACTTTAGGCCTTAATGTTTCTTAGGGTTAGATTAACTGCGTAATAGAAGCATGGGTCGGCCAATCCAGACACCAAGATGGCCGACTGCTCCTTTAGGGTTTTATAAACCTCTAGCCTATAAAAGGGCTTGCTTTGCAAGGGTTTTGGACACAAGTTGGATCAATACAACTTGGTTAATGTCGATTCTTCTTGTTAAGAGATATTCGAGCTTTTTCACTTGCTTTGGCAAGGGTTGTAAGCAATATTGCGTCTCGTCCTAGATTGTTCTATCGACCTATCCATTCGAGTAATCACCTCTATGGAGTCATCGTTCTAACGCCTATAATTAAATCTAATCGTCCCGCTTGATTCCAGGTTCCGCAATCCAAGCGTTGGACCACCTCGCTAGATCCTTGGGCAAACGTGCTACGTGTCTCGAAACGAGTTGATCGATAACCGTATCAGTGACGTGTGTATGGATCAGGGCCCACGCAATGAGCTGGTCCGAGTTCCATTGGGCCCAGTCACACGTGTATGATCCAAGTTCTTCAAGGAATCCCTCCAAGGCCTTGTTCGAATGGTCCAAGACCAACATGGAATCCATTGGGACATTGAAGGCCAAGAAGGATACAAGAAAATCATCTACACCATGATCAAAACCCATGGAGAGTCAAGCGGGCCTCCAAGTGATTGGGCCGAGTTGGGTCTTTAGGCCTTAATGTTGCTTAGTGTAAGATTAACTGCGTAATTGAAGCATGGGCCGGCCCGTCTTGATACCAAGATGGCCGACTGTTCTTTTAGGGTTTTCGTAGGGTTTTAGTAACCTCTAGCCTATAAAAGGGCTTACATTATAAGGGTTTTGGACACAAGTTGGATCAATAAAGTTTGGTTAATTTCGATTCTTCTTGTTAATAGAGAGTCGAGCCTTTTTACTTGGCTTTGCAAGGGTTGTGAGCAATCTTGCGTCCCGTCCTAGATTGTTCTACCGACGTATCTATTAGAGTAATCACCACTGTGGATTCGTCGTTCTACCTCGTATAATCAAATCATGTCGTCTGTTTGATTCTAGGTTCCGTAATCCAAGCGTTGGACCACCTCGCTAGATACTTGAGCAAACGTGCTATGTGTCTCGTAACGAGTTGATCAAGGACCGTATCAGTGATGTGTGCAATGGCCCACGAAATGATCCGGTCCGAGTTCCATTGGGCCTAGTTACACATGCACGAGCCAAGCTCTTAAAGAAATCCCTCCAAGGCCTTGTTCAAATGGTCCAAAACCAACATGGAGTCCATAGGAATATTGAAGGCCTAGAAGGAGACAAGCAAAACATCTACACCATGATCCAAGCCCGTGGAGAGTCAAGCGGGCCTCCAAGTGATTGGGTCGAGTTGGTGCTTTAGGCCTTAATGTTGCTTAGGGTTAGATTAACTGCGTAATAGAAGCATGGGTCGGCCAATCTAGACACCAAGATGGCCGACTGCTCCTTTAGGGTTTTAGAAACCTCTAGCCTATAAAAGGGCCAGCTTTGCAAGGGTTTTGGACACAAGTTGGATCAATACAATTTGATTAATGTCGATTCTTCTTGTTAAGAGATATTCGAGCCTTTGCACTAGCTTTGGCAAGGGTTGTAAGTAATATTGCGTCCCGTCTTAGATTGTTCTACCGACCTATCCATTCGAGTAACCACCTCGGTGGAGTCATCGTTCTAACGCCTATAATTAAATCTTATCGTCCCGCTTGATTCCGGGTTCCGTAATCCAAGCGTTGGACCACCTCGCTAGATCCTTGGGCAAACGTGCTATGTGTCTCGAAACGAGTTGATCGAGGACCGTATCAGTGACGTGTGTGTGGATCAGGGCCCACGCAATGAGCTGGTCCGAGTTCCATTGGGCCCAGTCACACGTGTACGAGCCAAGTTCTTCAAGGAATCCCTCCCAGGCCTTGTTCGAATTGTCCAAGACCAACAAGGAGTCCATAGGGATATTGAAGGCCAAGAAGGATACAAGCAAATCATCTACACCTTGATCCAAGCCCTTGGAGAGTCAAGCGGGCCTCTAAGTGATTGGGCCGAGTAGGGTCTTTAGGCCTTAAGGTTGCTTAGTGTAAGATTAACTGCGTAATAGAAGCATGGGCCGGCCCGTCTTGCTACCAAGATGGCCGACTGTTCATTTAGGGTTTTCGTAGGGTTTTAGTAACCTCTTGCCTATAAAAAGGCTTGCATTATAAGGGTTTTGGACACAAGTTGGATAAATAAAGTTTGGTTAATTTCGGTTCTTCTTGTTAAGAGGGAGTCGAGCCTTTTTACTTGCCTTTGCAAGGGTTGTGAGCAATCTTGCGTCTCGTCCTAGATTGTTCTGCCGACGTATCAATTAGAGTAATCACCACTGTGGAGTCATCGTTCTACCCCTTATAATCAAATCGTGTCGTCTGTTTGATTCTAGGTTCCGTAATCCAAGCGTTGGACCACCTCGCTAGATACTTGAGCAAACGTGCTATGTGTCTTGTAACGAGTTGATCAAGGACCGTATCAGTGATGTGTGCATGGATCATGGCCCACGAAATGATCCGGTCCGAGTTCCATTGGGCCTAGTCACACATGCACGAGCCAAGCTCTTAAAGAAATCCCTCCAAGGCCTTGTTCAAATGGTCCAAAACCAACATAGAGTCCATAGGGATATTGAAGGCCTAGAAGGAGACAAGCAAAACATCTACACCATGATCCAAGCCCATGGAGAGTCAAGCGGGCCTCCAAGTGATTCGGCCGAGTTGGGTCTTTAGGCCTTAATGTTGCTTAGGGTTAGATTAACTGCGTAATAGAAGCATGGGTCGGCCAATCTAGACACCAAGATGGCCGACTGCTCCTTTAGGGTTTTAGAAACCTCTAGCCTATAAAAGGGCTTGCTTTGCAAGGGTTTTGGACACAAGTTGGATCAATACAATTTGATTAATGTCGATTTTTCTTGTTAAGAGATATTGGAGCCTTTTCACTAGCTTTGGCAGGGGTTGTAAGCAATATTGCGTCCCATCTTAGATTGTTCTACCGACCTATCCATTCGAGTAATCACCTCTGTGGAGTCATCGTTCTAACACCTATAATTAAATCTTATCGTCCCGCTTGATTCCTGGTTCCGCAATCCAAGCGTTGGACCACCTCGCTCCTTGGGCAAACGTGCTACGTGTCTCGAAATGAGTTGATCGAGCACCGTATCAGTGACGTGTGCGTGGATCGGGGCCCACCCAATGAGCTGGTCCGAGTTCCATTGGGCCCAGTCACACGTGTACGAGCCTAGTTCTTCAAGGAATCCCTCCAAGGCCTTGTTCGAATAGTCCAAGACCAACAAGGAGTCCATAGGGATATTGAAGGCCGAGAAGGATACAAGCAAATCATCTACACCATGATCCAAGTCCTTGGAGAGTCAAGCGGGCCTCCAAGTGATTGGGCCGAGTAGGTTCTTTAGGCGTTAATGTTGCTTAGGGTTGGATTAACTACGTAGTAGAAGCATGGGCCGGCCCGTCTTGATACCAAGATGGCCGACTGCTCTTTTAGGGTTTTCATAGGGTTTTAGTAACCTCTAACCTATAAAATGGCTTGCATTATAAGGGTTTTGGACACAAGTTGGATTAATAAAGTTTGGTTAATTTCGGTTCTTCTTGTTAAGAGAGAGTCGAGCCTTTTTACTTGCCTTTGCAAGGGTTGTGAGCAATCTTGCGTCTCGTCCTAGATTGTTCTATCGACGTATCTATTAGAGTAATCACCACTGTGGAGTCGTCGTTCTACCCACTATAATCAAATCGTGTCGTCCGTTTGTTTCTAGGTTCCGCAATCCAAGCGTTGGACTACCTCGCTAGATATTTGAGCAAACGTGCTATGTGTCTCGTAACGAGTTGATCAAGGACCGTATCAGTGATGTGTGCAATGGCCCACGAAATGATCCGGTCCGAGTTCCATTGGGCCTAGTCACACATGCACAAGCCAAGCTCTTAAAGAAATCCCTCCAAGTCCTTGTTCAAATTGTCCAAAACCAACATGGAGTTCATAGGGATATTGAAGGCCTAGAAGGAGACAAGCAAAACATCTACACCATGATCCAAGCCCATGGAGAGTCAAGTGGGCCTCCAAGTGATTGGGCCGAGTTGGGACTTTAGGCCTTAATGTTTCTTTGGGTTAGATTAACTGCGTAATAGAAGCATGGGTCAGCCAATCCAGACACCAAGATGGCCGACTGCTCCTTTAGGGTTTTATAAACCTCTAGCCTATAAAAGGGCTTGCTTTGCAAGGGTTTTGGACACAAGTTGGATCAATACAACTTGGTTAATGTCGATTCTTCTTGTTAAGAGATATTCGAGCTTTTTCACTTACTTTGGCAAGGGTTGTAAGCAATATTGCGTCTCGTCCTAGATTGTTCTATCGACCTATCCATTCGAGTAATCACCTCTATGGAGTCATCGTTCTAACGCCTATAATTAAATCTAATCGTCCCGCTTGATTCCATGTTCCGGAATCCAAGCGTTGGACCACCTCGCTAGATCCTTGGGCAAACGTGCTACGTGTCTCGAAAAGAGTTGATCGATAACCGTATCAGTGACGTGTGTATGGATCAGGGCCCACGCAATGAGCTGGTCCGAGTTCCATTGGGCCCAGTCACACGTGTATGATCCAAGTTCTTCAAGGAATCCCTCCAAGGCCTTGTTCGAATGGTCCAAGACCAACATGGAATCCATAGGGACATTGAAGGCCAAGAAGGATACAAGAAAATCATCTACACCATGATCAAAACCCATGGAGAGTCAAGCGGGCCTCCAAGTGATTGGGCCGAGTTGGGTCTTTAGGCCTTAATGTTGCTTAGTGTAAGATTAACTGCGTAATTGAAGCATGGGCCGGCCCGTCTTGATACCAAGATGGCCGACTGTTCTTTTAGGGTTTTCGTAGGGTTTTAGTAACCTCTAGCCTATAAAAGGGCTTACATTATAAGGGTTTTGGACACAAGTTGGATCAATAAAGTTTGGTTAATTTCGATTCTTCTTGTTAATAGAGAGTCGAGCCTTTTTACTTGGCTTTGCAAGGGTTGTGAGCAATCTTGCGTCCCGTCCTAGATTGTTCTACCGACGTATCTATTAGAGTAATCACCACTGTGGATTCGTCATTCTACCTCGTATAATCAAATCGTGTCGTCTGTTTGATTCTAGGTTCCGTAATCCAAGCGTTGGACCACCTCGCTAGATACTTGAGCAAACGTGCTATGTGTCTCGTAACGAGTTGATCAAGGACCGTATCAGTGATGTGTGCATGGATCATGGCCCACGAAATGATCCGGTACGAGTTCCATTGGGCCTAGTTACACATGCACGAGCCAAGCTCTTAAAGAAATCCCTCCAAGGCCTTGTTCAAATGGTCCAAAACCAACATGGAGTCCATAGGGATATTGAAGGCCTAGAAGGAGACAAGCAAAACATCGACACCATGATCCAAGCCCAAGGAGAGTCTAGTGGGCCTCCAAGTGATTGGGCCGAGTTGGGTCTTTAGGCCTTAATGTTGCTTAGGGTTAGATTAACTGCGTAATAGAAGCATGGGTCGGCCAATCTAGACACCAAGATGGCCGACTGCTCCTTTAGGGTTTTATAAACCTCTAGCCTATAAAAGGGCTTGCTTTGCAAGGGTTTTGGACACAAGTTGGATCAATACAATTTGATTAATGTCGATTCTTCTTGTTAAGAGATATTCGAGCTTTTTCACTTGCTTCGGCAAGGGTTGTAAGCAATATTGCGTCTCGTCCTAGATTGTTTTATCGACCTATCCATTCGAATAATCACCTCTATGGAGTCATCGTTCTAACGCCTACAATTAAATGTAATCGTCCCGCTTGATTCCAGCTTCCGGAATCCAAGCGTTGGACCACCTCGCTAGATCCTTGGGCAAACGTGCTACATGTCTCGAAACGAGTTGATCGAGGACCGTATCAGTGACGTGTGTGTGGATCAGGGCCCACGCAATGAGCTGGTCCGAGTTCCTTTGGGCCCAGTCACACGTGTACGAGCCAAGTTCTTCAAGGAATCCCTCCCAGGCCTTGTTCGAATGGTCCAAGACCAACAAGGAGTCCATAGGGATATTGAAAGCCAAGAAGGATACAAGCAAATCATCTACACCTTGATCCAAGCCCTTGGAGAGTCAAGCGGGCCTCTAAGTGATTGGGCCGAGTAGGGTCTTTAGGCCTTAAGGTTGCTTAGTGTAAGATTAACTGCGTAATAGAAGCATGGGCCGGCCCGTCTTGATACCAAGATGGCCGACTGTTCATTTAGGGTTTTCGTAGGTTTTAGTAACCTCTAGCCTATAAAAAGGCTTGCATTATAAGGGTTTTGGACAGAAGTTGGATAAATAAAGTTTGGTTAATTTCGGTTCTTCTTGTTAAGAGGGAGTCGAGCCTTTTTACTTGCCTTTGCAAGGGTTGTGAGCAATCTTGCGTCTCGTCCTAGATTGTTCTACCGACGTATCAATTAGAGTAATCACCACTGTGGAGTCATCGTTCTACCCCTTATAATCAAATCGTGTCGTCTGTTTGATTCTAGGTTCCGTAATCCAAGCGTTGGACCACCTCGCTAGATACTTGAGCAAACGTGCTATGTTTCTTGTAACGAGTTGATCAAGGACCGTATCAGTGATGTGTGCATGGATCATGGCCCACGAAATGATCCGGTCCGAGTTCCATTGGGCCTAGTCACACATGCACGAGCCAAGCTCTTAAAGAAATCCCTCCAAGGCCTTGTTCAAATGGTCCAAAACCAACATGGAGTCCATAGGGATATTGAAGGCCTAGAAGGAGACAAGCAAAACATCTACACCATGATCCAAGCCCATGGAGAGTCAAGCGGGCCTCCAAGTGATTGGGCCGGGTTGGGGCTTTAGGCCTTAATGTTGCTTAGGGTTAGATTAACTTCGTAATAGAAGCATGGGTCGGCCAATCTAGACACCAAGATGGCCGACTGTTCCATTAGGGTTTTAGAAACCTCTAGCCTATAAAAGGGCTTGCTTTGCAAGGATTTTGGACACAAGTTGGATCAATACAATTTGATTAATGTCGATTCTTCTTGTTAAGAGATATTCGAGCTTTTTCGCTTGCTTTGGAAAGGGTTGTAAGCAATATTGCGTCTCGTCCTATATTGTTGTATCGACCTATCCATTCGAGTAATCACCTCTATGGAGTCATCGTTCTAACGCCTATAATTAAATCTAATCGTCCCGCTTGATTCCAGGTTCCGCAATCCAAGCGTTGGACCACCTCGCTAGATCCTTGGGCAAATGCGCTACGTGTCTCGAAACGAGTTGATCGAGGACCGTATCAATGACGTGTGTGTGGATCAGGGCCCACGCAATGAGCTGGTCCGAGTTCCATTGGGCCCAGTCACACGTGTACGAGCCTAGTTCTTCAAGGAATCCCTCTAAGGCCTTGTTCGAATGGTCCAAAACCAACAAGGAGTCCATAGGGATATTGAAGGCCGAGAAGGATACAAGCAAATCCTCTTCACCATGATCCAAGTCCTTGGAGAGTCAAGCGGGCCTCCAAGTGATTGGGCCGAGTAGGTTCTTTAGGCGTTAATGTTGCTTAGGGTTAGATTAACTACGTAGTAGAAGCATGGGCCGGCCCGTCTTGATACCAAGATGGCCGACTGCTCTTTTAGGGTTTTCATAGGATTTTAGTAACCTCTAACCTATATAATGGCTTGCATTATAAGGGTTTTGGACACAAGTTGGATTAATAAAGTTTGGTTAATTTCGGTTCTTCTTGTTAAGAGAGAGTGGAGCCTTTTTACTTGCCTTTGCAAGGGTTGTGAGCAATCTTGCGTCTCGTCCTAGATTGTTCTATCGACGTATCTATTAGAGTAATCACCACTGTGGAGTCGTCGTTCTACCCACTATAATCAAATCGTGTCGTCCGTTTGTTTCTAGGTTCCGCAATCCAAGCGTTGGACTACCTCGCTAGAAATTTGAGCAAGCGTGCTATGTGTCTCGTAACGAGTTGATCAAGGACCGTATCAGTGATGTGTGCAATGGCCCACGAAATGATCCGGTCCGAGTTCCATTGGGCCTAGTCACACATGCACAAGCCAAGCTCTTAAAGAAATCCCTCCAAGTCCTTGGTCAAATGGTCCAAAACCAACATGGAGTCCACAGGGATATTGAAGGCCTAGAAGGAGACAAGCAAAACATCTACACCATGATCCAAGCCCATGGAGAGTCAATCGGGCCTCCAAGTGATTGGGCCGGGTTGGGTCTTTAGGCCTTAATGTTGCTTAGGGTTAGATTAACTTCGTAATAGAAGCATGGGTCGGCCAATCTAGACACCAAGATGGCCGACTGTTCCATTAAGGTTTTAGAAACCTCTAGCCTATAAAAGGGCTTGCTTTGCAAGGATTTTGGACACAAGTTGGATCAATACAATTTGATTAATGTCGATTCTTCTTGTTAAGAGATATTCGAGCTTTTTCACTTGCTTTGGCAAGGGTTGTAAGCAATATTGCGTCTCGTCCTATATTGTTGTATCGACCTATCCATTCGAGTAATCACCTCTATGGAGTCATCGTTCTAACGCCTATAATTAAATGTAATCGTCCCGCTTGATTCCAGCTTCCGGAATCCAAGCGTTGGACCACCTCGCTAGATCCTTGGGCAAACGTGCTACATGTCTCGAAACGAGTTGATCGAGGACCGTATCAGTGACGTGTGTGTGGATCAGGGCCCACGCAATGAGCTGGTCCGAGTTCGATTGGGCCCAGTCACACGTGTACGAGCCAAGTTCTTCAAGGAATCCCTCCCAGGCCTTGTTCGAATGGTCCAAGACCAACAAGGAGTCCATAGGGATATTGAAGGCCAAGAAGGATACAAGCAAATCATCTACACCTTGATCCAAGCCCTTGGAGAGTCAAGCGGGCCTCTAAGTGATTGGGCCGAGTAGGGTCTTTAGGCCTTAAGGTTGCTTAGTGTAAGATTAACTGCGTAATAGACGCATGGGCCGGCCCGTCTTGATACCAAGATGGCCGACTGTTCATTTAGGGTTTTCGTAGGGTTTTAGTAACCTCTAGCCTATAAAAAGGCTTGCATTATAAGGGTTTTGGACACAAGTTGGATAAATAAAGTTTGGTTAATTTCGGTTCTTCTTGTTAAGAGGGAGTCGAGCCTTTTTACTTGCCTTTGCAAGGGTTGTGAGCAATCTTGCGTCTCGTCCTAGATTGTTCTACCGACGTATCAATTAGAGTAATCACCACTGTGGAGTCATCGTTCTACCCCTTATAATCAAATCGGGTCGTCTGTTTGATTCTAGGTTCCGTAATCCAAGCGTTGGACCATCTCGCTAGATACTTGAACAAACGTGCTATGTGTCTCGTAACGAGTTGATCAAGGACCGTATCAGTGATGTGTGCATGGATCATGGCCCACGAAATGATCCGGTCCGAGTTCCATTGGGCCTAGTCACACATGCACGAGCCAAGCTCTTAAAGAAATCCCTCCAAGGCCTTGTTCAAATGGTCCAAAACCAACATGGAGTCCATAGGGATATTGAAGGCCTAGAAGGAGACAAGCAAAACATCTACACCATGATCCAAGCCCATGGAGAGTCAAGCGGGCCTCCAAGTGATTGGGCCGGGTTGGGTCTTTAGGCCTTAATGTTGCTTAGGGTTAGATTAACTTCGTAATAGAAGCATGGGTCGGCCAATCTAGACACCAAGATGGCCGACTGTTCCATTAGGGTTTTAGAAACCTCTAGCCTATAAAAGGGCTTGCTTTGCAAGGATTTTGGACACAAGTTGGATCAATACAATTTGATTAATGTCGATTCTTCCTGTTAAGAGATATTCGAGCTTTTTCGCTTGCTTTGGCAAGGGTTGTAAGCAATATTGCGTCTCGTCCTATATTGTTGTATCGACCTATCCATTCGAGTAATCACCTCTATGGAGTCATCGTTCTAACGCCTATAATTAAATCTAATCGTCCCGCCTGATTCCAGGTTCCGCAATCCAAGCGTTGGACCACCTCGCTAGATCCTTGGGCAAATGCGCTACGTGTCTCGAAACGAGTTGATCGAGGACCGTATCAATGACGTGTGTGTGGATCAGGGCCCACGCAATGAGCTGGTCCGAGTTCCATTGGGCCCAGTCACACGTGTACGAGCCAAGTTCTTCAAGGAATCCCTCCAAGGCCTTGTTCGAATGGTCCAAGACCAACAAGGAGTCCATAGGGATATTGAAGGCCAAGAAGGATACAAGAAAATCATCTACACCATGATCCAAGCCCATGGAGAGACAAGCGGGCCTCTAAGTGATTGGGCCGAGTAGGGTCTTTAGGCCTTAAGGTTGCTTAGTGTAAGATTAACTGCGTAATAGAAGCATGGGCCGGCCCGTCTTGATACCAAGATGGCCGACTGTTCATTTAGGGTTTTCGTAGGGTTTTAGTAACCTCTAACCTATAAAAAGGCTTGCATTATAAGGGTTTTGGACACAAGTTGGATCAATAAAGTTTGGTTAATTTCGATTCTTCTTGTTAAGAGAGAGTCGAGCCTTTTTACTTGCCTTTGCAAGGGTTGTGAGCAATCTTGCGTCCCGACCTAGATTGTTCTACCGACGTATCTATTAGAGTAATCACCACTGTGGATTCGTCGTTCTACCTCGTATAATCAAATCGTGTCGTCTGTTTGATTCTAGGTTCCGTAATCCAAGCGTTGGACCATCTCGCTAGATACTTGAACAAACGTGCTATGTGTCTCGTAACGAGTTGATCAAGGACCGTATCAGTGATGTGTGCATGGATCATGGCCCACGAAATGATCCGGTCCGAGTTCCATTGGGCCTAGTCACACATGCACGAGCCAAGCTCTTAAAGAAATCCCTCCAAGGCCTTGTTCAAATGGTCCAAAACCAACATGGAGTCCATAGGGATATTGAAGGCCTAGAAGGAGACAAGCAAAACATCTACACCATGATCCAAGCCCATGGAGAGTCAAGCGGGCCTCCAAGTGATTGGGCCGGGTTGGGTCTTTAGGCCTTAATGTTGCTTAGGGTTAGATTAACTTCGTAATAGAAGCATGGGTCGGCCAATCTAGACACCAAGATGGCCGACTGTTCCATTAGGGTTTTAGAAACCTCTAGCCTATAAAAGGGCTTGCTTTGCAAGGATTTTGGACACAAGTTGGATCAATACAATTTGATTAATGTCGATTCTTCTTGTTAAGAGATATTCGAGCTTTTTCGCTTGCTTTGGCAAGGGTTGTAAGCAATATTGCGTCTCGTCCTATATTGTTGTATCGACCTATCCATTCGAGTAATCACCTCTATGGAGTCATCGTTCTAACGCCTATAATTAAATCTAATCGTCCCGCTTGATTCCAGGTTCCGCAATCCAAGCGTTGGACCACCTCGCTAGATCCTTGGGCAAATGCGCTACGTGTCTCGAAACGAGTTGATCGAGGACCGTATCAATGACGTGTGTGTGGATCAGGGCCCACGCAATGAGCTGGTCCGAGTTCCATTGGGCCCAGTCACACGTGTACGAGCCAAGTTCTTCAAGGAATCCCTCCAAGGCCTTGTTCGAATGGTCCAAGACCAACAAGGAGTCCATAGGGATATTGAAGGCCAAGAAGGATACAAGAAAATCATCTACACCATGATCCAAGCCCATGGAGAGACAAGCGGGCCTCTAAGTGATTGGGCCGAGTAGGGTCTTTAGGCCTTAAGGTTGCTTAGTGTAAGATTAACTGCGTAATAGAAGCATGGGCCGGCCCGTCTTGATACCAAGATGGCCGACTGTTCATTTAGGGTTTTCGTAGGGTTTTAGTAAGCTCTAACCTATAAAAAGGCTTGCATTATAAGGGTTTTGGACACAAGTTGGATCAATAAAGTTTGGTTAATTTCGATTCTTCTTGTTAAGAGAGAGTCGAGCCTTTTTACTTGCCTTTGCAAGGGTTGTGAGCAATCTTGCGTCCCGACCTAGATTGTTCTACCGACGTATCTATTAGAGTAATCACCACTGTGGATTCGTCGTTCTACCTCGTATAATCAAATCGTGTCGTCTGTTTGATTCTAGGTTCCGTAATCCAAGCGTTGGACCATCTCGCTAGATACTTGAACAAACGTGCTATGTGTCTCGTAACGAGTTGATCAAGGACCGTATCAGTGATGTGTGCATGGATCATGGCCCACGAAATGATCCGGTCCGAGTTCCATTGGGCCTAGTCACACATGCACGAGCCAAGCTCTTAAAGAAATCCCTCCAAGGCCTTGTTCAAATGGTCCAAAACCAACATGGAGTCCATAGGGATATTGAAGGCCTAGAAGGAGACAAGCAAAACATCTACACCATGATCCAAGCCCATGGAGAGTCAAGCGGGCCTCCAAGTGATTGGGCCAGGTTGGGTCTTTTGGCCTTAATGTTGCTTAGGGTTAGATTAACTGCGTAATAGAAGCATGGGTCGGCCTATCTAGACACCAAGATGGCCGACTGCTCCTTTAGGGTTTTAGAAACCTCTAGCCTATAAAAGGGCTTACTTTGCAAGGGTTTTGGACACAAGTTGGATCAATACAATTTGATTAATGTCGATTCTTCTTGTTAAGAGATATTCGAGCTTTTTCACTTGCTTCGGCAAGGGTTGTAAGCAATATTGCGTCTCGTCCTAGATTGTTCTATCGACCTATCCGTTCGAGTAATCACCTCTATGGAGTCATCGTTCTAACGCCTATAATTAAATGTAATCGTCCCGCTTGATTCCAGGTTCCGGAATCCAAGCGTTGGACCACCTCGCTAGATCCTTGGGCAAACGTGCTACATGTCTCGAAACGAGTTGATCGAGGACCCTATCAGTGACGTGTGTGTGGATCAGGGCCCACGCAATGAGCTGGTCCGAGTTCCATTGGGCCCAGTCACACGTGTACGAGCCAAGTTCTTCAAGGAATCCCTCCCAGGCCTTGTTCGAATGGTCCAAGACCAACAAGGAGTCCATAGGGATATTGAAGGCCAAGAAGGATACAAGCAATTCATCTACACCTTGATCCAAGCCCTTGGAGAGTCAAGCGGGCCTCTAAGTGATTGGGCCGAGTAGGGTCTTTAGGCCTTAAGGTTGCTTAGTGTAAGATTAACTGCGTAATAGAAGCATGGGCCGGCCCGTCTTGATTCCAAGATGGCCGACTGCTCATTTAGGGTTTTCGTAGGGTTTTAGTAACCTCTAGCCTATAAAAAGGCTTGCATTATAAGGGTTTTGGACACAAGTTGGATAAATAAAGTTTGGTTAATTTCGGTTCTTCTAGTTAAGAGGGAGTCGAGCCTTTTTACTTGCCTTTGCAAGGGTTGTGAGCAATCTTGCGTCTCGTCCTAGATTGTTCTACCGACGTATCAATTAGAGTAATCACCACTGTGGAGTCATCGTTCTACCCCTTATAATCAAATCGTGTCGTCTGTTTGATTCTAGGTTCCGTAATCCAAGCGTTGGACCACCTCGCTAGATACTTGAACAAACGTGCTATGTGTCTCGTAACGAGTTGATCAAGGACCGTATCAGTGATGTGTGCATGGATCATGGCCCACGAAATGATCCGGTCTGAGTTCCATTGGGCCTAGTCACACAAGCACGAGCCAAGCTCTTAAAGAAATCCCTCCAAGGCCTTGTTCAAATGGTCCAAAACCAACATGGAGTCCATAGGGATATTGAAGGCCTAGAAGGAGACAAGCAAAACATCTACACCATGATCCAAGCCCATGGAGAGTCAAGCGGGCCTCCAAGTGATTGGGCCAGGTTGGGTCTTTTGGCCTTAATGTTGCTTAGGGTTAGATTAACTGCGTAATAGAAGCATGGGTCGGCCTATCTAGACACCAAGATGGCCGACTGCTCCTTTAGGGTTTTAGAAACCTCTAGCCTATAAAAGGGCTTACTTTGCAAGGGTTTTGGACACAAGTTGGATCAATACAATTTGATTAATGTCGATTCTTCTTGTTAAGAGATATTCGAGCTTTTTCACTTGCTTCGGCAAGGGTTGTAAGCAATATTGCGTCTCGTCCTAGATTGTTCTATCGACCTATCCGTTCGAGTAATCACCTCTATGGAGTCATCGTTCTAACGCCTATAATTAAATGTAATCGTCCCGCTTGATTCCAGGTTCCGGAATCCAAGCGTTGGACCACCTCGCTAGATCCTTGGGCAAACGTGCTACATGTCTCGAAACGAGTTGATCGAGGACCCTATCAGTGACGTGTGTGTGGATCAGGGCCCACGCAATGAGCTGGTCCGAGTTCCATTGGGCCCAGTCACACGTGTACGAGCCAAGTTCTTCAAGGAATCCCTCCCAGGCCTTGTTCGAATGGTCCAAGACCAACAAGGAGTCCATAGGGATATTGAAGGCCAAGAAGGATACAAGCAATTCATCTACACCTTGATCCAAGCCCTTGGAGAGTCAAGCGGGCCTCTAAGTGATTGGGCCGAGTAGGGTCTTTAGGCCTTAAGGTTGCTTAGTGTAAGATTAACTGCGTAATAGAAGCATGGGCCGGCCCGTCTTGATTCCAAGATGGCCGACTGCTCATTTAGGGTTTTCGTAGGGTTTTAGTAACCTCTAGCCTATAAAAAGGCTTGCATTATAAGGGTTTTGGACACAAGTTGGATAAATAAAGTTTGGTTAATTTCGGTTCTTCTAGTTAAGAGGGAGTCGAGCCTTTTTACTTGCCTTTGCAAGGGTTGTGAGCAATCTTGCGTCTCGTCCTAGATTGTTCTACCGACGTATCAATTAGAGTAATCACCACTGTGGAGTCATCGTTCTACCCCTTATAATCAAATCGTGTCGTCTGTTTGATTCTAGGTTCCGTAATCCAAGCGTTGGACCACCTCGCTAGATACTTGAACAAACGTGCTATGTGTCTCGTAACGAGTTGATCAAGGACCGTATCAGTGATGTGTGCATGGATCATGGCCCACGAAATGATCCGGTCTGAGTTCCATTGGGCCTAGTCACACAAGCACGAGCCAAGCTCTTAAAGAAATCCCTCCAAGGCCTTGTTCAAATGGTCCAAAACCAACATGGAGTCCATAGGGATATTGAAGGCCTAGAAGGAGACAAGCAAAACATCTACACCATGATCCAAGCCCATGGAGAGTCAAGCGGGCCTCAAAGTGATTGGGCCGAGTTGGGGCTTTAGGCCTTAATGTTGCTTAGTGTAAGATTAACTACGTAATAGAAGCATGGGCCGGCCAATCTAGACACCAAGATGGCCGACTGCTCCTTTAGGATTTTAGAAACCTCTAGCCTATAAAAGGGCTTGCTTTGCAAGGGTTTTGGACACAAGTTGGATCAATACAATTTGATTAATGTCGATTTTTCTTGTTAAGAGATATTGGAGCCTTTTCACTAGTTTTGGCAGGGGTTGAAAGCAATATTGCGTCCCATCTTAGATTGTTCTACCGACCTATCCATTCGAGTAATCACCTCTGTAGAGTCATCGTTCTAACACCTATAATTAAATCTTATCGTCCCGCTTGATTCCTGGTTCCGCAATCCAAGCGTTGGACCACCTCGCTCCTTGGGCAAACGTGCTACGTGTCTCCAAATGAGTTGATCGAGCACCGTATCAGTGACGTGTGCGTGGATCGGGGCCCACCCAATGAGCTGGTCCGAGTTCCATTGGGCCCAGTCACACGTGTACGAGCCTAGTTCTTCAAGGAATCTCTCCAAGGCCTTGTTCGAATGGTCCAAGACCAACAAGGAGTCCATAGGGATATTGAAGGCCGAGAAGGATACAAGCAAATCATCTACACCATGATCCAAGTCCTTGGAGAGTCAAGCGGGCCTCCAAGTCATTGGGCCGAGTAGGTTCTTTAGGCGTTAATGTTGCTTAGGGTTGGATTAACTACGTAGTAGAAGCATGGGCCGGCCCGTCTTGATACTAAGATGGCCGACTGCTCTTTTAGGGTTTTCGTAGGATTTTAGTAACCTCTAACCTATATAATGGCTTGCATTATAAGGGTTTTGGACACAAGTTGGATTAATAAAGTTTGGTTAATTTCGGTTCTTCTTGTTAAGAGAGAGTGGAGCCTTTTTACTTGCCTTTGCAAGGGTTGTGAGCAATCTTGCGTCTCGTCCTAGATTGTTCTATCGACGTATCTATTAGAGTAATCACCACTGTGGAGTCGTCGTTCTACCCACTATAATCAAATCGTGTCGTCCGTTTGTTTCTAGGTTCCGCAATCCAAGCGTTGGACTACCTCGCTAGAAATTTGAGCAAACGTGCTATGTGTCTCGTAACGAGTTGATCAAGGACCGTATCAGTGATGTGTGCAATGGCCCACGAAATGATCCGGTCCGAGTTCCATTGGGCCTAGTCACACATGCACAAGCCAAGCTCTTAAAGAAATCCCTCCAAGTCCTTGTTCAAATGGTCCAAAACCAACATGGAGTCCACAGGGATATTGAAGGCCTAGAAGGAGACAAGCAAAACATCTACACCATGATCCAAGCCCATGGAGAGTCAATCGGGCCTCCAAGTGATTGGGCCGGGTTGGGTCTTTAGGCCTTAATGTTGCTTAGGGTTAGATTAACTTCGTAATAGAAGCATGGGTCGGCCAATCTAGACACCAAGATGGCCGACTGTTCCATTAGGGTTTTAGAAACCTCTAGCCTATAAAAGGGCTTGCTTTGCAAGGATTTTGGACACAAGTTGGATCAATACAATTTGATTAATGTCGATTCTTCTTGTTAAGAGATATTCGAGCTTTTTCACTTGCTTTGGCAAGGGTTGTAAGCAATATTGCGTCTCGTCCTATATTGTTGTATCGACCTATCCATTCGAGTAATCACCTCTATGGAGTCATCGTTCTAACGCCTTTAATTAAATCTAATCGTCCCGCTTGATTCCAGGTTCCGGAATCCAAGCGTTGGACCACCTCGCTAGATCCTTGGGCAAACGTGATTGGGCCTCTAAGTGATTGGGCCGACCCAATGAGCTGGTCTGAGTTCCATTGGGCCTAGTCACACGTGTACGAGCCTAGTTCTTCAAGGAATCCCTCCAAGGCCTTGTTCGAATGGTCCAAGACCAACAAGGAGTCCATAGGGATATTGAAGGCCGAGAAGGATACAAGCAAATCATCTACACCATGATGCAAGTCCTTGGAGAGTCAAGCGGGCCTCCAAGTGATTGGGCTGAGTAGGTTCTTTAGGCCTTAATGTTGCTTAGGGTTGGATTAACTACGTAGTAGAAGCATGGGCCAGCCCGTCTTGATACCAAGATGGCCGACTGCTCTTTTAGGGTTTCCGTAGGGTTTTAGTAACCTCTAACCTATAAAATGGCTTGCATTATAAGGGTTTTGGACACAAGTTGGATTAATAAAGTTTGGTTAATTTCGGTTCTTCTTGTTAAGAGAGAGTCGAGCCTTTTTACTTGCCTTTGCAAGGGTTGTGAGCAATCTTGCGTCTCGTCCTAGATTGTTCTATCGACGTATCTATTAGAGTAATCACCACTGTGGAGTCGTCGTTCTACCCACTATAATCAAATCGTGTCGTCCGTTTGTTTCTAGGTTCCGCAATCAAAGCGTTGGACTACCTCGCTAGATATTTGAGCAAACGTGCTATGTGTCTCGTAACGAGTTGATGAAGGACTGTATCAGTGATGTGTGCATGGATCATGGCCCACAATATGATCCGGTCCGAGTTCTATTGGGCCTAGTCACACATGCACGAGCCAAGCTCTTTAAGAAATCCCTCCAAGGCCTTGTTCAAATGATCCAAAACCAACATGGAGTCCATAGGGATATTGAAGGCCTAGAAGGAGACAAGCAAAACATCTACACCATGATCCAAGCCCATGGAGAGTCAAGCGGGCCTCCAAGTGATTGGGCCGCGTTGGGTCTTTAGGCCTTAATGTTGCTTAGTGTAAGATTAACTGCGTAATAGAAGCATGGGCTGGCCCGTCTTGATACCAAGATGGCCGACTGTTCTTTTAGGGTTTTCGTAGGGTTTTAGTAACCTCTAGCCTATAAAAGGGCTTGCATTATAACGGTTTTGGACACAAGTTGGATCAATAAAGTTTGGTTAATTTCGATTCTTCTTGTTAATAGAGAGTCGAGCCTTTTTACTTGGCTTTGCAAGGGTTGTGAGCAATCTAGCGTCCCGTCCTAGATTGTTCTACCGACATATCTATTAGAGTAATCACCACTGTGGATTCGTCGTTCTACCTCGTATAATCAAATCGTGTCATCTGTTTGATTCTAGGTTCAGTAATCCAAGCGTTGGACCACCTCGCTACATACTTGAGCAAACGTGCTATGTGTCTCGTAACGAGTTGATCAAGGACCGTATCAGTGATGTGTGCATGGATCATGGCCCACGAAATGATCCGGTCCGAGTTCCATTGGGCCTAGTCACACATGCACGAGCCAAGCTCTTAAAGAAATCCCTCCAAGGCCTTGTTCAAATGGTCCAAAACCAACATGGAGTCCATAGGGATATTGAAGGCCTAGAAGGAGACAAGCAAAACATCTACACCATGATCCAAGCCCATGGAGAGTCAAGCGGGCCTCAAAGTGATTGGGCCGAGTTGGGGCTTTAGGCCTTAATGTTGCTTAGTGTAAGATTAACTGCGTAATAGAAGCATGGGCCGGCCAATCTAGACACCAAGATGGCCGACTGCTCCTTTAGGATTTTAGAAACCTCTAGCCTATAAAAGGGCTTGCTTTGCAAGGGTTTTGGACACAAGTTGGATCAATACAATTTGATTAATGTCGATTTTTCTTGTTAAGAGATATTGGAGCCTTTTCACTAGTTTTGGCAGGGGTTGAAAGCAATATTGCGTCCCATCTTAGATTGTTCTACCGACCTATCCATTCGAGTAATCACCTCTGTAGAGTCATCGTTCTAACACCTATAATTAAATCTTATCGTCCCGCTTGATTCCTGGTTCCGCAATCCAAGCGTTGGACCACCTCGCTCCTTGGGCAAACGTGCTACGTGTCTCCAAATGAGTTGATCGAGCACCGTATCAGTGACGTGTGCGTGGATCGGGGCCCACCCAATGAGCTGGTCCGAGTTCCATTGGGCCCAGTCACACGTGTACGAGCCTAGTTCTTCAAGGAATCTCTCCAAGGCCTTGTTCGAATGGTCCAAGACCAACAAGGAGTCCATAGGGATATTGAAGGCCGAGAAGGATACAAGCAAATCATCTACACCATGATCCAAGTCCTTGGAGAGTCAAGCGGGCCTCCAAGTCATTGGGCCGAGTAGGTTCTTTAGGCGTTAATGTTGCTTAGGGTTGGATTAACTACGTAGTAGAAGCATGGGCCGGCCCGTCTTGATACTAAGATGGCCGACTGCTCTTTTAGGGTTTTCGTAGGATTTTAGTAACCTCTAACCTATATAATGGCTTGCATTATAAGGGTTTTGGACACAAGTTGGATTAATAAAGTTTGGTTAATTTCGGTTCTTCTTGTTAAGAGAGAGTGGAGCCTTTTTACTTGCCTTTGCAAGGGTTGTGAGCAATCTTGCGTCTCGTCCTAGATTGTTCTATCGACGTATCTATTAGAGTAATCACCACTGTGGAGTCGTCGTTCTACCCACTATAATCAAATCGTGTCGTCCGTTTGTTTCTAGGTTCCGCAATCCAAGCGTTGGACTACCTCGCTAGAAATTTGAGCAAACGTGCTATGTGTCTCGTAACGAGTTGATCAAGGACCGTATCAGTGATGTGTGCAATGGCCCACGAAATGATCCGGTCCGAGTTCCATTGGGCCTAGTCACACATGCACAAGCCAAGCTCTTAAAGAAATCCCTCCAAGTCCTTGTTCAAATGGTCCAAAACCAACATGGAGTCCACAGGGATATTGAAGGCCTAGAAGGAGACAAGCAAAACATCTACACCATGATCCAAGCCCATGGAGAGTCAATCGGGCCTCCAAGTGATTGGGCCGGGTTGGGTCTTTAGGCCTTAATGTTGCTTAGGGTTAGATTAACTTCGTAATAGAAGCATGGGTCGGCCAATCTAGACACCAAGATGGCCGACTGTTCCATTAGGGTTTTAGAAACCTCTAGCCTATAAAAGGGCTTGCTTTGCAAGGATTTTGGACACAAGTTGGATCAATACAATTTGATTAATGTCGATTCTTCTTGTTAAGAGATATTCGAGCTTTTTCACTTGCTTTGGCAAGGGTTGTAAGCAATATTGCGTCTCGTCCTATATTGTTGTATCGACCTATCCATTCGAGTAATCACCTCTATGGAGTCATCGTTCTAACGCCTTTAATTAAATCTAATCGTCCCGCTTGATTCCAGGTTCCGGAATCCAAGCGTTGGACCACCTCGCTAGATCCTTGGGCAAACGTGATTGGGCCTCTAAGTGATTGGGCCGACCCAATGAGCTGGTCTGAGTTCCATTGGGCCTAGTCACACGTGTACGAGCCTAGTTCTTCAAGGAATCCCTCCAAGGCCTTGTTCGAATGGTCCAAGACCAACAAGGAGTCCATAGGGATATTGAAGGCCGAGAAGGATACAAGCAAATCATCTACACCATGATGCAAGTCCTTGGAGAGTCAAGCGGGCCTCCAAGTGATTGGGCTGAGTAGGTTCTTTAGGCCTTAATGTTGCTTAGGGTTGGATTAACTACGTAGTAGAAGCATGGGCCAGCCCGTCTTGATACCAAGATGGCCGACTGCTCTTTTAGGGTTTCCGTAGGGTTTTAGTAACCTCTAACCTATAAAATGGCTTGCATTATAAGGGTTTTGGACACAAGTTGGATTAATAAAGTTTGGTTAATTTCGGTTCTTCTTGTTAAGAGAGAGTCGAGCCTTTTTACTTGCCTTTGCAAGGGTTGTGAGCAATCTTGCGTCTCGTCCTAGATTGTTCTATCGACGTATCTATTAGAGTAATCACCACTGTGGAGTCGTCGTTCTACCCACTATAATCAAATCGTGTCGTCCGTTTGTTTCTAGGTTCCGCAATCAAAGCGTTGGACTACCTCGCTAGATATTTGAGCAAACGTGCTATGTGTCTCGTAACGAGTTGATGAAGGACTGTATCAGTGATGTGTGCATGGATCATGGCCCACAATATGATCCGGTCCGAGTTCTATTGGGCCTAGTCACACATGCACGAGCCAAGCTCTTTAAGAAATCCCTCCAAGGCCTTGTTCAAATGATCCAAAACCAACATGGAGTCCATAGGGATATTGAAGGCCTAGAAGGAGACAAGCAAAACATCTACACCATGATCCAAGCCCATGGAGAGTCAAGCGGGCCTCCAAGTGATTGGGCCGCGTTGGGTCTTTAGGCCTTAATGTTGCTTAGTGTAAGATTAACTGCGTAATAGAAGCATGGGCTGGCCCGTCTTGATACCAAGATGGCCGACTGTTCTTTTAGGGTTTTCGTAGGGTTTTAGTAACCTCTAGCCTATAAAAGGGCTTGCATTATAACGGTTTTGGACACAAGTTGGATCAATAAAGTTTGGTTAATTTCGATTCTTCTTGTTAATAGAGAGTCGAGCCTTTTTACTTGGCTTTGCAAGGGTTGTGAGCAATCTAGCGTCCCGTCCTAGATTGTTCTACCGACATATCTATTAGAGTAATCACCACTGTGGATTCGTCGTTCTACCTCGTATAATCAAATCGTGTCATCTGTTTGATTCTAGGTTCAGTAATCCAAGCGTTGGACCACCTCGCTACATACTTGAGCAAACGTGCTATGTGTCTCGTAACGAGTTGATCAAGGACCGTATCAGTGATGTGTGCATGGATCATGGCCCACGAAATGATCCGGTCCGAGTTCCATTGGGCCTAGTCACACATGCACGAGCCAAGCTCTTAAAGAAATCCCTCCAAGGCCTTGTTCAAATGGTCCAAAACCAACATGGAGTCCATAGGGATATTGAAGGCCTAGAAGGAGACAAGCAAAACATCTACACCATGATCCAAGCCCATGGAGAGTCAAGCGGGCCTCAAAGTGATTGGGCCGAGTTGGGGCTTTAGGCCTTAATGTTGCTTAGTGTAAGATTAACTGCGTAATAGAAGCATGGGCCGGCCAATCTAGACACCAAGATGGCCGACTGCTCCTTTAGGATTTTAGAAACCTCTAGCCTATAAAAGGGCTTGCTTTGCAAGGGTTTTGGACACAAGTTGGATCAATACAATTTGATTAATGTCGATTTTTCTTGTTAAGAGATATTGGAGCCTTTTCACTAGTTTTGGCAGGGGTTGAAAGCAATATTGCGTCCCATCTTAGATTGTTCTACCGACCTATCCATTCGAGTAATCACCTCTGTAGAGTCATCGTTCTAACACCTATAATTAAATCTTATCGTCCCGCTTGATTCCTGGTTCCGCAATCCAAGCGTTGGACCACCTCGCTCCTTGGGCAAACGTGCTACGTGTCTCGAAATGAGTTGATCGAGCACCGTATCAGTGACGTGTGCGTGGATCGGGGCCCACCCAATGAGCTGGTCCGAGTTCCATTGGGCCCAGTCACACGTGTACGAGCCTAGTTCTTCAAGGAATCCCTCCAAGGCCTTGTTCGAATGGTCCAAGACCAACAAGGAGTCCATAGGGATATTGAAGGCCGAGAAGGATACAAGCAAATCATCTACACCATGATCCAAGTCCTTGGAGAGTCAAGCGGGCCTCCAAGTCATTGGGCCGAGTAGGTTCTTTAACTACGTAGTAGAAGCATGGGCCGGCCCGTCTTGATACTAAGATAGCCGACTGCTCTTTTAGGGTTTTCATAGGATTTTAGTAACCTCTAACCTATATAATGGCTTGCATTATAAGGGTTTTGGACACAAGTTGGATTAATAAAGTTTGGTTAATTTCGGTTCTTCTTGTTAAGAGAGAGTGGAGCCTTTTTACTTGCCTTTGCAAGGGTTGTGAGCAATCTTGCGTCTCGTCCTAGATTGTTCTATCGACGTATCTATTAGAGTAATCACCACTGTGGAGTCGTCGTTCTACCCACTATAATCAAATCGTGTCGTCCATTTGTTTCTAGGTTCCGCAATCCAAGCGTTGGACTACCTCGCTAGAAATTTGAGCAAACGTGCTATGTGTCTCGTAACGAGTTGATCAAGGACCGTATCAGTGATGTGTGCAATGGCCCACGAAATGATCCGGTCCGAGTTCCATTGGGCCTAGTCACACATGCACAAGCCAAGCTCTTAAAGAAATCCCTCCAAGTCCTTGTTCAAATGGTCCAAAACCAACATGGAGTCCACAGGGATATTGAAGGCCTAGAAGGAGACAAGCAAAACATCTACACCATGATCCAAGCCCATGGAGAGTCAATCGGGCCTCCAAGTGATTGGGCCGGGTTGGGGCTTTAGGCCTTAATGTTGCTTAGGGTTAGATTAACTTCGTAATAGAAGCATGGGTCGGCCAATCTAGACACCAAGATGGCCGACTGTTCCATTAGGGTTTTAGAAACCTCTAGCCTATAAAAGGGCTTGCTTTGCAAGGATTTTGGACACAAGTTGGATCAATACAATTTGATTAATGTCGATTCTTCTTGTTAAGAGATATTCGAGCTTTTTCACTTGCTTTGGCAAGGGTTGTAAGCAATATTGCGTCTCGTCCTATATTGTTGTATCGACCTATCCATTCGAGTAATCACCTCTATGGAGTCATCGTTCTAACGCCTATAATTAAATCTAATCGTCCCGCTTGATTCCAGGTTCCGCAATCCAAGCGTTGGACCACCTCGCTAGATCCTTGGGCAAACGTGATTGGGCCTCTAAGTGATTGGGCCGACCCAATGAGCTGGTCTGAGTTCCATTGGGCCTAGTCACACGTGTACGAGCCTAGTTCTTCAAGGAATCCCTCCAAGGCCTTGTTCGAATGGTCCAAGACCGACAAGGAGTCCATAGGGATATTGAAGGCCGAGAAGGATACAAGCAAATCATCTACACCATGATGCAAGTCCTTGGAGAGTCAAGCGGGCCTCCAAGTGATTGGGCTGAGTAGGTTCTTTAGGCCTTAATGTTGCTTAGGGTTGGATTAACTACGTAGTAGAAGCATGGGCCAGCCCGTCTTGATACCAAGATGGCCGACTGCTCTTTTAGGGTTTCCGTAGGGTTTTAGTAACCTCTAACCTATATAATGGCTTGCATTATAAGGGTTTTGGACACAAGTTGGATTAATAAAGTTTGGTTAATTTCGGTTCTTCTTGTTAAGAGAGAGTCGAGCCTTTTTACTTGCCTTTGCAAGGGTTGTGAGCAATCTTGCGTCTCGTCCTAGATTGTTCTATCGACGTATCTATTAGAGTAATCACCACTGTGGAGTCGTCGTTCTACCCACTATAATCAAATCGTGTCGTCCGTTTGTTTCTAGGTTCCGCAATCAAAGCGTTGGACTACCTCGCTAGATATTTGAGCAAACGTGCTATGTGTCTCGTAACGAGTTGATGAAGGACTGTATCAGTGATGTGTGCATGGATCATGGCCCACAATATGATCCGGTCCGAGTTCTATTGGGCCTAGTCACACATGCACGAGCCAAGCTCTTTAAGAAATCCCTCCAAGGCCTTGTTCAAATGATCCAAAACCAACATGGAGTCCATAGGGATATTGAAGGCCTAGAAGGAGACAAGCAAAACATCTACACCATGATCCAAGCCCATGGAGAGTCAAGCGAGCCTCCAAGTGATTGGGCCGCGTTGGGTCTTTAGGCCTTAATGTTGCTTAGTGTAAGATTAACTGCGTAATAGAAGCATGGGCTGGCCCGTCTTGATACCAAGATGGCCGACTGTTCTTTTAGGGTTTTCGTAGGGTTTTAGTAACCTCTAGCCTATAAAAGGGCTTGCATTATAATGGTTTTGGACACAAGTTGGATCAGTAAAGTTTGGTTAATTTCGATTCTTCTTGTTAATAGAGAGTCGAGCCTTTTTACTTGGCTTTGCAAGGGTTGTGAGCAATCTTGCGTCCCGTCCTAGATTGTTCTACCGACATATCTATTAGAGTAATCACCACTGTGGATTCGTCGTTCTACCTCGTATAATCAAATCGTGTCATCTGTTTGATTCTAGGTTCCGTAATCCAAGCGTTGGACCACCTCGCTACATACTTGAGCAAACGTGCTATGTGTCTCGTAACGAGTTGATCAAGGACCGTATCAGTGATGTGTGCATGGATCATGGCCCACGAAATGATCCGGTCCGAGTTCCATTGGGCCTAGTCACACATGCACGAGCCAAGCTCTTAAAGAAATCCCTCCAAGGCCTTGTTCAAATGGTCCAAAACCAACATGGAGTCCATAGGGATATTGAAGGCCTAGAAGGAGACAAGCAAAACATCTACACCATGATCCAAGCCCATGGAGAGTCAAGCGGGCCTCAAAGTGATTGGGCCGAGTTGGGGCTTTAGGCCTTAATGTTGCTTAGTGTAAGATTAACTGCGTAATAGAAGCATGGGCCGGCCAATCTAGACACCAAGATGGCCGACTGCTCCTTTAGGATTTTAGAAACCTCTAGCCTATAAAAGGGCTTGCTTTGCAAGGGTTTTGGACACAAGTTGGATCAATACAATTTGATTAATGTCGATTTTTCTTGTTAAGAGATATTGGAGCCTTTTCACTAGTTTTGGCAGGGGTTGAAAGCAATATTGCGTCCCATCTTAGATTGTTCTACCGACCTATCCATTCGAGTAATCACCTCTGTAGAGTCATCGTTCTAACACCTATAATTAAATCTTATCGTCCCGCTTGATTCCTGGTTCCGCAATCCAAGCGTTGGACCACCTCGCTCCTTGGGCAAACGTGCTACGTGTCTCGAAATGAGTTGATCGAGCACCGTATCAGTGACGTGTGCGTGGATCGGGGCCCACCCAATGAGCTGGTCCGAGTTCCATTGGGCCCAGTCACACGTGTACGAGCCTAGTTCTTCAAGGAATCCCTCCAAGGCCTTGTTCGAATGGTCCAAGACCAACAAGGAGTCCATAGGGATATTGAAGGCCGAGAAGGATACAAGCAAATCATCTACACCATGATCCAAGTCCTTGGAGAGTCAAGCGGGCCTCCAAGTCATTGGGCCGAGTAGGTTCTTTAGGCGTTAATGTTGCTTAGGGTTGGATTAACTACGTAGTAGAAGCATGGGCCGGCCCGTCTTGATACTAAGATGGCCGACTGCTCTTTTAGGGTTTTCATAGGATTTTAGTAACCTCTAACCTATATAATGGCTTGCATTATAAGGGTTTTGGACACAAGTTGGATTAATAAAGTTTGGTTAATTTCGGTTCTTCTTGTTAAGAGAGAGTGGAGCCTTTTTACTTGCCTTTGCAAGGGTTGTGAGCAATCTTGCGTCTCGTCCTAGATTGTTCTATCGACGTATCTATTAGAGTAATCACCACTGTGGAGTCGTCGTTCTACCCACTATAATCAAATCGTGTCGTCCGTTTGTTTCTAGGTTCCGCAATCCAAGCGTTGGACTACCTCGCTAGAAATTTGAGCAAACGTGCTATGTGTCTCGTAACGAGTTGATCAAGGACCGTATCAGTGATGTGTGCAATGGCCCACGAAATGATCCGGTCCGAGTTCCATTGGGCCTAGTCACACATGCACAAGCCAAGCTCTTAAAGAAATCCCTCCAAGTCCTTCTTCAAATGGTCCAAAACCAACATGGAGTCCACAGGGATATTGAAGGCCTAGAAGGAGACAAGCAAAACATCTACACCATGATCCAAGCCCATGAAGAGTCAATCGGGCCTCCAAGTGATTGGGCCGGGTTGGGTCTTTAGGCCTTAATGTTGCTTAGGGTTAGATTAACTTCGTAATAGAAGCATGGGTCGGCCAATCTAGACACCAAGATGGCCGACTGTTCCATTAGGGTTTTAGAAACCTCTAGCCTATAAAAGGGCTTGCTTTGCAAGGATTTTGGACACAAGTTGGATCAATACAATTTGATTAATGTCGATTCTTCTTGTTAAGAGATATTCGAGCTTTTTCACTTGCTTTGGCAAGGGTTGTAAGCAATATTGCGTCTCGTCCTATATTGTTGTATCGACCTATCCATTCGAGTAATCACCTCTATGGAGTCATCGTTCTAACGCCTATAATTAAATCTAATCGTCCCGCTTGATTCCAGGTTCCGCAATCCAAGCGTTGGACCACCTCGCTAGATCCTTGGGCAAACGTGATTGGGCCTCTAAGTGATTGGGCCAACCCAATGAGCTGGTCTGAGTTCCATTGGGCCTAGTCACACGTGTACGAGCCTAGTTCTT
This sequence comes from Coffea arabica, assembly GCF_036785885.1. Classification (NCBI taxonomy): domain Eukaryota; kingdom Viridiplantae; phylum Streptophyta; class Magnoliopsida; order Gentianales; family Rubiaceae; genus Coffea; species Coffea arabica. The sequence goes on from NC_092330.1 coordinate 12,890,707, forward strand.
CAAGGAATCCCTCCAAGGCCTTGTTCGAATGGTCCAAGACCAACAAGGAGTCCATAGGGATATTGAAGGCCGAGAAGGATACAAGCAAATCATCTACACCATGATGCAAGTCCTTGGAGAGTCAAGCGGGCCTCCAAGTGATTGGGCTGAGTACGTTCTTTAGGCCTTAATGTTGCTTAGGGTTGGATTAACTACGTAGTAGAAGCATGGGCCAGCCCGTCTTGATACCAAGATGGCCGACTGCTCTTTTAGGGTTTCCGTAGGGTTTTAGTAACCTCTAACCTATAAAATGGCTTGCATTATAAGGGTTTTGGACACAAGTTGGATTAATAAAGTTTGGTTAATTTCGGTTCTTCTTGTTAAGAGAGAGTCGAGCCTTTTTACTTGCCTTTGCAAGGGTTGTGAGCAATCTTGCGTCTCGTCCTAGATTGTTCTATCGACCTATCTATTAGAGTAATCACCACTGTGGAGTCGTCGTTCTACCCACTATAATCAAATCGTGTCGTCCGTTTGTTTCTAGGTTCCGCAATTAAAGCGTTGGACTACCTCGCTAGATATTTGAGCAAACGTGCTATGTGTCTCGTAACGAGTTGATGAAGGACTGTATCAGTGATGTGTGCATGGATCATGGCCCACAATATGATCCGGTCCGAGTTCTATTGGGCCTAGTCACACATGCACGAGCCAAGCTCTTTAAGAAATCCCTCCAAGGCCTTGTTCAAATGATCCAAAACCAACATGGAGTCCATAGGGATATTGAAGGCCTAGAAGGAGACAAGCAAAACATCTACACCATGATCCAAGCCCATGGAGAGTCAAGCGGGCCTCCAAGTGATTGGGCCGCGTTAGGTCTTTAGGCCTTAATGTTGCTTAGTGTAAGATTAACTGCGTAATAGAAGCATGGGCTGGCCCGTCTTGATACCAAGATGGCCGACTGTTCTTTTAGGGTTTTCGTAGGGTTTTAGTAACCTCTAGCCTATAAAAGGGCTTGCATTATAATGGTTTTGGACACAAGTTGGATCAATAAAGTTTGGTTAATTTCGATTCTTCTTGTTAATAGAGAGTCGAGCCTTTTTACTTGGCTTTGCAAGGGTTGTGAGCAATCTTGCGTCCCGTCCTAGATTGTTCTACCGACATATCTATTAGAGTAATCACCACTGTGGATTCGTCGTTCTACCTCGTATAATCAAATCGTGTCATCTGTTTGATTCTAGGTTCCGTAATCCAAGCGTTGGACCACCTCGCTACATACTTGAGCAAACGTGCTATGTGTCTCGTAACGAGTTGATCAAGGACCGTATCAGTGATGTGTGCATGGATCATGGCCCACGCAATGAGCTGGTCCGAGTTCCATTGGGCCCAGTCACACGTGCACAAGCCTAGTTCTTCAAGGAATCCCTCCAAGGCCTTGTTCGAATGGTCCAAGACCAACAAGGAGTCCATAGGGATATTGAAGGCCGAGAAGGATACAAGCAAATCATCTACACCATGATCCAAGTCCTTGGAGAGTCAAGCGGGCCTCCAAGTCATTGGGCCGAGTAGGTTCTTTAGGCGTTAATGTTGCTTAGGGTTGGATTAACTACGTAGTAGAAGCATGGGCCGGCCCGTCTTGATACTAAGATGGCCGACTGCTCTTTTAGGGTTTTCATAGGATTTTAGTAACCTCTAACCTATATAATGGCTTGCATTATAAGGGTTTTGGACACAAGTTGGATTAATAAAGTTTGGTTAATTTCGGTTCTTCTTGTTAAGAGAGAGTGGAGCCTTTTTACTTGCCTTTGCAAGGGTTGTGAGCAATCTTGCGTCTCGTCCTAGATTGTTCTATCGACGTATCTATTAGAGTAATCACCACTGTGGAGTCGTCGTTCTACCCACTATAATCAAATCGTGTCGTCCGTTTGTTTCTAGGTTCCGCAATCCAAGCGTTGGACTACCTCGCTAGAAATTTGAGCAAACGTGCTATGTGTCTCGTAACGAGTTGATCAAGGACCGTATCAGTGATGTGTGCAATGGCCCACGAAATGATCCGGTCCGAGTTCCATTGGGCCTAGTCACACATGCACAAGCCAAGCTCTTAAAGAAATCCCTCCAAGTCCTTGTTCAAATGGTCCAAAACCAACATGGAGTCCACAGGGATATTGAAGGCCTAGAAGGAGACAAGCAAAACATCTACACCATGATAATCAAGTATGTAGCACGTTTGCATGATCATTTCGTGGGGCATGATCCATGCACACATCACTGATACGGTCCTTGATCAACTCGTTACGAGACACATAGCACGTTTGCTCAAGTATGTAGCGAGGTGGTCCAACGCTTGGATTACGGAACCTAGAATCAAACAGACGACACGATTTGATTATACGAGGTAGAACGACGACTCCACAGTGGTGATACCAAGCATGGGCCGGCCCGTCTTGATACCAAGATGGCCGACTGTTCTTTTACGGTTTTCGTAGAGTTTTAGTAACCTCTAGCCTATAAAAGGGCTTGCACTATAAGGGTTTTGGACACAAGTTGGATCAATAAAGTTTGGTTAATTTCGATTCTTCTTGTTAATAGAGAGTCGAGCCTTTTTACTTGCCTTTGCAAGGGTTGTGAGCAATCTTGCGTCCCGTCCTAGATTGTTCTACCGACGTATCTATTAGAGTAATCACCACTGTGGATTCGTCGTTCTATCCCGTATAATCAAATCGTGTCGTCTGTTTGATTCTAGGTTCCGTAATGCAAGCGTTGGACCACCTCGCTAGATACTTGAGCAAACGTGCGATGTGTCTCGTAACGAGTTGATCAAGGACCGTATCAGTGATGTGTGCAATGGCACACGAAATGATCCGGTCCGTGTTCCATTGGGCCTAGTCACACATGGACGAGCCAAGCTCTTAAAGAAATCCCTCCAAGGCCTTGTTCAAATGGTCCAAAACCAACATGGAGTCCGTAGGGATATTGAAGGCCTAGAAGGAGACAAGCAAAACATCTACACCATGATCCAAGCCCATGGAGAGTCAAGCGGGCCTCCAAGTGATTGGGCCGCGTTGGGTCTTTAGGCCTTAATGTTGCTTAGGGTTAGATTAACTGCGTAATAGAAGCATGGGTCGGCCAATCTAGACACCAAGATGGCCGACTGCTCCTTTAGGGTTTTAGAAACCTCTAGCCTATAAAAGGGCTTCCTTTGCTAGGGTTTTGGACACGAGTTGGATCAATACAATTTGATTAATGTTGATTCTTCTTGTTAAGAGATATTCGAGCTTTTTCACTTGCTTTGGCAAGGGTTGTAAGCAATATTGCGTCTTGTCCTAGATTGTTCTATCGACCTATCCATTCGAGTAATCACCTCTATGGAGTCATCGTTCTAACGCCTATAATTAATTCTAATCGTCCCGCTTGATTCCAGGTTCCGCAATCCAAGCGTTGGACCACCTCGCTAGATCCTTGGGTAAACGTGCTACGTGTCTCGAAACGAGTTGATCGAGAACCGTATCAGTGACGTGTGTATGGATCAGGGCCCACGCAATGAGCTGGTCCGAGTTCCATTGGGCCCAGTCACACGTGTATGATCCAAGTTCTTCAAGGAATCCCTCCAAGGCCTTGTTCGAATGGTCCAAGACCAACATGGAATCCATAGGGATATTGAAGGCCAAGAAGGATACAAGCAAATCATCTAAACCATGATCAAAACCCATGGAGAGTCAAGCGGGCCTCCAAGTGATTGGGCCGAGTTGGGTCTTTAGGCCTTAATGTTGCTTAGTGTAAGATTAACTGCGTAATAGAAGCATGGGCCGGCCCGTCTTGATACCAAGATGACCGACTGTTCTTTTAGGGTTTTCGTAGAGTTTTAGTAACCTCTAGCCTATAAAAGGGCTTGCACTATAAGGGTTTTGGACACAAGTTGGATCAATAAAGTTTGGTTAATTTCGATTCTTCTTGTTAATAGAGAGTCGAGCCTTTTTACTTGCCTTTGCAAGGGTTGTGAGCAATCTTGTGTCCCGTCCTAGATTGTTCTACCGATGTATCTATTAGAGTAATCACCACTGTGGATTCGTCGTTCTACCTCGTATAATCAAATCGTGTCGTCTGTTTGATTCTAGGTTCCGTAATCCAAGCGTTGGACCACCTCTCTAGATACTTGAGCAAACGTGCTATGTGTCTCGTAACGAGTTGATCAAGGACCGTATCAGTGATGTGTGCATGGATCATGGCCCACGAAATGATCCGGTCCGAGTTCCATTGGGCCTAGTCACACATGCACGAGCCAAGCTCTTAAAGAAATCCCTCCAAGGCCTTGTTCAAAAGGTCCAAAACCAACATGGAGTCCAAAGGGATATTGAAGGCCTAGAAGGAGACAAGCAAAACATCTACACCATGATCCAAGCCCATGGAGAGTCAAGCGGGCCTCCAAGTGATTGGGCCGCGTTGGGTCTTTAGGCCTTAATGTTGCTTAGGGTTAGATTAACTGCGTAATAGAAGCATGGGTCGGCCAATCTAGACACCAAGATGGCCGACTGCTCCATTAGGGTTTTAGAAATCTCTAGCCTATAAAAGGGCCAGCTTTGCAAGGGTTTTGGACACAAGTTGGATCAATACAATTTGATTAATGTCGATTCTTCTTGTTAAGAGATATTCGAGCCTTTTCACTAGCTTTGGCAAGGGTTGTAAGCAATATTGCGTCCCGTCTTAGATTGTTCTACCGACCTATCCATTCGAGTAACCACCTCTGTGGAGTCATCGTTCTAACGCCTATAATTAAATCTTATCGTCCCGCTTGATTCCCGGTTCCGCAATCCAAGCGTTGGACCACCTCGCTAGATCCTTGGGCAAACGTGTTATGTGTCTCGAAACGAGTTGATTGAGGACCGTATCAGTGACGTGTGTATGGATCAGGGCCCACGCAATGAGCTGGTCCGTTTTCCATTGGGTCCAGTCACACGTGTACGAACCAAGTTCTTCAAGGAATCCCTCCAAGGCCTTGTTCGAATGTACCAAGACCAACAAGGAGTCCATAGGGATATTGAAGGCCAAGAAGGATACAAGCAAATCATCAACACCATGATCCAAGCCCATGGAGAGTCAAGCGGGCCTCCAAGTGATTGGGCCGAGTTGGGTCTTTAGTCCTTAATGTTGCTTAGTGTAAGATTAACTGCGTAATAGAAGCATGGGCCGGCCCGTCTTGATACCAAGATGGCCGACTATTCATTTAGGGTTTTCGTAGGGTTTTAGTAACCTCTAACCTATAAAAAGGCTTGCATTATAAGGGTTTTGGACACAAGTTTGATCAATAAAGTTTGGTTAATTTCGGTTCTTCTTGTTAAGAGAGAGTCGAGCCTTTTTACTTGCCTTTGCAAGGGTTGTGAGCAATCTTGCGTCCCGTCCTAGATTGTTCTACCGACGTATCTATTAGAGTAAATACCACTGTGGATTCATCGTTCTACCTCGTATAATCAAATCGTGTCGTCTGTTTGATTCTAGGTTCCGTAATCCAAGCGTTGGACCACCTCGCTACATACTTGAGCAAACGTGCTATGTGTCTCGTAACGAGTTGATCAAGGACCGTATCAGTGATGTGTGCATGGATCATGCCCCACGAAATGATCCGGTCCGAGTTCCATTGGGCCTAGTCACACATGCACGAGCCAAGCTCTTAAAGAAATCCCTCCAAGGCCTTGTTCAAATGGTCCAAAACCAACATGGAGTCCATAGGGATATTGAAGGCTTAGAAGGAGACAAGCAAAACATCTACACCATGATCCAAGCCCATGGAGAGTCAAGCGGGCCTCCAAGTGATTGGGCCGAGTTGGGTCTTTAGGCCTTAATGTTGCTTAGGGTTAGATTAACTGCGTAATAGAAGCATGGGTCGGCCAATCTAGACACCAAGATCGCCGACTGCTCCTTTAGGGTTTTAGAAACCTCTAGCCTATAAAAGGGCTTGCTTTGGAAGGGTTTTGGACACAAGTTGGATCAATACAATTTGATTAATGTCGATTCTTCTTGTTAAGAGATATTCGAGCTTTTTCACTTGTTTTGGCAAGGGTTGTAAGCAATATTGCGTCTCGTCCTAGATTGTTCTATCGACCTATCCATTCAAGTAATCACCTCTATGGAGTCATCGTTCTAACGCCTGTAATTAAATGTAATCGTCCCGCTTGATTCCAGGTTCCGCAATCCAAGCGTTGGACCACCTCGCTAGATCCTTGTGCAAACGTGCTACATGTCTCGAAACGAGTTGATCGAGGACCGTATCAGTGAAGTGTGTGTGGATCAGGGCCCACGCAATGAGATGGTCCGAGTTCCATTGGGCCCAGTCACACGTGTACGAGCCAAGTTCTTCAAGGAATCCCTCCCAGGCCTTGTTCGAATTGTCCAAGACCAACAAGGAGTAAGGATACAAGCAAATCATCTACACCGTGATCCAAGCCATTGGAGAGTCAAGCGGGCCTCTAAGTGATTGGGCTGAGTAGGGTCTTTAGGCCTTAAGGTTGCTTAGTGTAAGATTAACTGCGTAATAGAAGCATGGGCCGGCCCGTCTTGATACCAAGATGGCCGACTGTTCATTTAGGGTTTTCGTAGGGTTTTAGTAACCTCTAACCTATAAAAAAGCTTGCATTATAAGGGTTTTGGACACAAGTTTGATCAATAAAGTTTGGTTAATTTCGGTTCTTCTTGTTAAGAGAGAGTCGAGCCTTTTTACTTGCCTTTGCAAGGGTTGTGAGCAATCTTGCGTCCCGTCCTAGATTGTTGCACCGACGTATCTATTAGAGTAATCACCACTGTGGAGTCGTCGTTCTACCTCCTATAATCAAATCGTGTCGTCTGATTGATTCTAGGTTCCGTAATCCAAGCGTTGGCCCACCTCGCTAGATACTTGAGCAAACGTGCTATGTGTCTCGTAACGAGTTGATCAAGGACCGTATCAGTGATGTGTACAATGGCCCACGAAATGATCCGGTCCGAGTTCCATTGGGCCTAGTCACACAGGCACGAGCCAAGCTCTTAAAGAAATCCCTCCAAGTACTTGTTCAAATGGTCCAAAACCAACATGGAGTCCATAGGGATATTGAAGGCCTAGAAGGAGACAAGCAAAACATCTACACCATGATCCAAGCCCATGGAGAGTCAAGCGGGCCTCCAAGTGATTGGGCCGAGTTGGGTCTTTAGGCCTTAATGTTGCTTAGGGTTAGATTAACTGCGTAATAGAAGCATGGGTCGGCCAATCTAGACACCAAGATCGCCGACTGCTCCTTTAGGGTTTTAGAAACCTCTAGCCTATAAAAGGGCTTGCTTTGGAAGGGTTTTGGACACAAGTTGGATCAATACAATTTGATTAATGTCGATTCTTCTTGTTAAGAGATATTCGAGCTTTTTCACTTGCTTTGGCAAGGGTTGTAAGCAATATTGCGTCTCGTCCTATATTGTTGTATCGACCTATCCATTCGAGTAATCACCTCTATGGAGTCATCGTTCTAACGCCTATAATTAAATCTAATCGTCCCGCTTGATTCCAGGTTCCGCAATCCAAGCGTTGGACCACCTCGCTAGATCCTTGGGCAAACGTGCTACGTGTCTCGAAACGAGTTGATCGAGGACCGTATCAGTGACGTGTGTGTGGATCAGGGCCCACGCAATGAGCTTGTCCGAGTTCCATTGGGCCCAGTCACACGTGTACGAGCCAAGTTCTTCAAGGAATCCATCCAAGGCCTTGTTCGAATGGTCCAAGACCAACAAGTAGTCCAAAGGGATATTGAAGGCCAAGAAGGATACAAGCAAATCATCTACACCATGATCCAAGCCCATGGAGAGTCAAGCGGGCCTCTAAGTGATTGGGCCGAGTAGGGTCTTTAGGCCTTAAGGTTGCTTAGTGTAAGATTAACTGCGTAATAGAAGCATGGGCCGGCCCGTCTTGATACCAAGATGGCCGACTATTCATTTAGGGTTTTCGTAGGGTTTTAGTAACCTCTAACCTATAAAAAGGCTTGCATTATAAGGGTTTTGGACACAAGTTTGATCAATAAAGTTTGGTTAATTTCGGTTCTTCTTGTTAAGAGAGAGTCGAGCCTTTTTACTTGCCTTTGCAAGGGTTGTGAGCAATCTTGCGTCCCGTCCTAGATTGTTCTACCGACGTATCTATTAGAGTAATCACCACTGTGGATTCGTCGTTCTACCTCGTATAATCGAATCGTGTCGTCTGTTTGATTCTAGGTTCCGTAATCCAAGCGTTGGACCACCTCGCTAGATACTTGAGCAAACGTGCTATGCGTGTCGTAACGAGTTGATCAAGGACCGTATCAGTGATGTGTGCATGGATCATGGCCCACGAAATGATCCGGTCCAAGTTCCATTGGGCCTAGTCACACATACACGAGCCAAGCTCTTAAAGAAATCCCTCCAAGGCCTTGTTCAAATGGTCCAAAACCAACATGGAGTCCATAGGGATATTGAAGGCCTAGAAAGAGACAAGCAAAACATCTACACCATGATCCAAGCCCATGGAGAGTCAAGCGGGCCTCCAAGTGATTGGGCCGAGTTGGGTCTTTAGGCCTTAATGTTGCTTAGGGTTAGATTAACTGCGTAATAGAAGCATGGGTCGGCCAATCTAGACACCAAGATCGCCGACTGCTCCTTTAGGGTTTTAGAAACCTCTAGCCTATAAAAGGGCTTGCTTTGGAAGGGTTTTGGACACAAGTTGGATCAATACAATTTGATTAATGTCGATTCTTCTTGTTAAGAGATATTCGAGCTTTTTCACTTGTTTTGGCAAGGGTTGTAAGCAATATTGCGTCTCGTCCTAGATTGTTCTATCGACCTATCCATTCGAGTAATCACCTCTATGGAGTCATCGTTCTAACGCCTGTAATTAAATGTAATCGTCCCGCTTGATTCCAGGTTCCGCAATCCAAGCGTTGGACCACCTCGCTAGATCCTTGGGCAAACGTGCTACATGTCTCGAAATGAGTTGATCGAGGACCGTATCAGTGACGTGTGTGTGGATCAGGGCCCACGCAATGAGCTGGTCCGAGTTCCATTGGGCCCAGTCACACGTGTACGAGCCAAGTTCTTCAAGGAATCCCTCCCAGGCCTTGTTCGAATGGTCCAAGACCAACAAGGAGTAAGGATACAAGCAAATCATCTACACCATGATCCACGCCCATGGAGAGTCAAGCGGGTCTCTAAGTGATTGGGCCGAGTAGGGTCTTTAGGCCTTAAGGTTGCTTAGTGTAAGATTAACTGCGTAATAGAAGCATGGGCCGGCCCGTCTTGATACCAAGATGGCCGACTGTTCATTTAGGGTTTTCGTAGGGTTTTAGTAACCTCTAGCATATAAAAAGGCTTGCATTATAAGGGTTTTGGACACAAGTTGGAGCAATAAAGTTTGGTTAAATTCGATTCTTCTTGTTAATAGAGAGTCGAGCCTTTTTACTTGCCTTTGCAAGGGTTGTGAGCAATCTTGCGTCTCGTCCTAGATTGTTCTACCGACGTATCTATTAGAGTAATCACCACTGTGGATTCGTCGTTTTACCCCGTATAATCAAATCGTGTCGTCTGTTTGATTCTAGGTTCCGTAATCCAAGCGTTGGACCACCTCGCTAGATACTTGAGCAAACGTGCTATGTGTCTCGTAACGAGTTGATCAAGGACCGTATCAGTGATGTGTGCATGGATCATGGCCCACGAAATGATCCGGTCCGAGTTCCATTGGGCCTAGTCACACATGCACGAGCCAAGCTCTTAAAGAAATCCCTCCAAGGCCTTGTTCAAATGGTCCAAAACCAACATGGAGTCCAAAGGGATATTGAAGGCCTAGAAGGAGACAAGCAAAACATCTACAACATGATCCAAGCCCATGGAGAGTCAAGCGGGCCTCCAAGTGATTGGGCCGCGTTGGGTCTTTAGGCCTTAATGTTGCTTAGGGTTAGATTAACTGCGTAATAGAAGCATGGGTCGGCCAATCTAGACACCAAGATGGCCGACTGCTCCATTAGGGTTTTAGAAACCTCTAGCCTATAAAAGGGCCAGCTTTGCAAGGGTTTTGGACACAAGTTGGATCAATACAATTTGATTAATGTCGATTCTTCTTGTTAAGAGATATTCGAGCCTTTTCACTAGCTTTGGCAAGGGTTGTAAGAAATATTGCGTCCCGTCTTAGATTGTTCTACCGACCTATCCATTCGAGTAACCACCTCTGTGGAGTCATCGTTCTAACGCCTATAATTAAATCTTATCGTCCCGCTTGATTCCCGGTTCCGCAATCCAAGCGTTGGACCACCTCGCTAGATCCTTGGGCAAACGTGCTATGTGTCTCGAAACGAGTTGATTGAGGACCGTATCAGTGACGTGTGTATGGATCAGGGCCCACGCAATGAGCTGGTCCGTTTTCCATTGGGTCCAGTCACACGTGTACGAACCAAGTTCTTCAAGGAATCCCTCCAAGGCCTTGTTCGAATGTACCAAGACCAACAAGGAGTCCATAGGGATATTGAAGGCCAACAAGGATACAAGTAAATCATCAACACTATGATCCAAGCCCATGGAGAGTCAAGCGGGCCTCCAAGTGATTGGGCCGAGTTGGGTCTTTAGGCCTTAATGTTGCTTAGTGTAAGATTAACTGCGTAATAGAAGCATGGGCCGGCCCGTCTTGATACCAAGATGGCCGACTGTTCATTTAGGGTTTTTGTAGGGTTTTAGTAACCTCTAGCCTATAAAAGGGCTTGCATTATAAGGGTTTTGGACACAAGTTGGATCAATAAAGTTTGGTTAATTTCGATTCTTCTTGTTAATAGAGAGTCGAGCCTTTTTACTTGCCTTTGCAAGGGTTGTGAGCAATCTTGCGTGTTGTCCTAGATTGTTGTACCGACGTATCTATTAGAGTAATCAACACTGTGGAGTCGTCGTTCTACCTCCTATATTCAAATCGTGTCGTCTGTTTGATTCTAGGTTCCGTAATCCAAGCGTTGGCCCACCTCGCTAGATACTTGAGCAAACGTGCTATGTGTCTCGTAACGAGTTGATCAAGGACCGTATCAGTGATGTGTGCAATGGCCCACGAAATGATCCGGTCCGAGTTCCGTTGGGCCTAGTCACACATGCACGAGCCAAGCTCTTAAAGAAATCCCTCCAAGTCCTTGTTCAAATGGTCCAAAACCAACATGGAGTCCATAGGGATATTGAAGGCCTAGAAGGAGACAAGCAAAACATCTACACCATGATCCAAGCCCATGGAGAGTCAATCGGGCCTCCAAGTGATTGGGCCGGGTTGGGTCTTTAGGCCTTAATGTTCCTTAGGGTTAGATTAACTGCGTAATAGAAGCATGGGTCGGCCAATCTAGACACCAAGATGGCCGACTGTTCCATTAGGGTTTTAGAAACCTCTAGCCTATAAAAGGGCTTGCTTTGCAAGGATTTTGGACACAAGTTGGATCAATACAATTTGATTAATGTTGATTCTTCTTGTTAAGAGATATTCGAGCTTTTTCACTTGCTTTGGCAAGGGTTGTAAGCAATATTGCGTTTCGTCCTATATTTTTGTATCGACCTATCCATTCGAGTAATCACCTCTATGGAGTCATCGTTGTAACGCCTATAATTAAATCTAATCGTCCCGCTTGATTCCAGGTTCCGCAATCCAAGCTTTGGACCACCTCGCTAGATCCTTGGGCAAACGTGCTACGTGTCTCGAAACGAGTTGATCGAGGACCGTATTAGTGAGCCACGCAATCAGCTGGTCCGAGTTCCATTGGGCCCAGTCACACGTGTACGAGCCAAGTTCTTCAAGGAATCCCTCCCAGGTCTTGTTCGAATGGTCCAAGACCAACAAGGAGTAAGGATACAAGCAAATCATCTACACCATGATCCAAGCCCGTGGAGAGTCAAGCGGGCCTCTAAGTGATTGGGCTGAGTAGGGTCTTTAGGCCTTAAGGTTGCTTAGTGTAAGATTAACTGCGTAATAGAAGCATGGGCCGGCCCGTCTTGATACCAAGATGGCCGACTATTCATTTAGGGTTTTCGTAGGGTTTTAGTAACCTCTAACCTATAAAAAGGCTTGCATTATAAGGGTTTTGGACACAAGTTTGATCAATAAAGTTTGGTTAATTTCGGTTCTTCTTGTTAAGAGAGAGTCGAGCCTTTTTACTTGCCTTTGCAAGGGTTGTGAGCAATCTTGCGTCCCGTCCTAGATTGTTCTACCGACGTATCTATTTGAGTAATCACCACCGTGGATTCATCGTTCTACCTCGTATAATCAAATCGTGTCGTCTGTTTGATTCTAGGTTCCGTAATCCAAGCGTTGGACCACCTCGCTACATACTTGAGCAAACGTGCTATGTGTGTCGTAACGAGTTGATCAAGGACCGTATCAGTGATGTGTGCATGGATCATGCCCCACGAAATGATCCGGTCCGAGTTCCATTGGGCCTAGTCACACATGCACGAGCCAAGCTCTTAAAGAAATCCCTCCAAGGCCTTGTTCAAATGGTCCAAAACCAACATGGAGTCCATAGGGATATTGAAGGCCTAGAAGGAGACAAGCAAAACATCTACACCATGATCCAAGCCCATGGAGAGTCATTCGGGCCTCCAAGTGATTGGGCCGGGTTGGGTCTTTAGGCCTTAATGTTGCTTAGGGTTAGATTAACTGCGTAATAGAAGCATGGGTCGGCCAATCTAGACACCAAGATGGCCGACTGTTCCATTAGGGTTTTAGAAACCTCTAGCCTATAAAAGGGCTTGCTTTGCAAGGATTTTGGACACAAGTTGGATCAATACAATTTGATTAATGTCGATTCTTCTTGTTAAGAGATATTCGAGCTTTTTCACTTGCTTTGGCAAGGGTTGTAAGCAATATTGCGTCTCGTCCTATATTGTTGTATCGACCTATCCATTCGAGTAATCACCTCTATGGAGTCATCGTTCTAACGCCTATAATTAAATATAATCGTCCCGCTTGATTCCAGGTTCCGCAATCCAAGCGTTGGACAACCTCGCTAGATACTTGGGCAAACGTGCTACGTGTCTCGAAACGAGTTGATCGAGGACCGTATCAGTGACGTGTGTGTGGATCAGGGCCCACGCAATGAGCTGGTCCGAGTTCCATTGGGCCCAGTCACACGTGTACGAGCCAAGTTCTTCAAGGAATCCCTCCAAGGCCTTGTTCGAATGGTCCAAGACCAACAAGTAGTCCAAAGGGATATTGAAGGCCAAGAAGGATACAAGCAAATCATCTACACCATGATCCAAGCCCATGGAGAGTCAAGCGGGCCTCTAAGTGATTGGGCCGAGCAGGGTCTTTAGGCCTTAAGGTTGCTTAGTGTAAGATTAACTGTGTAATAGAAGCATGGGCCGGCCCGTCTTGATACCAAGATGGCCGACTATTCATTTAGGGTTTTCGTAGGGTTTTAGTAACCTCTAACCTATAAAAAGGCTTGCATTATAAGGGTTTTGGACACAAGTTTGATCAATAAAGTTTGGTTAATTTCGGTTCTTCTTGTTAAGAGAGAGTCGAGCCTTTTTACTTGCCTTTGCAAGGGTTGTGAGCAATCTTGCGTCCCGTCCTAGATTGTTCTACCGACGTATCTATTTGAGTAATCACCACTGTGGATTCATCGTTCTACCTCGTATAATCAAATCGTGTCGTCTGTTTGATTCTAGGTTCCGTAATCCAAGCGTTGGACCACCTCGCTACATACTTGAGCAAACGTGCTATGTGTGTCGTAACGAGTTGATCAAGGACCGTATCAGTGATGTGTGCATGGATCATGCCCCACGAAATGATCTGGTCCGAGTTCCATTGGGCCTAGTCACACATGCACGAGCCAAGCTCTTAAAGAAATCCCTCCAAGGCCTTGTTCAAATGGTCCAAAACCAACATGGAGTCCATAGGGATATTGAAGGCCTAGAAGGAGACAAGCAAAACATCTACACCATGATCCAAGCCCATGGAGAGTCAAGCGGGCCTCCAAGTGATTGGGCCGAGTTGGGTCTTTAGGCCTTAATGTTGCTTAGGGTTAGATTAACTGCGTAATAGAAGCATGGGTCGGCCAATCTAGACACCAAGATCGCCGACTGCTCCTTTAGGGTTTTAGAAACCTCTAGCCTATAAAAGGGCTTGCTTTGGAAGGGTTTTGGACACAAGTTGGATCAATACAATTTGATTAATGTCGATTCTTCTTGTTAAGAGATATTCGAGCTTTTTCACTTGTTTTGGCAAGGGTTGTAAGCAATATTGCGTCTCGTCCTAGATTGTTCTATCGACCTATCCATTCGAGTAATCACCTCTATGGAGTCATCGTTCTAACGCCTGTAATTAAATGTAATCGTCCCGCTTGATTCCTGGTTCCGCAATCCAAGCGTTGGACCACCTCGCTAGATCCTTGTGCAAACGTGCTACATGTCTCGAAACGAGTTGATCGAGGACCGTATCAGTGAAGTGTGTGTGGATCAGGGCCCACGCAATGAGCTGGTCCGAGTTCCATTGGGCCCAGTCACACGTGTACGAGCCAAGTTCTTCAAGGAATCCCTCCCAGGCCTTGTTCGAATGGTCCAAGACCAACAAGGACTAAGGATACAAGCAAATCATCTACACCATGATCCAAGCCCATGGAGAGTCAAGCGGGCCTCTAAGTGATTGGGCTGAGTAGGGTCTTTAGGCCTTAAGGTTGCTTAGTGTAAGATTAACTCCGTAATAGAAGCATGGGCCGGCCCGTCTTGATACCAAGATGGCCGACTATTCATTTAGGGTTTTCGTATGGTTTTAGTAACCTCTAACCTATAAAAAGGCTTGCATTATAAGGGTTTTGGACACAAGTTTGATCAATAAAGTTTGGTTAATTTCGGTTCTTCTTGTTAAGAGAGAGTCGAGCCTTTTTACTTGCCTTTGCAAGGGTTGTGAGCAATCTTACGTCCCGTCCTAGATTGTTGCACCGACGTATCTATTAGAGTAATCACCACTGTGGAGTCGTCGTTCTACCTCCTATAATCAAATCGTGTCGTCTGTTTGATTCTAGGTTCCGTAATCCAAGCGTTGGCCCACCTTGCTAGATACTTGAGCAAACGTGCTATGTGTCTCGTAACGAGTTGATCAAGGACCGTATCAGTGATATGTGCAATGGCCCACGAAATGATCCGGTCCGAGTTCCATTGGGCCTAGTCACACAGGCACGAGCAAAGCTCTTAAAGAAATCCCTCCAAGTACTTGTTCAAATGGTCCAAAACCAACATGGAGTCCATAGGGATATTGAAGGCCTAGAAGGAGACAAGCAAAACATCTACACCATGATCCAAGCCCATGGAGAGTCAATCGGGCCTCCAAGTGATTGGGCCGGGTTGGGTCTTTAGGCCTTAATGTTGCTTAGGGTTAGATTAACTGCGTAATAGAAGCATGGGTCGGCCAATCTAGACACCAAGATGGCCGACTGTTCCATTAGGGTTTTAGAAACCTCTAGCCTATAAAAGGGCTTGCTTTGCAAGGATTTTGGACACAAGTTGGATCAATACAATTTAATTAATGTCGATTCTTCTTGTTAAGAGATATTCGAGCTTTTTCACTTGCTTTGGCAAGGGTTGTAAGCAATATTGCGTCTCGTCCTATATTGTTGTATCGACCTATCCATTCGAGTAATCACCTCTATGGAGTCATCGTTCTAACGCCTATAATTAAATCTAATCGTCCCGCTTGATTCCAGGTTCCGCAATCCAAGCGTTGGACCACCTCGCTAGATACTTGGGCAAACGTGCTACGTGTCTCGAAACGAGTTGATCGAGGACCGTATCAGTGACGTGTGTGTGGATCAGGGCCCACGCAATGAGCTGGTCCGAGTTCCATTGGGCCCAGTCACACGTGTACGAGCCAAGTTCTTCAAGGAATCCATCCAAGGCCTTGTTCGAATGGTCCAAGACCAACAAGTAGTCCAAAGGGATATTGAAGGCCAAGAAGGATACAAGCAAATCATCTACACCATGATCCAAGCCCATGGAGAGTCAAGCGGGCCTCTAAGTGATTGGGCCGAGTAGGGTCTTTAGGCCTTAAGGTTGCTTAGTGTAAGATTAACTGCGTAATAGAAGCATGGGCCGGCCCGTCTTGATACCAAGATGGCCGACTATTCATTTAGGGTTTTCGTAGGGTTTTAGTAACCTCTAACCTATAAAAAGGCTTGCATTATAAGGGTTTTGGACACAAGTTTGATCAATAAAGTTTGGTTAATTTCGGTTCTTCTTGTTAAGAGAGAGTCGAGCCTTTTTACTTGCCTTTGCAAGGGTTGTGAGCAATCTTGCGTCCCGTCCTAGATTGTTCTACCGACGTATCTATTAGAGTAATCACCACTGTGGATTCGTCGTTCTACCTCGTATAATCGAATCGTGTCGTCTGTTTGATTCTAGGTTCCGTAATCCAAGCGTTGGACCACCTCGCTAGATACTTGAGCAAACGTGCTATGCGTGTCGTAACGAGTTGATCAAGGACCGTATCAGTGATGTGTGCATGGATCATGGCCCACGAAATGATCCGGTCCAAGTTCCATTGGGCCTAGTCACACATACACGAGCCAAGCTCTTAAAGAAATCCCTCCAAGGCCTTGTTCAAATGGTCCAAAACCAACATGGAGTCCATAGGGATATTGAAGGCCTAGAAAGAGACAAGCAAAACATCTACACCATGATCCAAGCCCATGGAGAGTCAAGCGGGCCTCCAAGTGATTGGGCCGAGTTGGGTCTTTAGGCCTTAATGTTGCTTAGGGTTAGATTAACTGCGTAATAGAAGCATGGGTCGGCCAATCTAGACACCAAGATCGCCGACTGCTCCTTTAGGGTTTTAGAAACCTCTAGCCTATAAAAGGGCTTGCTTTGGAAGGGTTTTGGACACAAGTTGGATCAATACAATTTGATTAATGTCGATTCTTCTTGTTAAGAGATATTCGAGCTTTTTCACTTGTTTTGGCAAGGGTTGTAAGCAATATTGCGTCTCGTCCTAGATTGTTCTATCGACCTATCCATTCGAGTAATCACCTCTATGGAGTCATCGTTCTAACGCCTGTAATTAAATGTAATCGTCCCGCTTGATTCCAGGTTCCGCAATCCAAGCGTTGGACCACCTCGCTAGATCCTTGGGCAAACGTGCTACATGTCTCGAAATGAGTTGATCGAGGACCGTATCAGTGACGTGTGTGTGGATCAGGGCCCACGCAATGAGCTGGTCCGAGTTCCATTGGGCCCAGTCACACGTGTACGAGCCAAGTTCTTCAAGGAATCCCTCCCAGGCCTTGTTCGAATGGTCCAAGACCAACAAGGAGTAAGGATACAAGCAAATCATCTACACCATGATCCACGCCCATGGAGAGTCAAGCGGGTCTCTAAGTGATTGGGCCGAGTAGGGTCTTTAGGCCTTAAGGTTGCTTAGTGTAAGATTAACTGCGTAATAGAAGCATGGGCCGGCCCGTCTTGATACCAAGATGGCCGACTGTTCATTTAGGGTTTTCGTAGGGTTTTAGTAACCTCTAGCATATAAAAAGGCTTGCATTATAAGGGTTTTGGACACAAGTTGGAGCAATAAAGTTTGGTTAATTTCGATTCTTCTTGTTAATAGAGAGTCGAGCCTTTTTACTTGCCTTTGCAAGGGTTGTGAGCAATCTTGCGTCTCGTCCTAGATTGTTCTACCGACGTATCTATTAGAGTAATCACCACTGTGGATTCGTCGTTTTACCCCGTATAATCAAATCGTGTCGTCTGTTTGATTCTAGGTTCCGTAATCCAAGCGTTGGACCACCTCGCTAGATACTTGAGCAAACGTGCTATGTGTCTCGTAACGAGTTGATCAAGGACCGTATCAGTGATGTGTGCATGGATCATGGCCCACGAAATGATCCGGTCCGAGTTCCATTGGGCCTAGTCACACATGCACGAGCCAAGCTCTTAAAGAAATCCCTCCAAGGCCTTGTTCAAATGGTCCAAAACCAACATGGAGTCCAAAGGGATATTGAAGGCCTAGAAGGAGACAAGCAAAACATCTACAACATGATCCAAGCCCATGGAGAGTCAAGCGGGCCTCCAAGTGATTGGGCCGCGTTGGGTCTTTAGGCCTTAATGTTGCTTAGGGTTAGATTAACTGCGTAATAGAAGCATGGGTCGGCCAATCTAGACACCAAGATGGCCGACTGCTCCATTAGGGTTTTAGAAACCTCTAGCCTATAAAAGGGCTTGCTTTGGAAGGGTTTTGGACACAAGTTGGATCAATACAATTTGATTAATGTCGATTCTTCTTGTTAAGAGATATTCGAGCTTTTTCACTTGCTTTGGCAAGGGTTGTAAGCAATATTGCGTCTCGTCCTATATTGTTGTATCGACCTATCCATTCGAGTAATCACCTCTATGGAGTCATCGTTCTAACGCCTATAATTAAATCTATTCGTCCCGCTTGATTCCAAGATCCGCAATCCAAGCGTTGGACCACCTCGCTAGATCCTTGGGCAAACGTGCTACGTGTCTCGAAACGAGTTGATCGAGGACCGTATCAGTGACGTGTGTGTGGATCAGGGCCCACGCAATGAGCTTGTCCGAGTTCCATTGGGCCCAGTCACACGTGTACGAGCCAAGTTCTTCAAGGAATCCCTCCAAGGCCTTGTTCGAATGGTCCAAGACCAACAAGTAGTCCACAGGGATATTGAAGGCCAAGAAGGATACAAGCAAATCATCTACACCATGATCCAAGCCCATGGAGAGTCAAGTGGGCCTCTAAGTGATTGGGCCGAGTAGGGTCTTTAGACCTTAAGGTTGCTTAGTGTAAGATTAACTGCGTAATAGAAGCATGGGCCGGCCCGTCTTGATACCAAGATGGCCGACTATTCATTTAGGGTTTTCGTAGGGTTTTAGTAACCTCTAACCTATAAAAAGGCTTGCATTATAAGGGTTTTGGACACAAGTTTGATCAATAAAGTTTGGTTAATTTCGGTTCTTCTTGTTAAGAGAGAGTCGAGCCTTTTTACTTGCCTTTGCAAGGGTTGTGAGCAATCTTGCGTCCCGTCCTAGATTGTTCTACCGACGTATCTATTAGAGTAATCACCACTGTGGATTCGTCGTTCTACCTCGTATAATCGAATCGTGTCGTCTGTTTGATTCTAGGTTCCGTAATCCAAGCGTTGGACCACCTCGCTAGATACTTGAGCAAACGTGCTATGTGTGTCGTAACGAGTTGATCAAGGACCGTATCAGTGATGTGTGCATGGATCATGGCCCACGAAATGATCCGGTCCAAGTTCCATTGGGCCTAGTCACACATACACGAGCCAAGCTCTTAAAGAAATCCCTCCAAGGCCTTGTTCAAATGGTCCAAAACCAACATGGAGTCCATAGGGATATTGAAGGCCTAGAAAGAGACAAGCAAAACATCTACACCATGATCCAAGCCCATGGAGAGTCAAGCGGGCCTCCAAGTGATTGGGCCGAGTTGGGTCTTTAGGCCTTAATGTTGCTTAGGGTTAGATTAACTGCGTAATAGAAGCATGGGTCGGCCAATCTAGACACCAAGATCGCCGACTGCTCCTTTAGGGTTTTAGAAACCTTTAGCCTATAAAAGGGCTTGCTTTGGAAGGGTTTTGGACACAAGTTGGATCAATACAATTTGATTAATGTCGATTCTTCTTGTTAAGAGATATTCGAGCTTTTTCACTTGTTTTGGCAAGGGTTGTAAGCAATATTACGTCTCGTCCTAGATTGTTCTATCGACCTATCCATTCGAGTAATCATCTCTATGGAGTCATCGTTCTAACGCCTATAATTAAATGTAATCGTCCCGCTTGATTCCAGGTTCCGCAATCCAAGCGTTGGACCACCTCGCTAGATCCTTGGGCAAACGTGCTACATGTCTCGAAATGAGTTGATCGAGGACCGTATCAGTGACGTGTGTGTGGATCAGGGCCCACGCAATGAGCTGGTCCGAGTTCCATTGGGCCCAGTCACACGTGTACGAGCCAAGTTCTTCAAGGAATCCCTCCCAGGCCTTGTTCGAATGGTCCAAGACCAACAAGGAGTAAGGATACAAGCAAATCATCTACACCATGATCCACGCCCATGGAGAGTCAAGCGGGTCTCTAAGTGATTGGGCCGAGTAGGGTCTTTAGGCCTTAAGGTTGCTTAGTGTAAGATTAACTGCGTAATAGAAGCATGGGCCGGCCCGTCTTGATACCAAGATGGCCGACTGTTCATTTAGGGTTTTCGTAGGGTTTTAGTAACCTCTAGCATATAAAAAGGCTTGCATTATAAGGGTTTTGGACACAAGTTGGAGCAATAAAGTTTGGTTAATTTCGATTCTTCTTGTTAATAGAGAGTCGAGCCTTTTTACTTGCCTTTGCAAGGGTTGTGAGCAATCTTGCGTCTCGTCCTAGATTGTTCTACCGACGTATCTATTAGAGTAATCACCACTGTGGATTCGTCGTTTTACCCCGTATAATCAAATCGTGTCGTCTGTTTGATTCTAGGTTCCGTAATCCAAGCGTTGGACCACCTCGCTAGATACTTGAGCAAACGTGCTATGTGTCTCGTAACGAGTTGATCAAGGACCGTATCAGTGATGTGTGCATGGATCATGGCCCACGAAATGATCCGGTACGAGTTCCATTGGGCCTAGTCACACATGCACGAGCCAAGCTCTTAAAGAAATCCCTCCAAGGCCTTGTTCAAATGGTCCAAAACCAACATGGAGTCCAAAGGGATATTGAAGGCCTAGAAGGAGACAAGCAAAACATCTACAACATGATCCAAGCCCATGGAGAGTCAAGCGGGCCTCCAAGTGATTGGGCCGCGTTGGGTCTTTAGGCCTTAATGTTGCTTAGGGTTAGATTAACTGCGTAATAGAAGCATGGGTCGGCCAATCTAGACACCAAGATGGCCGACTGCTCCATTAGGGTTTTAGAAACCTCTAGCCTATAAAAGGGCTTGCTTTGGAAGGGTTTTGGACACAAGTTGGATCAATACAATTTGATTAATGTCGATTCTTCTTGTTAAGAGATATTCGAGCTTTTTCACTTGCTTTGGCAAGGGTTGTAAGCAATATTGCGTCTCGTCCTATATTGTTGTATCGACCTATCCATTCGAGTAATCACCTCTATGGAGTCATCGTTCTAACGCCTATAATTAAATCTATTCGTCCCGCTTGATTCCAGGATCCGCAATCCAAGCGTTGGACCACCTCGCTAGATCCTTGGGCAAACGTGCTACGTGTCTCGAAACGAGTTGATCGAGGACCGTATCAGTGACGTGTGTGTGGATCAGGGCCCACGCAATGAGCTTGTCCGAGTTCCATTGGGCCCAGTCACACGTGTACGAGCCAAGTTCTTCAAGGAATCCCTCCAAGGCCTTGTTCGAATGGTCCAAGACCAACAAGTAGTCCATAGGGATATTGAAGGCCAAGAAGGATACAAGCAAATCATCTACACCATGATCCAAGCCCATGGAGAGTCAAGTGGGCCTCTAAGTGATTGGGCCGAGTAGGGTCTTTAGACCTTAAGGTTGCTTAGTGTAAGATTAACTGCGTAATAGAAGCATGGGCCGGCCCGTCTTGATACCAAGATGGCCGACTATTCATTTAGGGTTTTCGAAGGGTTTTAGTAACCTCTAACCTATAAAAAGGCTTGCATTATAAGGGTTTTGGACACAAGTTTGATCAATAAAGTTTGGTTAATTTCGGTTCTTCTTGTTAAGAGAGAGTCGAGCCTTTTTACTTGCCTTTGCAAGGGTTGTGAGCAATCTTGCGTCCCGTCCTAGATTGTTCTACCGACGTATCTATTAGAGTAATCACCACTGTGGATTCGTCGTTCTACCTCGTATAATCGAATCGTGTCGTCTGTTTGATTCTAGGTTCCGTAATCCAAGCGTTGGACCACCTCGCTAGATACTTGAGCAAACGTGCTATGTGTGTCGTAACGAGTTGATCAAGGACCGTATCAGTGATGTGTGCATGGATCATGGCCCACGAAATGATCCGGTCCAAGTTCCATTGGGCCTAGTCACACATACACGAGCCAAGCTCTTAAAGAAATCCCTCCAAGGCCTTGTTCAAATGGTCCAAAACCAACATGGAGTCCATAGGGATATTGAAGGCCTAGAAAGAGACAAGCAAAACATCTACACCATGATCCAAGCCCATGGAGAGTCAAGCGGGCCTCCAAGTGATTGGGCCGAGTTGGGTCTTTAGGCCTTAATGTTGCTTAGGGTTAGATTAACTGCGTAATAGAAGCATGGGTCGGCCAATCTAGACACCAAGATCGCCGACTGCTCCTTTAGGGTTTTAGAAACCTCTAGCCTATAAAAGGGCTTGCTTTGGAAGGGTTTTGGACACAAGTTGGATCAATACAATTTGATTAATGTCGATTCTTCTTGTTAAGAGATATTCGAGCTTTTTCACTTGTTTTGGCAAGGGTTGTAAGCAATATTACGTCTCGTCCTAGATTGTTCTATCGACCTATCCATTCGAGTAATCACCACTAAGGAGTCATCGTTCTAACGCCTATAATTAAATGTAATCGTCCCGCTTGATTCCAGGTTCCGCAATCCAAGCGTTGGACCACCTCGCTAGATCCTTGGGCAAACGTGCTACATGTCTCGAAACGAGTTGATCGAGGACCGTATCAGTGACGTGTGTGTGGATCAGGGCCCACGCAATGAGCTGGTCCGAGTTCCATTGGGCCCAGTCACACGTGTACGAGCCAAGTTCTTCAAGGAATCCCTCCCAGGCCTTGTTCGAATGGTCCAAGACCAACAAGGAGTAAGGATACAAGCAAATCATCTACACCATGATCCACGCCCATGGAGAGTCAAGCGGGTCTCTAAGTGATTGGGCCGAGTAGGGTCTTTAGGCCTTAAGGTTGCTTAGTGTAAGATTAACTGCGTAACAGAAGCATGGGCCGGCCCGTCTTGATACCAAGATGGCCGACTGTTCATTTAGGGTTTTCGTAGGGTTTTAGTAACCTCTAGCATATAAAAAGGCTTGCATTATAAGGGTTTTGGACACAAGTTGGAGCAATAAAGTTTGGTTAATTTCGATTCTTCTTGTTAATAGAGAGTCGAGCCTTTTTACTTGCCTTTGCAAGGGTTGTGAGCAATCTTGCGTCTCGTCCTAGATTGTTCTACCGACGTATCTATTAGAGTAATCACCACTGTGGATTCGTCGTTTTACCCCGTATAATCAAATCGTGTCGTCTGTTTGATTCTAGGTTCCGTAATCCAAGCGTTGGACCACCTCGCTAGATACTTGAGCAAACGTGCTATGTGTCTCGTAACGAGTTGATCAAGGACCGTATCAGTGATGTGTGCATGGATCATGGCCCACGAAATGATCCGGTCCGAGTTCCATTGGGCCTAGTCACACATGCACGAGCCAAACTCTTAAAGAAATCCCTCCAAGGCCTTGTTCAAATGGTCCAAAACCAACATGGAGTCCAAAGGGATATTGAAGGCCTAGAAGGAGACAAGCAAAACATCTACAACATGATCCAAGCCCATGGAGAGTCAAGCGGGCCTCCAAGTGATTGGGCCGCGTTGGGTCTTTAGGCCTTAATGTTGCTTAGGGTTAGATTAACTGCGTAATAGAAGCATGGGTCGGCCAATCTAGACACCAAGATGGCCGACTGCTCCATTAGGGTTTTAGAAACCTCTAGCCTATAAAAGGGCCAGCTTTGCAAGGGTTTTGGACACAAGTTGGATCAATACAATTTGATTAATGTCGATTCTTCTTGTTAAGAGATATTCGAGCCTTTTCACTAGCTTTGGCAAGGGTTGTAAGAAATATTGCGTCCCGTCTTAGATTGTTCTACCGACCTATCCATTTGAGTAACCACCTCTGTGGAGTCATCGTTCTAACGCCTATAATTAAATCTTATCGTCCCGCTTGATTCCCGGTTCCGCAATCCAAGCGTTGGACCACCTCGCTAGATCCTTGGGCAAACATGCTATGTGTCTCGAAACGAGTTGATTGAGGACCGTATCAGTGACGTGTGTATGGATCAGGGCCCACGCAATGAGCTGGTCCGTTTTCCATTGGGTCCAGTCACACGTGTACGAACCAAGTTCTTCAAGGAATCCCTCCAAGGCCTTGTTCGAATGTACCAAGACCAACAAGGAGTCCATAGGGATATTGAAGGCCAAGAAGGATACAAGTAAATCATCAACACTATGATCCAAGCCCATGGAGAGTCAAGCGGGCCTCCAAGTGATTGGGCCGAGTTGGGTCTTTAGGCCTTAATGTTGCTTAGTGTAAGATTAACTGCGTAATAGAAGCATGGGCCGGCCCGTCTTGATACCAAGATGGCCGACTGTTCATTTAGGGTTTTTGTAGGGTTTTAGTAACCTCTAGCCTATAAAAGGGCTTGCATTATAAGGGTTTTGGACACAAGTTGGATCAATAAAGTTTGGTTAATTTCGATTCTTCTTGTTAATAGAGAGTCGAGCCTTTTTACTTGCCTTTGCAAGGGTTGTGAGCAATCTTGCGTGTTGTCCTAGATTGTTGTACCGACGTATCTATTAGAGTAATCAACACTGTGGAGTCGTCGTTCTACCTCATATAATCAAATCGTGTCGTCTGTTTGATTCTAGGTTCCGTAATCCAAGCGTTGGCCCACCTCGCTAGATACTTGAGCAAACGTGCTATGTGTCTCGTAACGAGTTGATCAAGGACCGTATCAGTGATGTGTGCAATGGCCCACGAAATGATCCGGTCCGAGTTCCGTTGGGCCTAGTCACACATGCACGAGCCAAGCTCTTAAAGAAATCCCTCCAAGTCCTTGTTCAAATGGTCCAAAACCAACATGGAGTCCATAGGGATATTGAAGGCCTAGAAGGAGACAAGCAAAACATCTACACCATGATCCAAGCCCATGGAGAGTCAATCGGGCCTCCAAGTGATTGGGCCGGGTTGGGTCTTTAGGCCTTAATGTTCCTTAGGGTTAGATTAACTGCGTAATAGAAGCATGGGTCGGCCAATCTAGACACCAAGATGGCCGACTGTTCCATTAGGGTTTTAGAAACCTCTAGCCTATAAAAGGGCTTGCTTTGCAAGGATTTTGGACACAAGTTGGATCAATACAATTTGATTAATGTTGATTCTTCTTGTTAAGAGATATTCGAGCTTTTTCACTTGCTTTGGCAAGGGTTGTAAGCAATATTGTGTTTCGTCCTATATTTTTGTATCGACCTATCCATTCGAGTAATCACCTCTATGGAGTCATCGTTCTAACGCCTATAATTAAATCTAATCGTCCCGCTTGATTCCAGGTTCCGCAATCCAAGCTTTGGACCACCTCGCTAGATCCTTGGGCAAACGTGCTACGTGTCTCGAAACGAGTTGATCGAGGACCGTATCAGTGACGTGTGTGTGGATCAGGGCCCACGCAATCAGCTGGTCCGAGTTCCATTGGGCCCAGTCACACGTGTACGAGCCAAGTTCTTCAAGGAATCCCTCCCAGGTCTTGTTCGAATGGTCCAAGACCAACAAGGAGTAAGGATACAAGCAAATCATCTACACCATGATCCAAGCCCATGGAGAGTCAAGCGGGCCTCTAAGTGATTGGGCTGAGTAGGGTCTTTAGGCCTTAAGGTTGCTTAGTGTAAGATTAACTGCGTAATAGAAGCATGGGCCGGCCCGTCTTGATACCAAGATGGCCGACTATTCATTTAGGGTTTTCGTAGGGTTTTAGTAACCTCTAACCTATAAAAAGGCTTGCATTATAAGGGTTTTGGACACAAGTTTGATCAATAAAGTTTGGTTAATTTCGGTTCTTCTTGTTAAGAGAGAGTCGAGCCTTTTTACTTGCCTTTGCAAGGGTTGTGAGCAATCTTGCGTCCCGTCCTAGATTGTTGTACCGACGTATCTATTAGAGTAATCACCACTGTGGAGTCGTCGTTCTACCTCCTATAATCAAATCGTGTCGTCTATTTGATTCTAGGTTCCGTAATCCAAGCGTTGGCCCACCTCGCTAGATTCTTGAGCAAACGTGCTATGTGTCTCGTAACGAGTTGATCAAGGACCGTATCAGTGATGTGTGCAATGGCCCACGAAATGATCCGGTCCGAGTTCCATTGGGCCTAGTCACACAGGCACGAGCCAAGCTCTTAAAGAAATCCCTCCAAGTCCTTGTTCAAATGGTCCAAAACCAACATGGAGTCCATAGGGATATTGAAGGCCTAGAAGGAGACAAGCAAAACATCTACACCATGATCCAAGCCCATGGAGAGTCAAGCGGGCCTCCAAGTGATTGGGCCGAGTTGGGTCTTTAGGCCTTAATGTTGCTTAGGGTTAGATTAACTGCGTAATAGAAGCATGGGTCGGCCAATCTAGACACCAAGATCGCCGACTGCTCCTTTAGGGTTTTAGAAACCTCTAGCCTATAAAAGGGCTTGCTTTGGAAGGGTTTTGGACACAAGTTGGATCAATACAATTTGATTAATGTCGATTCTTCTTGTTAAGAGATATTCGAGCTTTTTCACTTGTTTTGGCAAGGGTTGTAAGCAATATTGCGTCTCGTCCTATATTGTTGTATCGACCTATCCATTCGAGTAATCACCTCTATGGAGTCATCGTTCTAACGCCTATAATTAAATCTAATCGTCCCGCTTGATTCCAGGTTCCGCAATCCAAGCGTTGGACCACCTCGCTAGATCCTTGGGCAAACGTGCTACGTGTCTCGAAACGAGTTGATCGAGGACCGTATCAGTGACGTGTGTGTGGATCAGGGCCCACGCAATGAGCTGGTCCGAGTTCCATTGGGCCTAGTCACACGTGTACGAGCCAAGTTCTTCAAGGAATCCCTCCAAGGCCTTGTTCGAATGGTCCAAGACCAACAAGTAGTCCCTAGGGATATTGAAGGCCAAGAAGGATACAAGCAAATCATCTACACCATGATCCAAGCCCATGGAGAGTCAAGTGGGCCTCTAAGTGATTGGGCCGAGTAGGGTCTTTAGGCCTTAAGGTTGCTTAGTGTAAGATTAACTGCGTAATAGAAGCATGGGCCGGCCCGTCTTGATACCAAGATGGCCGACTGTTCATTTAGGGTTTTCGTAGGGTTTTAGTAACCTCTAACCTATAAAAAGGCTTGCATTATAAGGGTTTTGGACACAAGTTTGATCAATAAAGTTTGGTTAATTTCGGTTCTTCTTGTTAAGAGAGAGTCGAGCCTTTTTACTTGCCTTTGCAAGGGTTGTGAGCAATCTTGCGTCCCGTCCTAGATTGTTCTACCGACGTATCTATTAGAGTAATCACCACTGTGGATTCGTCGTTCTACCTCGTATAATCGAATCGTGTCGTCTGTTGATTCTAGGTTCCGTAATCCAAGCGTTGGACCACCTCGCTAGATACTTGAGCAAACGTGCTATGTGTGTCGTAACGAGTTGATCAAGGACCGTATCAGTGATGTGTGCATGGATCATGGCCCACGAAATGATCCGGTCCAAGTTCCATTGGGCCTAGTCACACATACACGAGCCAAGCTCTTAAAGAAATCCCTCCAAGGCCTTGTTCAAATGGTCCAAAACCAACATGGAGTCCATAGGGATATTGAAGGCCTAGAAAGAGACAAGCAAAACATCTACACCATGATCCAAGCCCATGGAGAGTCAAGCGGGCCTCCAAGTGATTGGGCCGAGTTGGGTCTTTAGGCCTTAATGTTGCTTAGGGTTAGATTAACTGCGTAATAGAAGCATGGGTCGGCCAATCTAGACACCAAGATCGCCGACTGCTCCTTTAGGGTTTTAGAAACCTCTAGCCTATAAAAGGGCTTGCTTTGGAAGGGTTTTGGACACAAGTTGGATCAATACAATTTGATTAATGTCGATTCTTCTTGTTAAGAGATATTCGAGCTTTTTCACTTGTTTTGGCAAGGGTTGTAAGCAATATTACGTCTCGTCCTAGATTGTTCTATCGACCTATCCATTCGAGTAATCACCTCTATGGAGTCATCGTTCTAACGCCTATAATTAAATGTAATCGTCCCGCTTGATTCCAGGTTCCGCAATCCAAGCGTTGGACCACCTCGCTAGATCCTTGGGCAAACGTGCTACATGTCTCGAAATGAGTTGATCGAGGACCGTATCAGTGACGTGTGTGTGGATCAGGGCCCACGCAATGAGCTGGTCCGAGTTCCATTGGGCCCAGTCACACGTGTACGAGCCAAGTTCTTCAAGGAATCCCTCCCAGGCCTTGTTCGAATGGTCCAAAACCAACATGGAGTCCATAGGGATATTGAAGGCCTAGAAGGAGACAAGCAAAACATCTATACCATGATCCAAGCCCATGGAGAGTCAAGCGGGCCTCCAAGTGATTGGGTCGAGTTGGGGCTTTAGGCCTTAATGTTGCTTAGTGTAAGTTTAACTGCGTAATAGAAGCGTGGGCCGGCCCGTCTTGATACCAAGATGGCCGACTGTTCTTTTAGGGTTTTAGTAATCTCTAGCCTATAAAAGGGCTTGCATTATAAGGGTTTTGGACACAAGTTGGAGCAATAAAGTTTGGTTAATTTCGATTCTTCTTGTTAATAGAGAGTCGAGCCTTTTTACTTGCCTTTGCAAGGGTTGTGAGTAATCTTGCGTCTCGTCCTAGATTGTTCTACCGACGTATCTATTAGAGTAATCACCACTGTGGATTCGTCGTTTTACCCCATATAATCAAATCGTGTCGTCTGTTTGATTCTAGGTTCCGTAATCCAAGCGTTGGACCACCTCGCTAGATACTTGAGCAAACGTGCTATGTGTCTCGTAACGAGTTGATCAAGGACCGTATCACTGATGTGTGCATGGATCATGGCCCACGAAATGATCCGGTCCGAGTTCTATTGGGCCTAGTCACACATGCACGAGCCAAGCTCTTAAAGAAATCCCTCCAAGGCCTTGTTCAAATGGTCCAAAACCAAAATGGAGTCCATAGGGATATTGAAGGCCTAGAAGGAGACAAGCAAAACATCTACACCATGATCCAAGCCCATCAAGCGGGCCTCCAAGTGATTGGGCCGCGTTGGGTCTTTAGGCCTTAATGTTGCTTAGGGTTCGATTAACTGCGTAATAGAAGCATGGGTCGGCCAATCTCGACTCCAAGATGGCCGACTGCTCCTTTAGGGTTTTAGAAACCTCTAGCCTATAAAAGGGCTTACTTTGCAAGGGTTTTGGACACAAGTTGGATCAATACAATTTGATTAATGTCGATTCTTCTTGTTAAGAGATATTCGAGCTTTTTCACTTGCTTTGGCCAGGGTTGTAAGCAATATTGCGTCTCGTCCTAGATTGTTCTATCGACCTATCCATTCGAGTAATCACCTCTATGGAGTCATCGTTCTAACGCCTATAATTAAATCTAATCGTCCCGCTTGATTCCAGGTTCCGCAATCCAAGCGTTGGACCACCTCGCTAGATCCTTGGGCAAACGTGCTACGTGTCTCGAAACGAGTTGATCGAGAACCGTTTCAGTGACGTGTGTATGGATCAGGGCCCACGCAATGAGCTGGTCCGATTTCCATTGGGTCCAGTCACACGTGTACGAACCAAGTTCTTCAAGGAATCCCTCCAAGGCCTTGTTCGAATGTACCAAGACCAACAAGGAGTCCATAGGGATATTGAAGGCCAAGAAGGAGACAAGCAAATCTTCTACACCATGATCCAAGCCCATGGAGAGTCAAGCGGGCCTCCAAGTGATTGGGCCGAGTTGGGTCTTTAGGCCTTAATGTTGCTTAGTGTAAGATTAACTGCGTAATAGAAGCATGGGCCGGCCCGTCTTGATACCAAGATGGCCGACTGTTCATTTAGGGTTTTTGTAGGGTTTTAGTAACCTCTAGCCTATAAAAGGGCTTGCATTATAAGGGTTTTGGACACAAGTTGGATCAATAAAGTTTGGTTAATTTCGATTCTTCTTGTTAATAGAGAGTCGAGCCTTTTTACTTGCCTTTGCAAGGGTTGTGAGCAATCTTGCGTGTTGTCCTAGATTGTTGTACCGACGTATCTATTAGAGTAATCAACACTGTGGAGTCGTCGTTCTACCTCCTATAATCAAATCGTGTCGTCTGTTTGATTCTAGGTTCCGTAATCCAAGCGTTGGCCCACCTCGCTAGATACTTGAGCAAACGTGCTATGTGTCTCGTAACGAGTTGATCAAGGACCGTATCAGTGATGTGTGCAATGGCCCACAAAATGATCCGGTCCGAGATCCGTTGGGCCTAGTCACACATGCACTAGCCAAGCTCTTAAAGAAATCCCTCCAAGTCCTTGTTCAAATGGTCCAAAACCAACATGGAGTCCATAGGGATATTGAAGGCCTAGAAGGAGACAAGCAAAACATCTACACCATGATCCAAGCCTATGGAGAGTCAATCGGGCCTCCAAGTGATTGGGCCGGGTTGGGTCTTTAGGCCTTAATGTTCCTTAGGGTTAGATTAACTGCGTAATAGAAGCATGGGTCGGCCAATCTAGACACCAAGATGGCCGACTGTTCCATTAGGGTTTTAGAAACCTCTAGCCTATAAAAGGGCTTGCTTTGCAAGGATTTTGGACACAAGTTGGATCAATACAATTTGATTAATGTTGATTCTTCTTGTTAAGAGATATTCGAGCTTTTTCACTTGCTTTGGCAAGGGTTGTAAGCAATATTGCGTTTCGTCCTATATTTTTGTATCGACCTATCCATTCGAGTAATCACCTCAATGGAGTCATCGTTCTAACGCCTATAATTAAATCTAATCGTCCCGCTTGATTTCAGGTTCCGCAATCCAAGCTTTGGACCACCTCGCTAGATCCTTGGGCAAACGTGCTACGTGTCTCGAAACGAGTTGATCGAGGACCGTATCAGTGACGTGTGTGTGGATCAGGGCCCACGCAATGAGCTGGTCCGAGTTCCATTGGGCCCAGTCACACGTGTACGAGCCAAGTTCTTCAAGGAATCCCTCCCAGGCCTTGTTCGAATGGTCCAAGACCAACAAGGAGTAAGGATACAAGCAAATCATCTACACCATGATCCACGCCCATGGAGAGTCAAGCGGGTCTCTAAGTGATTGGGCCGAGTAGGGTCTTTTGGCCTTAAGGTTGCTTAGTGTAAGATTAACTGCATAATAGAAGCATGGGCCGGCCCGTCTTGATACCAAGATGGCCGACTGTTCATTTAGGGTTTTCGTAGGGTTTTAGTAACCTCTAACCTATAAAAAGGCTTGCATTATAAGGGTTTTGGACACAAGTTGGATCAATAAAGTTTGGTTAATTTCGATTCTTCTTGTTAAGGGAGAGTCGAGCCTTTTTACTTGCCTTTGCAAGGGTTGTGAGCAATCTTGCGTCCCGACCTAGATTGTTCTACCGACGTATCTATTAGAGTAATCACCACTGTGGATTCGTCGTTCTACCTCGTATAATCAAATCGTGTCGTCTGTTTGATTCTAGGTTCCGTAATCCAAGCGTTGGCCCACCTCGCTAGATACTTGAGCAAACGTGCTATGTGTCTCGTAACGAGTTGATCAAGGACCGTATCAGTGATGTGTGCAATGGCCCACGAAATGATCCGGTCCGAGTTCAATTGGGCCTAGTCACACAGGCACGAGCCAAGCTCTTAAAGAAATCCCTCCAAGTCCTTGTTCAAATGGTCCAAAACCAACATTGAGTCCATAGGGATATTGAAGGCCTAGAAGGAGACAAGCAAAACATCTACACCATGATCCAAGCCCATGGAGAGTCATTCGGGCCTCCAAGTGATTGGGCCGGGTTGGGTCTTTAGGCCTTAATGTTGCTTAGGGTTAGATTAACTGCGTAATAGAAGCATGGGTCGGCCAATCTAGACACCAAGATGGCCGACTGTTCCATTAGGGTTTTAGAAACCTCTAGCCTATAAAAGGGCTTGCTTTGCAAGGATTTTGGACACAAGTTGGATCAATACAATTTGATTAATGTCGATTCTTCTTGTTAAGAGATATTCGAGCTTTTTCACTTGCTTTGGCAAGGGTTGTAAGCAATATTGCGTCTCGTCCTATATTGTTGTATCGACCTATCCATTCGAGTAATCACCTCTATGGAGTCATCGTTCTAACGCCTATAATTAAATCTAATCGTCCCGCTTGATTCCAGGTTCCGCAATCCAAGCGTTGGACCACCTCGCTAGATACTTGGGCAAACGTGCTACGTGTCTCGAAACGAGTTGATCGAGGACCGTATCAGTGACGTGTGTGTGGATCAGGGCCCACGCAATGAGCTGGTCCGAGTTCCATTGGGCCCAGTCACACGTGTACGAGCCAAGTTCTTCAAGGAATCCATCCAAGGCCTTGTTCGAATGGTCCAAGACCAACAAGTAGTCCAAAGGGATATTGAAGGCCAAGAAGGATACAAGCAAATCATCTACACCATGATCCAAGCCCATGGAGAGTCAAGCGGGCCTCTAAGTGATTGGGCCGAGTAGGGTCTTTAGGCCTTAAGGTTGCTTAGTGTAAGATTAACTGCGTAATAGAAGCATGGGCCGGCCGTCTTGATACCAAGATGGCCGACTATTCATTTAGGGTTTTCGTAGGGTTTTAGTAACCTCTAACCTATAAAAAGGCTTGCATTATAAGGGTTTTGGACACAAGTTTGATCAATAAAGTTTGGTTAATTTCGGTTCTTCTTGTTAAGAGAGAGTCGAGCCTTTTTACTTGCCTTTGCAAGGGTTGTGAGCAATCTTGCGTCCCGTCCTAGATTGTTGTACCGACGTATCTATTAGAGTAATCACCACTGTGGAGTCGTCGTTCTACCTCCTATAATCAAATCGTGTCGTCTGTTTGATTCTAGGTTCCGTAATGCAAGCGTTGGCCCACCTCGCTAGATACTTGAGCAAACGTGCTATGTGTCTCGTAACGAGTTGATCAAGGACCGTATCAGTGATGTGTGCAATGGCCCACGAAATGATCCGGTCCGAGTTCCATTGGGCCTAGTCACACAGGCACGAGCCAAGCTCTTAAAGAAATCCCTCCAAGTCCTTGTTCAAATGGTCCAAAACCAACATGGAGTCCATAGGGATATTGAAGGCCTAGAAGGAGACAAGCAAAACATCTACACCATGATCCAATCCCATGGAGAGTCATTCGGGCCTCCAAGTGATTGGGCCGGGTTGGGTCTTTAGGCCTTAATGTTGCTTAGGGTTAGATTAACTGCGTAATAGAAGCATGGGTCGGCCAATCTAGACACCAAGATGGCCGACTGTTCCATTAGGGTTTTAGAAACCTCTAGCCTATAAAAGGGCTTGCTTTGCAAGGATTTTGGACACAAGTTGGATCAATACAATTTGATTAATGTCGATTCTTCTTGTTAAGAGATATTCGAGCTTTTTCACTTGCTTTGGCAAGGGTTGTAAGCAATATTTCGTCTCGTCCGATATTGTTGTATCGACCTATCCATTCGAGTAATCACCTCTATGGAGTCATCGTTCTAACGCCTATAATTAAATCTAATCGTCCCGCTTGATTCCAGGTTCCGCAATCCAAGCGTTGGACCACCTCGCTAGATACTTGGGCAAACGTGCTACGTGTCTCGAAACGAGTTGATCGAGGACCGTATCAGTGACGTGTGTGTGGATCAGGGCCCACGCAATGAGCTGGTCCGAGTTCCATTGGGCCCCGTCACACGTGTACGAGCCAAGTTCTTCAAGGAATCCATCCAAGGCCTTGTTCGAATGGTCCAAGACCAACAAGTAGTCCAAAGGGATATTGAAGGCCAAGAAGGATACAAGCAAATCATCTACACCATGATCCAAGCCCATGGAGAGTCAAGCGGGCCTCTAAGTGATTGGGCCGAGTAGGGTCTTTAGGCCTTAAGGTTGCTTAGTGTAAGATTAACTGCGTAATAGAAGCATGGGCCGGCCCGTCATGATACCAAGATGGCCGACTATTCATTTAGGGTTTTCGTAGGGTTTTAGTAGCCTCTAACCTATAAAAAGGCTTGCATTATAAGGGTTTTGGACACAAGTTTGATCAATAAAGTTTGGTTAATTTCGGTTCTTCTTGTTAAGAGAGAGTCGAGCCTTTTTACTTGCCTTTCCAAGGGTTGTGAGCAATCTTGCGTCCCGTCCTAGATTGTTCTACCAACGTATCTATTAGAGTAATCACCACTGTGGATTCATCGTTCTACCTCGTATAATCAAATCGTGTCGTCTGTTTGATTCTAGGTTCCGTAATCCAAGCGTTGGACCACCTCGCTAGATACTTGAGCAAACGTGCTATGTGTCTCGTAACGAGTTGATCAAGGACCGTATCAGTGATGTGTGCATGGATCATGCCCCACGAAATGATCCAGTCCGAGTTCCATTGGGCCTAGTCACACATGCACGAGCCAAGCTCTTAAAGAAATCCCTCCAAGGCCTTGTTCAAATGGTCCAAAACCAACATGGAGTCCATAGGTGTAGACACCAAATTTTTGGTGTAATTCCTTTTACTTTTTATTCTCATTTGTCGTGGTTGCTTTTAGTTTTTATTTTATTTTTAAGTTTTAGCGTAGAAAAATCATGGAAAAGGAAAAATCATGAAAAAAAGAGAAAAAGGAAAATTGTTCACAAAAATACGTTCAAATTCAATCTTTTGGCATTTTGGTTTATTTTTGTTAATTTATTTTGGAAAAAATGAAAATGATGAAAAATGAAAGAAAAGATCGAAAATGGTAATTTTGTTATTTTTAGTTTGTTTATTTTGATTAAAATTGTTGTTTTATTATTATTTAGTATTATTATTATTTTTGTTAAATTATTAAGTTTAAAAAAAAAAAAAATAGAGCCGCGGCATGCAAGCTGCAATTTTTTGCAGTTTGCAAAGGAGGACTTGTGCGGCTCCTTAAGCTGCAAATATGGTGGCAATGTTTTAAGGGTTTAGGAGGGGGGTTGATGATATAAAAGAGCAAGAGGAAGGCAGCCGCAACAAAGAGAGAGTTGGGAGAGGACGGCGAAACGAAAAATTAAGCAACCGAGAGAGAGTAAGAGGATAGAGTGACTGACGGCAGAGAGGAAAAAAGTGACGGCTAAGATTGAAAAACTGAGAGTTTGAGAGGTAGAGACGGCTGGGCTGAAAAAGGAAAAGAGAGGAACTGGAGTTGCGGCTGCATCCGGAGGAGGAAGACCGACGTGAGGAAGAGACTAGGAGGCTTGTTTTTCCAGAAGTTCCATAGAAGTTTGATGCCGGCTCATTTCTTTTGACTTCAGCCTTGTCAAAAATCTTTATCAGGTAATCCATTGAACTAAAGGTTGCACCTTTGGTCCTCCTCTGTGTGCGTAGGTTTGGCCTGGGAATTTTTGTGATTCCAAACTTCAAGATTCAATTTTGATTGTTGCCTTGGGTTAGAAATTTGGTATTTGTTTGGATTTTGGCATGAAACCCAGTGGTTGCAATTTAGGAAACCAGTTTTCTGCTAGAATGATGCATGAGTTGTCGAATCTTTTGCTGCTGGTTTATTAAGTTTGTTCCATAACATTACCATGTTTGCTCTTTGCTGTCTTTCTTGCCTTTGTCGTCTTCTCCTCCTGTTCTATATATATCTTAGACATGAGTTTTGAAATAAGAGAAGCTGCGCTTCATTGCTCCTGTCTTGTTCATTGGCTTTGTTTGCGTCTATAAGAAAGTTCATGTTTGGGGGCATTCGATGGTAATGGGGGGCGATTTCCTTGCATTTGGTCTGTAAATGACATATTGGTAGAGCTGGTTGGAGTGTTTGCACACAAATAAAAATTGCTGCATTTTTTTTCTTGCTGTTTCTTTCCGTGGCTGTTCTCTGAGCTTGCATGCTTAATTCTGTGTGGAAGGGAAGAAGTGGAAAGTCTAGTGTTGAGTTCATGTCTTTGGGTCAAAAAGTATTTGAATCATGCCCAAGCACTTGCTGGAAAATGCATTTCAACTTGCCAAATCAGTTTTATATGTTCCAGATTTTTCAACTTGCTGAACGTATTTTATTTTTGTTTGCACTGGATTCTTTGGCTTGCTGCCTAGTTTAAAGCCTTGTGTTTGGACTTGATTATGCTTGAGAGCTGGTTTGGCAAGGTGCCGAATTGCAGAAAGTCTTCATCTGAAAATTACAGAAGCTAAGAATGCTTCGGTTTGACGAAAGTTTTCTAGTTTGCTGAAACTTTTGCTGCATTTTTTCCTCTTACTGATCTTTCCATGGCTGCGTTCTGAGTTTGTACTTCAGCTGCATGTTTAATTGTGTTTTGAAGGGAGGAAATGGAAGGTTGGGTGTTGAGTTTGAGCGTTTAAACATCTAAAATATTTGAGTTGGAAAGTGGATTTCAGATTGCCAAAGCATTCTACATGAATGTCTGTCCAGATTTTCTGTAATGCATTAGCTCTTTCATTGTTCTTGTTTGTTTGGAGTTGAGTTAAGCAGCTTGTTGATTAGTTAGAGTTAAGATGTTGGTTTGAGAAATATCTAATCAAAGCTTTGTATTTGAATTAAAAATCTGGTTTGCATGATGAGGAAATGCCGTGGCTGAAAAATTGCAGAATGCTGCAGAGAAAATTTTCCAGATTTGCATGCTCTCTTTCCTTGAATTGTTGTGTTTACACATAAGAGTTTTATGATTAAAAAGTGGAAAGAATGTTTGGTAATCTTGTTCCTTCAGTCCAAACCTTTGTTGTCTAAGTTGTTCCTTGCGTTTAAACTGCATCAGAAAACCTGAAAGTTGCAATAAAAGAAAACGCAGCATAGCTTCAGCCGAGTTGCATGAGCTTTTGGGGGTGTTTTTCTGCCCTTTTTGTTGCATGTTCAGCTGTGTTGTGTTAATCAAAGTGTTTAGTTGTTAAATGGTGATTGAGTGAGGGTCTTTGCTGGCTTTTGTTTGAAGTTTTCTATGAAACCCGCAGTTGAGAGTTTAAAGTTGCAAAAAGGAAAATTCTGGATGAATGTTGCAGCAGAAAATTTGCTTCATCATTTTTGCAGGCTCCTTTTGTTTGATTGATTGTTTTGTTGCATTATAAAGTGGGTAGATCAAGTGGTGTTTTGTTATTTTGTGCGAACTGCATTTGTTTTGGTCTAAAAGCCTAAAAAAGTTCACAAATACAAAATGGAAAAGGCAGTCGGCTTCATTTTTGGTTGCAGAAATTTGAGTTTTCACGTAGCTTGCATGCTTTGCATGAAAAGAGTTTCAAAAATTGCATTTTTAGCCCCCTAAGTCCCTTTCTATTTCACTATGGCCCAAACAATTGGAGAAACCAATCAAATTGACCCCTCAAATTTCTTTAGTTTTTGCAATCAAGTCACTACTTGTTTTAAATTTTACATGGGCTGTTCACCTTCCTTTAAATGCCTTGCATTGATTCAATTTAAAGTTTACTTTTATCTTTTGTGATTATTTCTTGATTAAAGTGATGCTTTGACCATTTCTTTTATTTTGGAGGATGAATAAGTGATTTCACTCCATTTAGAGCATCAATTCAAGGTGGCGGTATAATTTCTTTTATCCCTCTTTGTGTCTTTCCTATGTGACCCAACGTGCTAAGTGCATTGCATGTCTACTTTGCTTTCCTAGCTTTTCTTTAATTCCTTTTACTTATGTCATTTACTTTTTGTTTTCATTAAGTTATTCTTTTAATGGGGTATGTGTACACCTCTTGGCTTGTAATAGATAGGGCTGTGGCGAGCAATTTGGTCCATTTTCCCTTTCCCTTTTTGTTTTAGTTAGTGAATGTAATAGGTTCATTAGCTTGGTTGCATGCCTACGTGTTAAGTGTTAATTTGCGTTGTTAGGGCCTTGCATCTAGTCGAGCATGCTAAATGTTATGTGCTATGTGTTTATGAGTGTTTGGCATGTCTACTCGCTTTTCATAACCATGAATGAATGTGATGGATGAATGTACGTTTCCGCTAGTCCAACGCTAGTCGGAATTCATAGAATGGGCTAGTCCAACGCTAGACCCTTAGGGATTTCCCCTCGTTAGTACATGTTTGCATGTTCATTACATGTCATGCATTCTTTTTAATTTTATCATTTTGCATGCTCCTCGATTCCCCTTTCCCCTCACTTTAGGTCTTACATCTCATGCTAGTTAGGGTACATTTGCCTGAAGAGTCCCCTTTTGATAAGGGAAACGAGCGAGTGTGGCTACTCGATAGCCTTAGCACGCTAGTTTTGCTTTCTAATCAAAGGGAAAATCGAAGTCGAAAAGTTAGGAGTCATTCCCACACCCGACCTGATGCATTCCTTTAGGTTCATTCATTCTCATTTATCACTTACTCATTTTTCAATTCACATTTCCTCATCACTTTTCCTTTCCTTATTGTTCATTTTGATTTCTACTTCACAAAATTGCACTTAATTACACCTATATGCACTTATCACTATATTTCATACACTTGCACACAAACACTTGGATTTTTCATACAATTTCACACATGCACCTTTTCATACACTGGCACACAAACACTTGGATTTTTCATACAATTTCACACGTTCACCTTTTTATACACTTGCACACTTGCACTTTAGCCATCATTTGCATTAATCGACCTCTATAAGGTTTTCCTTTATTGGCCGCCACAATTCATGTGGTTGGGACCAAAAACCTTACAAGAGACATTTTAGAATTTAGGTTTGCATTTTTTCCTTCTTTTTGCATTCATGTAGTGCATCCAAATGTAATAAATTCTTTGGTTAAAACAAGAAAATCTTTGATTAAATCATGCAACTAGCCTTGGCTAGGTCAAAGGGGTGCCTTGGATTTTATCCTTGCCTTCCCCTTTGTCAAATGTGACTCCCGAACCTTTTTCTTTGGTTTACGTAGACTAGGAGTCGTTTAAAAAGGGTTTCTCACTACTTTTTCCTATTTTTCTTTAAAAATAAATTTTTTAGGTGACTTGGTACACCTTAACTCATTACCAAGTGGCGACTCCGATTTTGATTTCAAAAACCCTTTTTAAACTACATTTTGGGTCAAATTGTCGCATTCTCAAAACCCCATTTAGACCCATTTTTCTTTTAAATCTCAAT
This sequence comes from Coffea arabica, assembly GCF_036785885.1. Taxonomy (NCBI): domain Eukaryota; kingdom Viridiplantae; phylum Streptophyta; class Magnoliopsida; order Gentianales; family Rubiaceae; genus Coffea; species Coffea arabica. Next base: position 12,929,615 of record NC_092330.1, read on the forward strand.
TCATTTTTCAATCACACACAAATACATTTTTTTAAACCATTTTATTTTATTTATAAAAAATGGGGCGCGACAGTTGGCGACTCCACTGGGGACATTTGAGAGTCCGAGCAAATTTGATTTAATCAACCTTTTTCTTCTTTTAACCTTTTCATATATCACATTTGGGTGTTTTAGGGTTGCATTTTTCCCTTTTTTAGGATTTTTGCATTTCACGCGTATCCAACTACTCCCTCGCTCGTGAATGTAGGTTTGGTTGATTGGATGTATGTTTACTTGCTTATCTCGCGCTTGCATGGCATTTGGGTGGGGGTGTGTCACCCTAGAGCCTCGCGTTGGTTCTTGATCCCTCCCCTCCAAACGAGCACTAGCATACGTGCATTCGCTTTATTATTTTATCCCTTTATTTATTTTTCTTTTAGTGGCTTGTCACGCCACTCCACCCTACTAGGATTACGCGACCCACTTGGACATGTGATCACGACACGATGTGTGTGTAGCATGATCCAATGGGTCACTCAATCGTCCGCTTTAAGCTATGGGTTGATAGCCTCTAGCTTTTAGTCGAAGGTTGAGGATTTTGATAGATTCACTCAAACACGTAGCCGTGACACGATGTGTGCGTAGCGGTGTTTGGGGAATCGCTCGAGCCACCGACAAGGAACCTTGGGATTGATGACCCTTGGTTTCCAAGTCTGAAGGCTTGGGAGCCGAAGCTTGTCGAGTCTAGATGCATTAGTGAACCCCAACCTTATGCATCCATATTAGAATTGCCTAGGGTAGAGTCGACCTTACCCTATTAGGGACACGATTCACGAGGGGAGGGATCCAACCCCTCTTTCCCTTTTATTGCTTTATTTCTTTGTATTGATTTCGTTGCTACAATGTGTTATGTGTATTTATCTGGCTGAACTAACTTTTCTTGGTGTTGTGTCCCCGTTGCATTCACAAACCCTAGTAAATAAGAGGTCTGGCATGACCTTCTTTTAGAAGCCTACCCGTGTAGATACTACCCTGGCATATAAAGGGCTCCTTAGGTCACGTTTCCATTTTGCATGTTTTATCGCTTTAATAAACTGGCATCATGCATAAACCCTAGAAGGGAATGCCATTTAGGGGATCCCGTGTTAGGAATAAATCACCTTGTGTCTCGGATACTTAATCCAAAGAGACTTGCACGTTTACATTTTGTACCATCCAAAGGGGTAGTGCACAAGGTAAGGTAGGATCCGATCGTCTTCATAATAGCGATTTTTGGAATATGAGCGTCTAATAATCACCTTTTGGCCATTTTTATCAAAGTTGGTAAAAATCCCTTGCGCAAAGGACATTAATTTGAAGAAATTCACAAATGATTCTTCCTATTGAGACGATGAATAAATTGAGGCCAAATCGTGATTTTAGAAGGCTCATAGACTAATTTTCTGAAACCACCAATGGCCGGCCGATTCAATCGATCCATTTTGTCAATTCGTAATCAATGTTGAATAAACCATCATTTGGCCAATTTACCCATTTTAGGGTCATCCGGTCGATTTTTGAATAAATCATCAATTCATTTGACCAATTTACCCTTTTCAGGGTCATCCGGTCGATTTTTGAATAAATCATCAATTCATTTGACCAAATTACCCTTTTTAGGGTCGTTTGACCAATTTACCCTTTTTAGGGTCATCCGGTCGATTTTGAATAAATCATCAATTCATTTGACCAAATTACCCTTTTTAGGGTCGTTTGACCAATTTACCCTTTTTAGGGTCATCCGGTCGATTTTGAATAAATCGTCGATTCATTTGACCAATTTACCCTTTTAGGGCGATCTGGCCAATTTTGAATAAATTCTCAATTTCATTCAATTCATTTGACCAAGTTCCTTTTTTTAGGACGATCCGGTCAATTTTGAATAAAATTCTCAATTTCATTCAATTCATCCGATCAAGTTCCTTTTTTAGGATGATTCGGTCAATTTTGAGTAAGTTTTAAATTTCACTCAATTCATTTGACCCGTTTCCCTTTTTAGGGTAATCCGGTCGATTTTTAATAAATTGTCAATTTCATTTGACCAATTAGGGTTTCAATGTCGGATTTCAAAACTTAGTCGATTTTTGAGAAAACCATCCATTGCATCCAGCCATTTGATCAGTTGGGGTTTTGACCCGTGCTTCACTGAAAAAATTTGGTCAACGAATTCCAATCTCTTCGATAGGAAGTTCGTCAAGGTCAAACCCGTGCGTTTTTCCAAGTTCTTGTATCGATCAAAAGTAATCAATCCCTTCGGACGAGGTCCTCATTTTGACAAACGTCTCTTCTCATTCCAATGGGCCAAATTTTTCAAAATTATTTTTCACTCAACAAGTTGATCGGATCCATCAGGTATTGTATAAGTGCCTATTCTAGCGGATTGCATTTTCATGTTAGGCCTACGCTTGGCACAAAAAGGGTTCCCCCATAGGACATGCATACCGATTTTGCAGTTTTGCCTACTAACTCTGGGTATTTTTCTTTTGTTTTCCCCCTCCCCTGCATTCATAAAAATGTTTCAATAAGACGAAAATATTCTTCTATATCTGATGATAATTTTGATTCAATAAAGTTTGAAGATTACAAGTATTACTTGATTCTTGGGCAGACCTTGCCACGAAAACATGTAAGATCTATCTGGAAGCTCTATGCTAAAGCCTCTGAGAGATTTTGTAATTATTTCCAAAGGGGAAATTCTATTTATTTGATTTGTTAATACATTTTGTTCCAAAAGAAAAGGAGACAAAAAGTGTATATGTTGAGCTCTTTACGAGTTTCTCTCTTCTCATTTGTATCATAATTGAATGAGAAATTTTGTTTCAAACTTTTTCAACAATAAAATTTTTTGGATAATTATTGTCTTGTGTATATGTACATTTCATTCTTTATTCCTACTCATTAGAGATTTCATGATGAATTTTGAGAAGTAAGACCAAATTGAGATTTTTTCAACCTATAGCCTGAATTTCGCAAGTATATGCTTCCTAAAATCCTTACACTAGATTGGTGATCCGAGTTATACAATAAAAGTGCAAAAATTGAAAAGAGGTCACTCAAAAGGCCCCATGAGATATCTTTTCTCCTTTACTTAACCCCAAAATAAAATCAGTCGCATTGATTGATAAATTACAAATTGGGGCCATCCTTGCTTGAAAAATGCCTATTGGTTTAACCAGATTCAATTCACATCTAAGTGAAAGCAAAAATGTGCATTATTCTTGTTTGTTTTGAAAATTTGGAATGATACTTCGGGCATTCTTTTCTCTACCTATACACATTTTATCATTTGCTCTCCTATTTGAGCCTTTGAAAGAATAATTTCGCTTCAAAATAAGAGCCTTAATGATCACTACCTTACATTGGGAAAATTTTCAAATACCAAAAGGGGGAATGGATTTTCAATGAGCATTGCATTATGTTGATTGTCATGAAGTGTAAGAATGATACTTTGGCCATCGTTTCGCTCTGCCTTCACTTGCTGGCAAATAAGACATTTCTGCACGTATTGAGCTATTTCCCTCTTCATATTATCCCACCAATAGGTCCCTTTCAGGTCCTGATACATCTTACTGCTACCCGGATGGATTGTATACTTGGACCAATGAGCTTCCTCCAGAATTTCCGCTTTCAACAATTCATCCTTTGGTACCACCATTCGATTTCGGTATTTCAAAATACCCTCAGGACTCAAATTAAAGTCCGTAGTTTCTCCCTTTTCCAATTTCTCTCTCCACTTCCGTACCATCAGATCCTCGCCTTGCGCCTCTTTTATACGTTCCAGTAGAGTGGATGTAACCCTAATATTGCCAAATATCACCTTATGGCTTCCCAAACAGGGTTGCCACTCGCACACGGACTCTAGCAAATCCCATTCCTTAATCATTAGCCCTGCTACTTGCACTTTACGACTCAAGGCATCCGCTACTACATTTGCCTTTCCCGGATGGTAATTGATCGTACAGTCGTAATCTTCCAGGAATTCCATCCACCTTCGTTGCCTCATGTTCAGTTCCTTCTGGGAAAAGAGGTACCTAAGACTCTTGTGATCCGAAAACACTTCGAAGGTCACCCCATATAGGTAATGCCTCCACTTTTTCAAAGCAAACACAACTGCAGCTAATTCTAGATCGTGAGTCGGGTAGTTCTGCTCGTGAAGCTTCAATTTCCTAGAGGCAAAAGCAATCACATTCCGGTTCTGCATCAAAACGCATCCCAATCCTTCTCGCGACGCGTCTGCATATACTGCAAACCCGTCCACTCCATTTGGCAAGACCAGTACCGGAGCCATGGTCAATCTTCTCTTTAATTCCTGAAAACTTGTTTCGCATCGGCCGTTCCAAATAAATTGGCCATGCTTCTTTGTCAAGTCAGTTAAAGGTCCTGCCAGTTTGGAAAAATCCTTAATAAACCTTCGGTAATACCCAGCTAGCCCTAGAAAGCTACGAATTTCCGTGGGGGTTTCTGGTCTCTTCCAATTTGTCACGGCCTCAACCTTCGCCGGGTCCACCGAAATACCTTCGTGGGAAATCACGTGCCCTAGAAACGCCACTTTCTCCAACCAAAACTCGCATTTACTGAACTTGGCGTATAGTTGATGTTCCCTCAATGTCTGCAACACCATTCTTAAATGCTCTTCATGCTCCTCGCGTGTCTTAGAGTAGACCAAAATGTCGTCAATAAACACCACGACAAATCGGTCCAGGTAGGGTTTAAAAACCCTATGCATTAAGTCCATGAAGGCGGCGGGAGCATTAGTCAGTCCAAAGGGCATAACGGCGAACTCGTAATGCCCGTATCTCGAGTTGAAAGCAGTTTTCGGAATGTCCTCCTTCCTAATCAACAACTGGTAGTATCCCTGTCGGAGGTCCAACTTCGAGAAGACCACTGCTCCTTGCAGCTGGTCAAATAACTCGTCTATGTGAGGCAGTGGATACTTGTTCTTGATCGTCACGTTGTTCAGCCCCCTATAATCAATACACATCCTCAACGTTCCGTCCTTTTTCTTCACAAATAGGACCGGAGCTCCCCAAGGAGACTCACTCTCGTGAATGAATCCCCGCTCCAAAAGGTCTTGTAATTGCAACTTAAGCTCCTTAAGTTCTGCAGGCGCCATTCGGTAAGGGGTTTTGGAGATAGGTGCGGTTCCAGGTAAAAGATCTATTCGGAATTCTATCTCCCTTTCCGGAGGTAAGGCCACTAACTCATCAGGAAACACATCCGGAAATTCCCTCACTATGGCCACGTCTTCCACTTTTAACTTATCCGTAGGGGTGTTAATTAAGAAGGCCAAAAATCCTTGCGCCCCTTTACTTATCAGTTTCCTAGCTCGAATGCCCGAAATGAGAGCAGATGAGGCTAACCTACCCCTTATATCTAACCTTAAGGTTGCCTCGCCAGGAATGCGAAATTCAACTATTTTCGTTTTACAATCCAGTTGGGCGTTATATTTGGCTAACCAGTCCATACCCAGAATCACGTCGTACCCCTTAATGGATAAACTAATCAAGTCCCCTAAAAACCTCCTTTCACCTACCCATACGTCGCAATCCCTATAAACCATACTAGTCACCAAACGTTGACTCCCCGTAGGTGTACTAACTCCTAAGTCATATGGTAAACTAGCAGGTTTTATATCGATGCCACACATGAAATCAGGGTTAACAAACGAATGAGTGGCACTAGGATCAATTAAAACTTTGGCAAAGCGGTGGAAAATAGGGATCGTACCTTCCACCACCACGGAAGACTCTGGGATCTGGTGAGGCTCTAAGGAATATACCCTAGCCGGAACTTTTGGTTTGGATCCGTCTCCCTTGGCCGATCCAGTATTGGTTCTCGACGGTAGTTGGCTCCCCTTTCCGTCTTGTTTCAGGACCGGACATGTAGCCAGCTGATGGTCCGCACTTCCATACCGCAGACATTTCCCCAGTTTCCTCCAGCAATTGTCCTCGGTGTGGTTTGTCTTTTCGCAGTGCCCACAGGGTCCACGAGGTGCCGAAGCCGAGCCACTCTGGGTGTTTCCCCTTTGCCCTCGCCCAGCTTGGCCGCCCCTGAACGGAGTCCCTCTGCCTGGTCCAGAATGACGACCACCTCCAGTTCCTCATCCAAACTTGGAGGGAGTGCTCTTCTCACCTTGTCCAGACGTACTCCCAGGAAATCCACGCTTCTTAGCCTGGAAGTTTCGGACCTGAAGCCGTGCACTCTCAACTCGTTGGGCTTTTTCCATAGCCTCGCTAAACGTGGTAATTTGAGCCGCCGCGAGGTCCTTCTGGATCTCAACGTTCAAGCCCTGAATGAAGCGCCTTACTCGTCTTTGCTCAGTCATGATTAATTCAGGCGCAAATTTGGACAGGCGGGTAAACTGGCTCTCATACTCCGCCACAGTCTGAGCCCCTTGCCGGAGCCGGATAAACTCGTCTTCCTTCCTCTCCTGGACTAGAGGAGGGAAAAACTTGGCATTAAACTCTCGTATAAAGTTCACCCATGTCCTTGGTGTCTACTCTCGCTCCCATTTCTGCCTAATTACGTTCCACCAGGAACGGGCAGCTCCTTCGAGTTGAAACACGGCAAAAGTGACCTGCCATTCGTCCGGGTAGTGTAAAGCCGCGAATATATCAACCATCTTCTCCAGCCATTTCTCGGCGACGTCAGGGTCGGGTCCCCCAATAAACTTTGGTGGGGAAAACTTTTGAAAACGCTCAAGAGCTCTATCCTCGCTCTCAACGTGGTTACCAGGATTTCCGGGGTTAGGGTTTGGGTTTTGGCCCTGTTGTTGCACTACCCGTGCAAGTAGGTTGGTCATTTGCTGCATAGCAGCAGCTATTTGAACGTTGGGGTCTATCTGGGGTTCAGGATTTGGTCCAGTAGAAGCTTCCCCCGTTTCCCTAACTGGTGTGGGTTGCCTACCACGCCCACGTCCCCATCCACTCCGTGTTCCTTCCATAAGGTATACTTGGTCTAGGCAAAAATACTAAACCAAAGCAATAACAAAGCATATAAGTAACACTTAAGTTTTGCACAAAAACACATTTATACAGTCCAAGCATAAACACAATCACACATATATACATGCCAAACACATATATACAAGCAGTCAGTCTGGTACGGCCAAAGCACGTACGTACACAAAAGATCCACCTGAGGATAGGCCTATCAAAAGAGATTTACACATAGCTAACTCTACATCCAAAACGGTTAGCTAAGGCACTATCCCTATCCCTATATACATACAAGAGCCACCACTAGCCAAAAGAAGCCTCTAAGATCAAGGCCTAATCAGTCGCCGGGGTCTGAGACCCAGGCGATGGGGTAGACTCCTCCCCAGCCTCGGCCCCAGCATACGAGGCCTCGTCACTAGACTCCTCGAGTCCGTCGTCGCATAGGTTAAGGATCGCCTCAGCACGACCCCTGACCTTACGAGCTCGCTTAGTCTCGCGCTCGCGTGCATCTCTCAACTGATCACATAGATCATCCACTCTTTCCTCGACCTCTTGCACGTCATATTCTAGCTCTTTAATACGCGAGGCTTGCTTCTCATTGGTCGCCTTAGCCTGAGTCACCTCAGCTTCCAACGCAGCAACCACAACTTCAAGCTTAGTATTTTCCTTAGCAAACTCCTCGCGTTCCTTTGCCACCGACAAAACTAGTGTATTTGGGTAGGCAAAATTCCTACGACACCCACACTGTCGAACGCGGCTGGCTGGGCTCCAACGGACCACGGCCCCCTTCTGCCTAAGTTGATACTTAATCGGCGGCAACGTGCTACGAGAACGATCTCCTGCCGGACGGTCACTCGGGTCACCACTGGCATCCATCCTATAGCAAAGGAATAAACAACATGAATAACCTTAAAAACCATAATCAATAAAACCCTCAAGTCGAGCACTTCTATTACACCCAGGCTAATTCAAACCTAGGCTCTGATACCACCTGTGACAGCCCCACCTTCCCCTAAGGCGAACCAAAGAGGTTAGCGGACTGCCTGCCCAGCTCTCGCCAGGACTAACGGTGCAGTATAAAGCGATCTATCACGTTTGAAACTTATAACGCGCGCAACAAGGCAAAAGAGCAAAATACCCCAAAATAAAAGAAACAAACTCCAGAGTCGGCCATGAATAGTAACCGACCCGTCCGAAACCCAACCAAGCATCGAAATACATATACCACATAACATTAGCCATTTACAAGCCACAACGGCAAGCCAGAACCATTCACTAAGGAAGTACACATTCGATTTGCCTATCAAAAGGAAATGAACCCGTTATACATTAGGGTTTCACTTCAAGAGCTATACAAAAGACATTTACAAGCTCAGTATGGCAATTGACTATCCAGTCCATTTTCAAAAGCAATTATATCCCTGTAAGGAAAACAAATAACACGGAATGAGCCAAAGCCCAGTGGTATACCACCCAATAAGCAATCAAAGTCATATAAGAATGAACCTTCATTTAAAGTGCACAAATAAGCAATGAAGCAAAACGGTAAAAGGATACGGTCGGCTCTCAAGAGCCCATTTCCACGCTTGCAATCTTGAACCAACCTCATTGACTCTCCGTCAATGTTAAAATACCAAACCGTAGACAACTCTTTACTTCCATTCCTTCCACCCAACATACCCCAACCGGGCCCGCACTCCATTCAGTAATATTTTTGGTAATACTCGAGTTTACCGGAACCAAGGGTCTCATTACCACAAGGTTCCCCAGTACAGTCCCCGTGGCAATTCAATCTTCACGACCAAGCCCTCGCCGGCTCGATTCAATTGACTACCAAACGGGGTTGAGCTCAGTGATACAGTAAAGTAGTAGGACAACCGTCCAAACAACCCAATTCAGTTTCCATGCATGGAATTCAGTATCTCATATAACAAATGCAGTATTTCAGTGGAACAGTAGATAGCTATGAAGAAAATCACAAGGGGTGAGAGCGGTCAAGTACACCCTCACCTCAATCACTTTCAATAACCAATTAAGCCTTCAAGGCATCAAATACACATAGCACAAAGCCACATTATAGCAAGTAAGTGAGTAGTATACTCACCAAGCGAGAAAGTGGTGTTTCATACACCGTGGTCACCAATCCGCCGTGAACTACCGTCACGCCCTAGAATCACGCAACAAATGCAATGAGACTCGATAACGAGTCGTATAGAAATGCTTAACACAACCCCAATAGGGTTTCGTATGCACAAATAAGCATGATAGTAAACCAGAAATTAAGAAAGGGCTTTAACTTAAGCCTTGATAAGAAAACCGGTTTTGCCGTCATAATGCGGTAATGGTACAACTCTCACTACAAATATCGGTTGGGAGTGTAAGACCCACCGTTTCGAAGCTATGGAACAGGGCTACAATAATGTAGAAGACCACTCAATCCAGTTCCTAGCTTAACTAGGTCGAAAATGCCAAATACTAACCCAGAATTCCTAAAACAGGTTCACAAAACACAAAAAACTGTAATCGGTATATCTCAGTCCATACAAGTCCAAATGCCGAAATTCCAAAGGCATAAGTTAGCTAAGTCATCCAACTACATTTCATCAGAAGACACCAACTTCAAAATCCAAACCAAAACCAGTCAAAATGGCCAAATACAAACTCAGTTTTCGCATTCTGATCAAAGCAGAACAGCTACAGTAATTTCGTCATAACTCACTCTACACTAATCCCAATGCCCTGAAATTTTACAGGCACCTTATACACATCAATACCTACAACTTTTATGTTTTGAGCAAAGTCCAATTCGGCCTCTAACCCAGTGATCTAAAACCGGACAGAATTGGGGTTCAAGAACCCTAACTTTTCAAATTTCACACCAAATCCAAAATTGATTGCATTTAACCACAATTCACACTCACTAGAGTCATTTCCAACCATTAAAATTCATCATACAAGCCCCCAACATCAAGATCATATTAAACCAGAAAAAATCCCAATAAAATAAAAACTTCACCAAAACTCTTCAAATCAAGAAATAAATCACATTTTCACACACTCATGCCACTTCTAAGCATCATATAACTATCATTAAAGGTAGTAGGGTGTTTCAAGCTTCACTTACCAAGAAACAAGAGAGAGGAAGATGTGGAGCACCTTAGTCCTTCAAACAAAGTTCACCAAACAACTTGCTAGCACTAGAAGGAAAGTTTTTATGGAGTGAAATCTTGTTTATGGCCTTGATTGAGATGATTTGCTAGTAGAAACTTGAAGATTGAAGAAGTTTTCCTTCTTGCAAGAGTGAGAGAGAGAGCCGGCCAAACAAGAGAGAAAAATGGTGATTTTGGATATTTAATCCCTTGGTCAAATAAGTCAAGACAATGAATAGTAATTCTTAAAAGTTCAACCAATAAGAAGATGACACGTGGCACCTTATTAAATGCATTCCTATCCTTCTTTTCTCTCTCACATCAATCACTTCACACACTCTACTTATCCCTTAACACCCGATAAATTTTACACAGTATCCGAAACTTAACCTTATTGGCCGAATTTTTCCGAACTTTTCGCACTAGTGGGTCCTACGCCCACTATTTATTCTTAATTTTCTAAAATTTCACCAATGCTAGAAAAATCATCTTAAAACTATAATTGCTCATAAAATCCTCTCAGAAAATATTTTTAAGCCAGAAAATGCAAAATTACGCAATTAAAGGGGAAATAAACCCTAGGAAAATATTAGGGTTTTTACGGGTTCTCACAGAACTAGATGAAAAGCTATCTTGAACGTTTTATCTAGTTCCTCGATCAACACGTTTCGAGACACGTAGCACGTTTGCCCAACGATCTAGCGAGGTTGTCCAACGCTTGGATTGCGGAACCTAAAAATCAAACGGACAACACGATTTGATTGAAGGTGGTAGAACGACGACTCCAATCGAGGTGGATACTCAAGTGGATAGGTCGGTAGAACAATCAAGGACGATCACGAGATTGCTCAAGAACCCTTGCCAATGCAAGTAACGGAATTGTACTCTCCATTTAAGAGAGACAAGAACAAGTTTATTATCATAAAACGGCTCCCTTAAACCTTACAAAGCAAGCCTTTATATAGGCAAATACTAATGAAACCCTAAACCCTAATATCGAAAAGCTAGATGGTCGGCCACTCCTTGGACAAGGTGGGCCGATCCATGGACTCAATAAAGAAGGGCCTAGTGGTTCGGCCATCCTTAGACAAAGGTGGGCCGAATCCATGGCTAACAAAAGGACTAATCTAAACTTAAGACTCCTAACACTAAGGCCTAATCGGCCATAGCCCACTTGGCTCTTCACGGGCTCTCTTCATGGGCTTGGATCATCGTGTAGACAACTGGGTTATCACCTTCTAAGCCTTCAATGTCTCGATGAACTCCTTGTTGGTCTTGAACATTCCGTACAAGGGCTTGGAGTGATTCCCTGAATTGCTTGGCCCGTACACATGTGACTGGGCCCAATGGAACTCGGATTGGGCCATTGCGTGGGCCAAGGTCCGTGCACACATCAGTCCCCTCCTCTTGAGAAGGATTTGTCCTCAAATCTGGATGGAGATGAATGATACTAATGAGAGTGGGTAGTGTGACACCCAAGTCTCCACATATTGGCCCTCTTAGATTGAAGGATACTTGCATATGTTATGATTAAGATAATTTGGTGCACATGTCTCTTAGTCAATTTCAAGGGGTTCTCAAACAAGGACATTCGCCAAGGTAGGAAGGAACGTGTATAAGGCTTGTGAACGTTCCAGGTTGCAACCCAAAGCTCGCTAATTAGCCTTCGTACCCGGACATTCACATGCACTTCATAACTATGTTCATTGAAACTAGAAAAGCCTCGAACCTGGTTGTGCAAGGTGGTGTAATTCAGCCCTAGGCACTGAATCGGCGCAACTTGCCACTCTGGAGGTGGGACACTGAGCCACCCGTGTTGCACATCTATAGAAACACGAACCAGTGAGGTAAGAACAGCACTCGGATCTTGATTGACACCCTTGCGGGCATCACCCAACATAAGCGGTAGGAATGAAGTGAAGTCTACCCCATACGAATCACATGCATTCGCGCAACACGCAGCTGGAACAAGCATGAAATCAGGTTGCAACTCTTTAATCGTTGTGGGAAAATTTTGGATAGTTTTACAATACTTCTCATCAAAATAATGGGCTCGAATGACTCCTCCAATGGCGCGGACAGGTTTGAATGCAGGTTATCCCATGGATTGATACCAAAGAGATTTAGCTCCTAGGAGACAAACTCCATGGAAACTCGCAAAGTGTCCAAGTGACTTCGGAATGGAACATGCCATGACCAGCTCTACTTGACTTTGTGTAACCTGCACAAAAGAAGAGATGCTAAACAAGCAAAGGTAAGTTCGTTAGGAAAATAATAGACCCTCATATTCTTGCTCAAAATCAGCCCACTTTCTCTCTTCTCTTCCTTTTTGCCACCCATCTCATCAGATTTTTCCATTTCTTTTTCTAGTTCAATAGCTTACCCTTTCATCTCATTGCTTTCAACTCCCTCAGATTTTACCGCTTCAGGCACAATTCCCTCATCTATCCTTTTCTCCATATTATAACGCTCAAGCTCACGTTTCATGCATGCTAGATCAACACAAAGCTGGTCATAAGTAAGTGATACTAGTCCAAAACGACGTCCATTAAATAAGAAGGAATGCTTATTAGTATGTCCGTCATATTTAACTTCTCGCCTTGACATCCATGCTTTGCCCAACAACACATGTGTCACTTGAATTGGAACTACATCACACAACACCTCGTCCACATATTTGCCGATTTGAATAGGTACAAGTGTGTGCTTAGTAACCCAAACATCACCATGAGTGCTCGTCAACTTGTACGGTTGAAGATGATCAATGGTTGAAAGATTTAATTTCTCAACCATGATAGCACTTGCAAGGTTGACTTCACAACTCCCATTAATGGCCAAGCTACAAATTTTATCTTTGACACCACAACGAGTATAAAACCAGCCAAGCAACTGAGATTTGATGAGGTCCAATTGCTCATCTACACTGCGTAATGCCACTTCTTTGACTCCCTTAGGATCAGGAAGAAAATGTTGTGGGCTAGGTTTTATGCGTCTTGTACTTGCCATGATGTATGAGGTGTGAGGACTCGTAAAAACTATTATTTTATGCCTAATTTATGGCTTAATAAATTATTTAGTTGGATTTTATTTCCAAGGAATATTTTCTAGTCTTATGAGACCTAACCGCATGATAATATAACCTCGTTATATTTTTAAAATGATTCGTTTCGAAAATTAATTTCCTAGAGCGCGTTTAGTAAAAATAGTGAATAGTACTTGGAGATTTTATCCGCGTAGTAGCCCAATAAGCTTGGAAAATTGGAGAATTGTACTAGGGTCCTAAAATAGGTAATTTTATGAATAAATATTCAAGTGATAGTTAGTAGTGCAATCGTTATAAGAATTTTTCGAAAGTTCCGCGTTATAGCGGTAAAAATTGACGGTACGCGTTTTCACACGCGCGACTTCATTTGAGGGACTTTAGACCCTTATTTCGGGACAATTAAGAGTGAATAATATTTACATGAATATATATGCATTGGAGGTTTAGTGCACTAGCGAACCAAACGCGCGAGAAAAATCGAGTCCAAACGTATCCTAATTGCACTATTGCAAGTTGACTTTGAGATGCATTTTGCACCACACAAAGAATCTTCCTTTGGAAGCCAATTGCATCAGCACTCTCTCTCTCTTCACCTCACTTGGCCGAACAACAAGAAGGAGAAGAGCTCTCCATTGTCTTCATTTTTCATCTTCAATCCATGCCCCAAAATCCACCCAAATCACACCAAACTTGGAGATCTCTTAGCAAACCACTTGGAGACTACATCTAGCTAAGGAGGAAGGGAGCTTTCACGGTTTCTTTGGAGCTTCAAGAGGGCCGAAAATTCTGACCTTGCAAACCAAAGGAGTAGGTAATGATCAACCCTTGGATTCTTATCTTTTGGAGATTATATGACAAGATTAAGTTCATGCATGCACTTAGTTACTTGTTTATGGTGTAAAAATGTGATTGTGGGCTCTTGGAATTCCCACACTTGGGTTGTTGTTGCTGATGTGATGATTAATGGTGATTATATTGTTGGTTTAGTGATTTTAATGATGCATTAGTGATGGGTAATTAGTAGGAACTTCATTGGGTGTAAGAAGCTAAACTTTCCGATTTTGCCCCTGCCATGTTCGGCCATTTCCAGGCCAATTTTTAATGGTTTAATTGCTTGAATTGGATGGTTGTAGGATGTATTAGATGTGTGAAAAATTTCATTGAAAAATAATGAGGTTTGAATGGGCAAATGAATTTTTTTTAGAAACCAGCAAATCTGGAAACTGATTCGCGTATGACTCTGACCAGCAGTAGTATTTTGGCTATAACTCTGTCCTCGGATGTCAAAATCATGTGCCGTCAGTGGCGTTTGAAACTAGACATTCCTAGCTTTAATTTGGTATAAAATGCACATTCTGATTCTTTGTGAGCAAGCCGAACCAAATGTTTTACGTTCGCTGTCCTGTTGCTCTGTTCGTCTGGAATGAAGTGGTCAGGCAGCAACTTGATGCCCGAATTTGAACCAGTTGGGTGCCGAATTTGGAAATGATTCCTTCTGTGATATTTTAGTCCTATTAATGTATTTTCCAACGGCGTAAGCCATGCTCGATTTCGAGCTATAATGACTGAGTTTTGACTGAAACAAGTGGACTGCTCTGTTTTGGAAAACCCTAATGTTTGGACTGGTTTGGAACCAAATCTTGGAGTGAACTTGTTAGTTGATGTTCTTGATATTAAACACTTACCAAAGGTATCATGGGTATATCTTAGACCCTTATTTCACAAATGAACCATGATTGGATAACTTTCTTGGTTAAACGATTGGAAATTTGGAAAATGAAGGTCCAAGGCAGATTGCCTTAGGATTTTTCTTGAACTTCGGTTGGCTCATTAACTACCTTGCCGAAGGTATTTTTCCCCGAAATTCGATAGAGAGATACTTTCCATATAGTATTGAAATACTGCCAATTTTGGTGCCGATTCAAGTTCGTTTCGATACCCAATTGAATTACTAAAGTTAGAGGTTCAAATCTGGAAAATTCTCATCCAGTCTTGAATTTGCTCAACTTCGGGCTACCGTATCTCGGTGCTCGAAACTCCGATTCTTGATCCGCTTGTTTTGTCATACACTTCACTTGCAACCCTAATTGAGCTGCAAATTTCATAGGCCGGTTTGCAACGTGTGAATCGTGCCGAATTTTCAAAGTTGGCCGAAATCCAACTTAATTCTGCCATGAAAACCGACCCTGCGTCTTCAAGCTCATTTTTGACTACTTTTCACTTTGATTCATGGAAAAGTGTCTTCTAGGAACTTATAGTACTCTCTAAGAGGTTTCCAACGGTATAAAGTTTTCGAATTCTCGACTTATACCGAGCGAGTTACGATTTTTCAAAGATTCATCATAAAACTGGAAAATTTTCCAATTTCAAAGAAATAGAGTTTTTCAAAAACTCTTTATTCTTTTGATATTCTTAAACGTTTTGCTTACGATTTTCAAGATAAAAACTCAAATATTATTGTACATAATAAAAGGCAAGTTGAACCTCGATTTACGTGTAATTGAGGTTCCCTTTTGCGAAATAATCCTTAGATTGTACTAATGTACAATCTCCTTGATAAGTGGGTTAATTGTATGATTATTCGCTATTAAATTGCCAGGCGCACAAGGAGACCTTCAAGAGGATCTCACCGTGGACACTTGAACTCCCAGAAAATAATTCTTATTGAATGGCTCGGTGAGTGTCAAGTGTGTGAATTTTGATACTTGCTTATTTGTGGGATTTGTTGAAAGTTTTAAAAATAAGGGCGGGTGCGTACTTTATCGCACTCGTTCTAATTTCAAATGAATGAATGAAATGTATTGAATGAATGAATGAAATGTATTGAATGAATGAATGAAATGCAACGTTATGTCATGAATGCTTATGTCGTTGGAGTGAACCTCCTCGACTTTCAAATGAATGGGGGACGCCCAAACTCATAGGCCGTCCTTAGATTCCAGCCAGCAATGGGCTTGGTCGGGGATTTGGACGAGCCATGAGATACAAATAAGCTCGACCTAATAAGAGGTCTTGCTTGGCATACTCGTTGAGTATCGCCCAATATTGGCCATTGTGGGCCCTTGGGGTGTACGGTGGACGGAGGGAAGTAAGTGGTGATCTACGGAAATGGAAATACCGACCCGGTTGACAAGAGGGTCAATGCGGGAAGGTATACGAATGACAACGGCAGATCGAGTGGAACTTAGCTCCTGAGAGCTACTATATCCTTGAATTGTTTCTGATTACTTTCCTGCTTGATTGATTGATTATTGAAAAGACATGGCTTTATTTATTAAATTTGGGATTGTTATTTGACTAAGTGCTTGCGTGTGTGTTCTTGGCCTCACGAGCATTAGCTCACCCTATAGTTTTGTTTTCCTTAACATGACCGACTCTTGGAGAAATATGGAGAAACCATCCGTTGTAATTTTTGTTAAGACTCCTGTTATAAATTTTGACTAGGCCCTGGTTTGGGTTGTACTTTTGGAAATTGTAAATTTGAAAAGTTTGGGCCCTGATGTGTACTTTGAATTTAAGTCGTTTCATGATTACCCGATGTACTGGTTATACATTAAGTGACTTATTAAGCTTGAACGCTTCCACATTATTGTATTCATGTTACTCTCATCGAAGTGTTTAGTTCGGTTTTAAATTGAATGGAATTGCTTGAGTCCTGGCGAGAGCTGGGCAGGCGTCCGCGGATACCCTTTGGTCCGCCTCAGGGAGATGTGGGGCGTCACAGTTGGTATCAGAGCTTAGGCTTCAGATCTCTGTAGTGTATCCTAGGCTTAAAGTTTAGGATGCCGGACTGTGGGATTAATTTGGATATTATGTGACAAGGATCTATTGTATCTTAGGGGTTAAAGAAATTTATTATTTGGGAGTTCTTATTTGGGACTTGCAGAAGAAACTGAGGAATTAGGTGATGTTATATTGAAGGAAGATATGGGATGAGAGATTTGTAGTGAAAGATTGGATGAATTTGAATTATCATTATATTTGTAAGTGTGGAAAGAATTGAGATAATTATTAGTACTGGCTATGGAGGGTAAGAGACCGAGATTTGATAGTCAAACTCCATGTGTGATGATTTTGAACCAAGATAAAAGTACAAAGGAATAAAATGCATTTTCCGCCCAAATATCTTCTAAAGAAATTCTGCTTTGAAAATTTAAAGAAAAACTAGGATGTACTAGTTTTATTTGTAAGCGATGAGTGGAAATAAGATATATATGCTTTAAATATGTGTAATTTTCCGATCTTGGTAAAAAGGTGAGTTTTACTTGAATTTCAAATTTGAAAATTTGTGAATAACTAATGAGTTGTTGAACTTTGTATATGATGGGTTAATACAAGATTTACATTTTCTAATCTAAGTTTTCCCCCTTGATTGTATATTGGTGTAATCTCACACTTAAATTTGTCCATGCTTTACACGAAGAAAAAATATATATATCCTGAGTTTTCGAAAGAATGGCAAGCTTATGTTTAATAATGTGAATCCTGAACTTGATAAGATTTTTGATTACTTGAAATACTCCTCTTATGTTTTAAAATTATTGACTTTCAAGAAGAGTGAGCCAATTTTAAATGTACGGACTGAGGCAACTTTGAGATATAGAGCAACTGCATTCAAGAGTACAAGTTAGTGTGAATTGATTTGGTTTCCATTTGACACGTAAGGTAGCAAGTTGTACTTATTCTTGGGTTTGAACTTGGAGCTTGAAACTTTAATTACAAAACCCTAAGACTGGTTATTTTTGGAGATGATGGTGTTCCGACTGGTGGCTGGTTATTAAAGATTTTGAACTCCGAATGGATAATCTTGGTTTTAGCTTGCGTTATGGCTTTATTGGATCTAATTTCGTAAAGGCGTGTGATTTGATTGAAATTAGTGATGTCTGGACCCCTTTGGTTTAACTATGGACTTAGAAAGGGGTAGTGCACGCTGTGAGGCCTTTTGTATCCTGCTTGTATGTACTTCTATATTTTTGTGGCACTTAATTGCCTATGTGCAATATTGGACATCTTGGTCTTGTTTTGTAACTTCTAACCGTGCTATAACTTTTGATACATGTAATGAATCATGACTTGATTTTAAATGTTTTTGCAACTTGTATACGCGTTACGCTCTTTATGCTTAGTTATGCCTTTTCCTGTGCTTATAGACTTTTCTTAAGTAGGGTAGCAGGAATGAGAAAAGGGGACCGTGACCGAGGGCTTAGACAACCCTGTACTTGTGAGACAAATTGATAGACAGTTTCATATAATTTAATAGGTCCCTAGTACTGAATATGAATTGAACATAAACCCGAAGATCCGATCTACTAGTGTCTAATGGATTAACCTAACCGGAAACTTGGTGAGATTTTCTTGTGCGCAACATATGTTATGATTGGTTCTGTGCCAATATTTCAATCTTAGGAAGTTTGAACTCCGAAAGTATTGCAGTAGGTTGGTAAGAGAACTCGAACTGCCTGAAACCGATTAGACTGAGCTTACTTGAGACTTGAACCTGTTTAGGCTAGTGTGCTCTTGCGTATCCTCAATGGACCTAATTTGACTGAATAGATGGAATGTGGACTTGAATTTTGTGACTGTTTAAGAATGTGAATTGCTGGGCAGAGGTTAGGCCAGTGTGTTCTTACTCGTACTCATGACCCTTGAATTTGAACTTGAACTTGCACTTGAACTTGCACTTGAACTTGAACTTATACTTTTGTTCGTACTCATGCACCATGAACCTGAAGTATTTGGCTCTGCTTTGACCCTACTCTTGAACTTATTCGTACTGGTGTGGTTGTAGACCGGCTACTACTCTTCTGTAGCGGTTGAACTGAACCTCTCTGGTGGGGCATTGCTTGTTGTGTTGTCCAGCACCACCAGGGATGAACTTTTGATTTGAAGCTTCGCTATATCCTGAATTTCTTCCAAATGTCTGGGACTTTACGTCCGACTTCAAGCCTTTTTGCCTGTTTTATCTGATTACGCGATTAATTCCCTATTGGACCATGACTATTTGATAGGTTGGATTGGTGTGATATATAGTACTGGAACCTGATAAGTGATTATTAAATAAGCCATGCTTTGCTGGATGTAAGGGGTAAGTTAGCCTCGTCTGCACTTACTTCGGGAATTCGGGTTAGAAAATTGTTAAGTAAAGGAGCTCAAGGGTATTTGGCTTTTCTTATTAATACCCCTAGCGATAAGGTGAATCTGGAGGACACACCGGTAGTGAAAGAATTTTCTGATGTTTTCCTGAAGAATTGGAGTCTCTACCCCCGGAACGGGAAATAGCTTTTAAAATTGATTTAGCTCCGGGAACATCACCTATATCAAGGACACCATACAGGATGGCTCTGGCTGAGTTGAAGGAGTTGAAGTTACAATTACAGGATTTGTTGGAACGGGGTTTTATACGAGAGAGTGATTCTCCGTGGGGAGCCCCAGTTTTGTTTGTAAAGAAGAAAGATGGGAGTCTGAGGTTATGTATAGATTATCGAGGTTTAAATGATGTTACGGTTAAGAATAAATGCCCACTACCCCACATTGATGAACTGTTTGACCAACTACAAGGGGCGGTAGTGTTTTCAAAGTTGGATCTAAGGCAAGGTTACTATCAATTGAGGATTTTGGAGAAGGACATACCTAAAACTGCTTTTAACTCAAGGTATGGGCACTTCGAGTTTGCAGTAATGCCTTTTGGGTTAACCAATGCACCTGCCGCTTTCATGGATTTAATGCATAGGGTTTTTAAGCCTTACTTGGATCAATTTGTGGTGATCTTCATTGATGACATTTTGGTGTATTCTAAGAATGTGAAAGATCATGAGAAACATTTGAGAATTGTTTTACAAATCTTGAGGGAACATTAGTTATATGCTAAGTAGCAAATGTGAATTCTGGCTAAAAGAAGTGATTTTTCTAGGACATATAATTTCGCAGGAGGGAATAAAATGTACCAAGACTTGAAAAGTCTATATTGGTGGAAAAATATGAAGAAGGAAATTGCCCAATTTGTTCAGACATGCTTGGTTTGTCAACAGGTTAAAGCCGAACATCAAAAACCATCAGGGCTTTTGCAACCTCTAGAAATACTTGAGTGGAAATGGGAAAATATTACCATGGATTTTGTATCAGGCTTACCTAGGACACAGAAAGGCCATGATGCCATTTGGGTGATAGTGGATCGATTGACTAAGTCGGCTCGTTTTCTACCGATTAACATGAAATACCCGTTAGAAAAGCTGGCCAAGTTATACTTGGATGAGATCATCAGACTACATGGTATACCTGTGAGTATTGTGTCAGATAGGGATCCAAGATTTGTCTCGAGGTTTTGGCAAAAGATGCAAGAAGTGTTGGTGACTAAGTTGAACTTTAGTACCACCTATCATCCCCAGACTGATGGACCATCTGAAAGAACAATTCAAACTCTTGAGGACATGTTGAGGACTTGTGTACTGGATTTTGGAGAGAATTGGAGTAAGTTTTTGACTTTAGTGGAATTTGCCTATAACAATAGTTTCCACTCTTCTATTCAAATGGCTCCGTATGAGGCACTTTATGGTCGGAAGTGTAGATCCCCAATTTGTTGGGATGAAGTTGGTGAACGGAAAATCTTAGACACGACTACTGTATCTTGGATTGAGGAGGCCAATGAAAAGGTGAAATTGGTACGGCAAAGAATTCAAACCGCTCAGAGTAGACAAAAGAGTTATGCCGACAATCGGAGGAAGGATTTGGAGTTCACTGTTGGAGATATGGTATTTCTCAAGATTACGCCTTTAAAAGCAAGTTTGATGTCCGGAAAAGGGAAGAAATTACAACCAAGGTTTGTAGGGCCTTATAAGATTATTCAGCGAGTTGAGAATGTAGCCTATAAGTTGGAATTACCACCGAGCTTATCTCGTATTCATAATGTGTTTCATGTGTCCATGCTTAAGAAGTATCATCCAGACCCCTCTCATGTTTTACAACCGGAGAATTTTGAGATCGATGGAACCCTAACCTATGAGGAGAGACCGGTAAAAAAACTTCTGGATCGAAAGGTGAAGGAATTGAGGAACAAGCAGATACCACTAGTGAAAGTTTTATGGAAGAACCATGGAGTTGAAGAGACAATCAGAGAGAAGTATCCAGACTGGTTCATCAACCAAGGTAAATTTCGAGGACGAAATTTTCTTAAGGGGGAGAGGATGTGAGGACTCGTAAAAACTATTATTTTATGCCTAATTTATGGCTTAATAAATTATTTAATTGGATTTTATTTCCAAGGAATATTTTCTAGTCTTATGAGACCTAACCGCATGATAATATAACCTCGTTATATTTTTAAAATGATTCGTTTCGAAAATTAATTTCCTAGAGCGCGTTTAGTAAAAATAGTGAATAGTACTTGGAGATTTTATCCGCGTAGTAGCCCAATAAGCTTGGAAAATTGGAGACTTGTACTAGGGTCCTAAAATAGGTAATTTTATGAATAAATATTCAAGTGATAGTTAGTAGTGCAATCGTTATAAGAATTTTTCGAAAGTTCCGCGTTATAGCGGTAAAAATTGACGGTACGCGTTTTCACACGCGCGACTTCATTTGAGGGACTTTAGACCCTTATTTCGGGACAATTAAGAGTGAATAATATTTACATGAATATATATGCATTGGAGGTTTAGTGCACTAGCGAACCAAACGCGCGAGAAAAATCGAGTCCAAACGTATCCTAATTGCACTATTGCAAGTTGACTTTGAGATGCATTTTGCACCACACAAAGAATCTTCCTTTGGAAGCCAATTGCATCAGCACTCTCTCTCTCTTCACCTCACTTGGCCGAACAACAAGAAGGAGAAGAGCTCTCCATTGTCTTCATTTTTCATCTTCAATCCATGCCCCAAAATCCACCCAAATCACACCAAACTTGGAGATCTCTTAGCAAACCACTTGGAGACTACATCTAGCTAAGGAGGAAGGGAGCTTTCACGGTTTCTTTGGAGCTTCAAGAGGGCCGAAAATTCTGACCTTGCAAACCAAAGGAGTAGGTAATGATCAACCCTTGGATTCTTATCTTTTGGAGATTATATGACAAGATTAAGTTCATGCATGCACTTAGTTACTTGTTTATGGTGTAAAAATGTGATTGTGGGCTCTTGGAATTCCCACACTTGGGTTGTTGTTGCTGATGTGATGATTAATGGTGATTATATTGTTGGTTTAGTGATTTTAATGATGCATTAGTGATGGGTAATTAGTAGGAACTTCATTGGGTGTAAGAAGCTAAACTTTCCGATTTTGCCCCTGCCATGTTCGGCCATTTCCAGGCCAATTTTTAATGGTTTAATTGCTTGAATTGGATGGTTGTAGGATGTATTAGATGTGTGAAAAATTTCATTGAAAAATAATGAGGTTTGAATGGGCAAATGAATTTTTTTTAGAAACCAGCAAATCTGGAAACTGATTCGCGTATGACTCTGACCAGCAGTAGTATTTTGGCTATAACTCTGTCCTCGGATGTCAAAATCATGTGCCGTCAGTGGCGTTTGAAACTAGACATTCCTAGCTTTAATTTGGTATAAAATGCACATTCTGATTCTTTGTGAGCAAGCCGAACCAAATGTTTTAAGTTCGCTGTCCTGTTGCTCTGTTCGTCTGGAATGAAGTGGTCAGGCAGCAACTTGATGCCCGAATTTGAACCAGTTGGGTGCCGAATTTGGAAATGATTCCTTCTGTGATATTTTAGTCCTATTAATGTATTTTCCAACGGCGTAAGCCATGCTCGATTTCGAGCTATAATGACTGAGTTTTGACTGAAACAAGTGGACTGCTCTGTTTTGGAAAACCCTAATGTTTGGACTGGTTTGGAACCAAATCTTGGAGTGAACTTGTTAGTTGATGTTCTTGATATTAAACACTTACCAAAGGTATCATGGGTATATCTTAGACCCTTATTTCACAAATGAACCATGGTTGGGTAACTTTCTTGGTTAAACGATTGGAAATTTGGAAAATGAAGGTCCAAGGCAGATTGCCTTAGGATTTTTCTTGAACTTCGGTTGGCTCATTAACTACCTTGCCGAAGGTATTTTTCCCCGAAATTCGATAGAGAGATACTTTCCATATAGTATTGAAATACTACCAATTTTGGTGCCGATTCAAGTTCGTTTCGATACCCAATTGAATTACTAAAGTTAGAGGTTCAAATCTGGAAAATTCTCATCCAGTCTTGAATTTGCTCAACTTCGGGCTACCGTATCTCGGTGCTCGAAACTCCGATTCTTGATCCGCTTGTTTTGTCATACACTTCACTTGCAACCCTAATTGAGCTGCAAATTTCAGAGGCCGGTTTGCAACGTGTGAATCGTGCCGAATTTTCAAAGTTGGCCGAAATCCAACTTAATTCTGCCATGAAAACCGACCCTGCGTCTTCAAGCTCATTTTTGACTACTTTTCACTTTGATTCATGGAAAAGTGTCTTCTAGGAACTTATAGTACTCTCTAAGAGGTTTCCAACGGTATAAAGTTTTCCAATTCTCGACTTATACCGAGCGAGTTACGATTTTTCAAAGATTCATCATAAAACTGGAAAATTTTCCAATTTCAAAGAAATAGAGTTTTTCAAAAACTCTTTATTCTTTTGATATTCTTAAACGTTTTGCTTACGATTTTCAAGATAAAAACTCAAATATTATTGTACATAATAAAAGACAAGTTGAACCTCGATTTACGTGTAATTGAGGTTCCCTTTTGCGAAATAATCCTTAGATTGTACTAATGTACAATCTCCTTGATAAGTGGGTTAATTGTATGATTATTCGCTATTAAATTGCCAGGCGCACAAGGAGACCTTCAAGAGGATCTCACCGTGGACACTTGAACTCCCAGAAAATAATTCTTATTGAATGGCTCGGTGAGTGTCAAGTGTGTGAATTTTGATACTTGTTTATTTGTGGGATTTGTTGAAAGTTTTAAAAATAAGGGCGGGTGCGTACTTTATCGCACTCGTTCTAATTTCAAATGAATGAATGAAATGTATTGAATGAATGAATGAAATGTATTGAATGAATGAATGAAATGCAACGTTATGTCATGAATGCTTATGTCGTTGGAGTGAACCTCCTCGACTTTCAAATGAATGGGGGACGCCCAAACTCATAGGCCGTCCTTAGACTCGAGCCAGCAATGGACTTGGTCGGGGATTTGGACGAGCCATGAGATACAAATAAGCTCGACCTAATAAGAGGTCTTGCTTGGCATACTCGTTGAGTATCGCCCAATATTGGCCATTGTGGGCCCTTGGGGTGTACGGTGGATGGAGGGAAGTAAGTGGTGATCTACGGAAATGGAAATACCGACCCGGTTGACAGGAGGGTCAATGCGGGAAGGTATACGAATGACAACGGCAGATCGAGTGGAACTTAGCTCCTGAGAGCTACTATATCCTTGAATTGTTTCTGATTACTTTCCTGCTTGATTGATTGATTATTGAAAAGACATGGCTTTATTTATTAAATTTGGGATTGTTATTTGACTAAGTGCTTGCGTGTGTGTTCTTGGCCTCACGAGCGTTAGCTCACCCTATAGTTTTGTTTTCCTTAACAGGACCGACTCTTGGAGAAATATGGAGAAACCATCCGTTGTAATTTTTGTTAAGACTCCTGTTATAAATTTTGACTAGGCCCTGATTTGGGTTGTACTTTTGGAAATTGTAAATTTGAAAAGTTTGGGCCCTGATGTGTACTTTGAATTTAAGTCGTTTCATGATTACCCGATGTACTGGTTATACATTAAGTGACTTATTAAACTTGAACGCTTCCGCATTATTGTATTCATGTTACTCTCATCGAAGTGTTTAGTTCGGTTTTAAATTGAATGGAATTGCTTGAGTCCTGGCGAGAGTTGGGCAGGCGTCCGCGGATACCCTTTGGTCCGCCTCAGGGAGATGTGGGGCGTCACATGAGGGAACCTGCAAAAAGTTAGCAATGAAACCAAAGATATTGCCTTTCACACTCCCTTACGTGTATCCACTCGCACTCGTGTATATAGATGTAACTCCAATGGACTTACCAAATATCTTTACCTGTTGGGTTAGGTAGTTGAGAAATGCTGCTCAAGTCCAATAACTGTCACCAACTTTTTCCACAAGAGAAACCAAGAAGGTAAGACACAAATGTGGGTGCAAAATGAGGTGAAATGGACGAATTTGGAAGGGATATGGGTGGTGGTCAGCAATGGTATGTGTGTCACAAAAAAAAAAAAGGAAACCCTAGCGTTCTAAAGTGTAGGAGTAGTTTCCTAAAGTGGATGAGAGAATATAGGAGAGTTTCCTAAAATGGATGAGAGAATATAGGAAAGTTTCCTAGAATGGATGAGAGAATATAGGAAAGTTTCCTAAAATGGATGAGAGATTATAGGAGAGTTTCCTAAAATGGATGAGAGAATATAGGAAAGTTTCCTAAAATGGATGAGAGATTATAGGAGAGTTTCCTAAAATGGAGGAGAAAATACAGGAAAGTTTCCTAAAATAGATGAGAAAAGGTAGGAAAGTGTCCAAAGAGTGATCCAAGTGTTGTACTTAGTCTCGTAAACTAAGTTGGGAAACAAGTTGGAGTTGGAAACTCCTTGAGAGACCTTTCGTAAGCAACTTCCTAACCCTCCCCAAAACAGATTGGTCTATTCCTTCCCTCAACCGAAAATTTCCAGAATTCCTTCCTCTTAATTCCTTCCCCAAGGTCGGCTAAAAACCCCTATAAACCCTCTTAGGCAGCCGCCCACTACACACACAACACAAACCAGATTTGGAACACTGAAATTTCCAGATTTCTTCCTTCTTGAACCCCTCCCAAAGTCGGCTATTGCTCCCTATTAAACGTCCTCTCACAGCCGCACACTTCACCCAAGAAGTTCGGCTTTCTCTCTACTCTCAAAACACAAACAGTTCGACTCTCTTCTTCCTTGACAAGAGCAAGACAGTTTCGGGTTGTTGTTTCAAGTCAATGGCGTCTCAAGACAACGTGAGCAATGTCTCTCACGGATTTCCCCCAAGGAATTTATTCCTAAACCAAGAAAACCCCGTATGGATGCAAGAACTTACAAGAAACTCTTTATTCGAAGAGAAGTGCAAGTCTTCAAACCCCAAGATAATCAAGACCCTCAAGAATCCCAAAAGGTGACACAAGTGATCAAGATCCAAGGTGATCAAGATTTTCAAGAAGAGGTTGGCCAAAACTTTTGAATTCTTTTCTTTTCTCTTGCTGTAATTTTCTGGCTTGGGTTGGAACAAGAAGTAACAAGACAGGTTTGACAATAATAATACGGCTTCCTTCTTTGTTTCTTGTTGTCTGAATTTTTTTTTTGACTTAAAGACAACACAAGTTCTTGGCCGAATGAGTAAAAATCCCAGAAATAAGGTCAGCCCTCAACACGCAAGAACGCACCACCCAACTTCCTCAAACTAACAAGGTTTCTCCAAGACTTTCAAGAATTTCAAGATAGCGGTCAAGAACTTCAAGAACCTTAGAAACCTTGTAGATTTTCTTCAAGATTCACCAACTCAACAAGTTTTTGTATCACAAATCAGTTTAGGCAAGCTAAGCACACAACTTGGATAACAATAACTACTTGGACAGATTTGACAACAAAGAAAAAACCCTAGCCGTCTTCTCTTTTTTTTTTTTTTTTTTTTTGCAGATTCGGCTATGACCCAAAGCTAGCAGAATTAATGCAACTAAAAGCACAAAACCTGGTCAGATTAGGCTAGCAACAATAACGACCACTTTGGACAGAATTGGACATCAAATCGTAACAACACAACCGCGGCAGAATTGAAGGAACAAACGACTCAAACAACAAGTGTCGAACAGATTTGGTGAACACAATACCGACCAGAATTGATGCAACCAAACGCAACTACACGACCAGAATTTTTGACAACAAAAGAAAGAAAACGGCACAACACAGCAACAAAGCTAACGAACAGATTTTTATTTTTTTTTTTTTTTTTTGTGAAAGTAAGGCAACAATGGACAGATTTGTAGACACAAACGGACAGATTTGGACTCGACTTCAACAACAAACAATGACCAGAATTTTTTTTTTTTTTTTTGTAAAACATGGCAGCGGAAATCAACAAACTAAGTCAAAGCTACGGATATAACGAAAGATACCTCAACCAAAGCTCTGAGGCCAATTGATACGTTCCTCGATCAACACGTTTTGAGACACGTAGCACGTTTGCCCAAGGATCTAGCGAGGACCGCATCAGTGATGTGTGTATGGATCAGGGCCCACCCAATGACCCGATCCGAGTTCTATTGGGCCCAGTCACACGTGCACGAGCCATGCTTTTCAAGGAATCCCTCCAAGGCCTTGTTTGAAAGGTCCAAGACCAACATGGAGTCCATAGGGATATTGAGGGCTTAGAAGGAGACAAGCAAATTATCTACACCATGATCCAAACCCATGGAGAGTCAAGCAGGCCTCCAAGTGATTGGCCAGAGTAGGGTCTTCAGGCCTTAATGTTGCATAGGGTTAGATTAACTGTGTAGTGGAAGTAGGGGCCGGCCCATCTGGAAACCAAGATGGGCAACTGCTCTTTTAGGGTTTCCTTAGGGTTTTAGTAACCTCTAGCCTATAAAATGGCTTGCTTTGTAAGGGTTTTGGACACAAGTCGGATCAATAATGTTTTATTAATTTCGATTCTTCCTGTTAAGAGAGATTCGAGCCTTTTTACTTGCCTTGGCAAGGGTTGTGAGCAATTTTACGTCTCGTGATAGATTGTTCTACCGACCTATCCATTAGAGTAATCACCTCTATGCAGCCGTCTTTCTACCGCTTGTAATCAAATCGTGTTGTCCGTTTGATTCAAGGTTCCGCAATCCAAGTGTTGGAGCACCTCACTAGATCCTTGGGCAAACGTGCTACGTGTCTCGAAACGAGTTGATCGAGGACCATATCAGTGATGTGTGCATGGATCAGGGCCCACGCAATGACCCGGTCCGAGTTCCATTGGGCCCAGTCACACGTACACTAGCCAAGCTCTTCAAGGAATCCCTCCATGGCCTTGTTCGAATGGTCCAAGACCAACATGGAGTCCACAGGGATATTGAAGGCCTAGAAGAATCCAAGCAAATCATCTACACCACGATCCAAACCCACAGAGAGTCAAGCTGACCTCCAAGTGATTGGGCTGAATAGGGTCATTAGGCTTTAATATTGCTTAGGGTTAGATTAACTGCGTTGTAGTCAACATGGGCCGGCCCATCTTGACACCAAGGTGGCCGACTGCTCTTTTAGGGTTTTGTAGACACCAAAATTTGAGTGCAATTTTATTTTTCATGTTAGTTTTGTATTTATTTCTTTTATTTTTCTTTAGTCTTTCATTTTATTTTATGTTATTTCTTTATTTTATTTTTGAGTTATTTTAGCATGAGCATTTATTGAAACGGAAAAATTCATTAGAAAAAAAAGAGAAAAGTAAAGAAAGAAATTGTTTTATTTCTTTTTTAAATTTCAAGTTATTGTTTATCAATTGGAAAAATAAAATCATCAAAAAAAAGGGGAAAATTAATTAGCATGGCATTGTTATCTTTTTATGCCTAGTTTTGCTTAGTTGTTTATTCAATTTTATTTCAGTTATTATTTTCTTTATATTTTTGTTTATTATTTAATTAATTTTAAAAAAAAAAACCTCCGCATGCGTCAGATTTGCAGAAGCTTGGAAAATTCATTGGTAGCCATAGGATGCTGAACAAACTGGCACTCTCATCCTCACCCTTGAGGGAAGGGTTTGAGGGTGTGGGTTTTGATATAAATAGAAAACAAAAACAGCAGCCGCAAGGAGGAGGAGGAAAACGGAAACAGAGTTTGAGAGATTGACGGTTAGAAAGAAACCGCAGCCAAGGGGGGATCATCTAAGGGTAGCTGAGAGTCTTGTTGGCGGCTAGGTTTTAGAGATTGTGGTAAGGGTGACGGCTCAGCATAGGAGAGAAAAACACAAAAAGCTACAGAGAGGATCACTGAGGGACGACTGGAAAAATCTGAAATCAAGAGAGTAGACGGCAAGGAGGGCTGAGGGAAAAGAAACGAAAACGATGGAGCTGGGGTTTAGGGAGAGAGCATCGAGTGGCGGCTGGAAGCAAGGATAGAGGGAGAGAGGGCCGAGAGATTGGGAGAGCTTCAAGAGGGGTCTGAAAACTAGGTACGGAAAAGCAGGTAGCGGGCAGAGGAAAACTAAAAAGGCAGAGAAAGGGGGGAACTTTGGTAAGAAGGGAGGATGGCTGTAGGATAGAGAGAGAGGAAAAGAGGGGCTGCGAGGCTGAGGAAGAGATCAGGGGAGCAAAATAAGAAAAGAAGGCAGCTTCGGGGGTTTTAAAAAGAACACCATTGGGCAAGGAAACAAAGAATACCAGTGGCGGCGGAGGTGCTCCTCAAAGAGCAAAAGAGTCACTGGAGCTGTTCATCCTCACGTCCGTCACTGCCTTCACCGAGGGAAAGCATCATCACTGTAAGTATTCCTCTTCCTTCTAAGTTTCAGCATCTTTTCAAACGCAGACTCTTGGAGTTCTTGAAACATGTATTCTGGGACTTGCTTATGAAACCTTACTGTTTTGTTGATTATTGTTCCTCCTCTTCTGTTTCATGTTCACTAAGATTTTGTTTTTCCCATTTTTTTTTGTGAGCAGCTGTGCGTGAGTCGTGGGTTCGGAGTTTTGTGATTGAAGATGTATGAACTCAAAAAGATGTCAACTTTCCTTTGTGAAACTGAATGTGTATGGTTCGTGGGTTGTATTCATGTTGGGCATTTTGTTTGTGTCAAGGTCCGAGCTTTTGTATGTTTTCCTGAATATTTGGTTTGGCATTTCAAAGCAAGAGTTAAAGATTTGGGCTGCAATTTTCGTTCTGCTATTATGGAAAATCACTGCTGCACTTTGTGTTGCTAGAAATCACCAACCCAGATTTTTCTGACTCAATCTTGCAAACAAAAAGTGTAACTTTTGGCTTGGTTGTGGAATGGAGGTGTGTTTATGGTCGTTTATTTCAAAAGCTGATTGTTTATGGGGGGGTGTGTTCGGGTGGATAGTGAACTGGAGGAGACAGCAGGTTGTATTGCAGAATACTTCCTTAGCTGCCAAATTTGTTTCGGCAGAAAGCTTTGTTCATATTTTTGTTTGCATGAAAATTTTCATCGTTTCTAGTTCTGCTATCTCATGACATGCATGACGAGCTTGATAAGAACTTGAAATTGGAACTTGTTTGAATTGGAATGCATGAATGTAGCTAGGCTGGAACGAGCAGAAATGGTTTTAACTTGGTTTATTTTCTCTGGTCAGTTTCTTCTTTTTCTTTTTCTTTTGGCTCATGGTTGTCTTCCTGCGCATATGGAAGCTGAGACATTGCAGAAATGAACCTATGAATGAGTTCCAACTTGCTAGCTTTTCATAGTTTTTCTTTCCTCTCTTTGTTTGCATGTCACGGCTCTGTCTCATTTGTTCCTGAGCTGCGTGGGCTGCTAAATGGTTTGAGTTGCAGAAAACTTCCTTAGCTGCCAAATTTGTTTCGGCAGAAAGCTTTGCCTGAATTCTTGTTTGCATGAAGACCCTCAGTATTTCTGATTTTTGTCATTCATTTGCATGCATAAGAATTTGAAATTGGGTTTTTTAGTTTGAGAGGCCTAAGCGAATCTGCCCTGTGATAATGCTGAAGCTCAAAAGCATTGCTAAGTTTTCTGTTTGTTTGAGTGAAGATTGCTAAGTTTTCCGTTTGTTTGGTCTGAATGAAGTTGGTTTGGCTTGGAAAAATCTAATCAATGTTGTGATTAAGAAATTTGAGTTTGAGAATAAATTGCAGCAAGTTTGTAAGTAAAGGGCGGCAGGCTTTCAAAATTTCAAATTTGCCCAATCAATTGCAGAAGCTCAAATTTTCTACGTAGTTGCATGGAGTTTACATGCAAAAACTTTCAAAAATTGCACTTTGGCCCCCAAGTCTCCCTTTGTCGCACTGTGGCCCAATTACATTCCAAATTCTTGCAATCGGGTCCTGAAGTAGTTGCATTTTAACCTTTACTTGACCTTTTCTTTGCCCTTGGGCCCTTGAAGTTCCTAAAAATGTTTAATTAGGCTTGAGTGCTTGGTTAATTTTCTCAATTTGGTCCTTGGTAGCTTTTAATTTTACAACTTCATTGCTTGTTTACTTCAATTAACTACTATGCTTTGTTTAAATTGCACTTCATGCATGAATTTAAGAGCTTTATGACCATGTGAGCCCGTGTTTGCATGTTTTCTTTAATTTTCCCAAATAAATTGGTACCTTGACCATTTCTTTTATTTTGGAGGATAAATAAGTGACTTCACCCCATTAGAGCTCCATTTCAAGGGAGGTATAACTTCTTTTATCTTTTTTGTCTCTCCACTATGTGATCCAACGTGCTAAGTGAGAATTGCATGCCTACTTTACTTGCTTTCCTTGTTTTTCCTTAATTCATTTCATTTACTTTTGCTTTTATTAAGTCATTCTTTTATTTATGGGGTATGTGTACACCTCTTGGCTTGTAATAGATAGGGCTTGGAGAGCACTTGATGAAGACCTATTGAAGACGTGTGCCTAGCTAGCAAATGTAATAGGTTCATTAGCTTGATTGCTTGCTTTTGTTGCTATGTGTTAATTTGCTTTATTAGGCTCTTGCATCTAGTCAAGCATGTTAAGTGTTATGTGCTATGTGTTTATGAGTGTTTGGCATGTTTACTTGCTTTCTATAGTCGTAGATGAATGTGATGGATGAATGTACGTCACCACACTAGTCCAAAGCTAGTTGTGGCTCATTATTCCGTTAGGAATTCATAGAAAGGGCTAGTCCAACGCTAGACCCAATAGGCCGTCCCCCTTTTGCTAGTGCATACTTGCATGTTCACTACATTTCATGCATTTTTCTTAGTTTTATCATTTGGCATGCTCCTCCAATCCTTTTCCCCTCATTTTAGGCTTTTTGCATCCTCATGCTAGTTATAGGGTACATTTGCTTGAGAATCCCCTTTCGATAAGGGAAACGAGCGAGTTTGGCTACAAAGTAGCCTTAGCACGCTAGTTCTTCCTTCTAATCCAAGGGAAAATCAAAGTCGTAAAGTTAAGAGTCCTTCCCGTACCCGACTTGATGCATTCCCTTAAGGTCATACACTTGCATTCTTTTTATATCACATCCACACTTTTTTAGCCACATTTTCTCACTACTTAGACTTTTTCTCAATCTACACTTTCTCACCACTTTCTTCCTATCACTTATTTATTTTATCTCACAAATGGCACCCAATTGCACTTATATGTATCTACTATCCTATTTTCATTCACCTACACACAACCATCATTACTTTCTCAATTGGTACACATACATTTTCTTTACATGTGCACACAAGCACTTTTCTTACATTCGCACACTTGCACTTCCCTTTTTATTTGCATTTTGCATCCTTCATACATTTTCACACTTGCACATATTAGAGTCCTCATTTGCATTAATCACGACTTCTATGAGAGCTTTCCTTATTGGCCACCACAATTCATGTGGTTGGGACCAAAAAGCCTCATAAGAAACATTTTAGATTTAGGATTGCATTTTTCTTTTCTTTTCGCATCCATTAGTCATATCCAACATGCGATACATACCTTGGGTAGAAAAAATTAGGAAAAGTGGGGCTAATTCACGCAACTAGCTTTGGATAGGGTAAGGGAGTGCCTTAGGTTTCGCCTTTGCCTTCTCCCTTACCAAATGTGACCATCGATCCCTTGCTTTGGTTACGTAGACCTAAAAGTTTTTAAAAAGGGTTTGTTTACTTTTTTCATTCAAAAACAAAAATCATTTTTGGGTGACTTGGTACACCCTAACTCCGTACCAAGTGGCGACTCCATTCTTTTATCCAAAAACCCTTTTTGAACATTACTTGACCAAAACCGTCGCATTTTACAATCCCACGGTCTTTGCTTTCACTTCTACACACGTTCACACACACTACACACACTACTTTCACACCAATTTCAAAAAGTGGGGCGCGACAGGTTTCTTTAGGGTTTTAGTAACCTCTTGCCTATAAAAGGGCTTGCTTTGTAAAGGTTCTGGAAACAAGTTCGATCAATAAAGTTTGATCAATTTCGATTCTTCTTGTTAAGAGAGATTCGACCCCTTTTACTTGCCTTGGCAAGGGTTGTGAGCAATCTTGCGTCTCGACCTAGATTGTTCTACCGATCTTTCCATTAGAGTAATTACCTCTGTGGAGTCGTCTTTCTACCGCCCATAATCGAATCGTGTCGTCCCGTTTGATTTTAGGTTTCGCAATCCAAGCGTTGGATCACCTCGCTAGATCCTTGGGCAAACGTGCTACGTGTCTCGAAACGAGTTGATCGAGGTGTATCCATTAGAAGTAATCACCTCTGTGGAGTCATCGTTCTACCCCATATAATCAAATCGTGTCGTCCATTTGATTCTGGGTTCCGCAATCCAAGCGTTGGACTACCTCGCTATATCGTTGGGCCAACGTGCTACGTGTCTCGAAACGAGGTGATCGAGGACCGTCTCAGTGATGTGAGCATGGATCAGGGCCCATGCAATGACCCTGTCCGATTTCCATTTGTCCCAGTCACACGTGCCCGAGCCAAGCTCTTCAAGTAATCCCTCCAAGGCCTTGTTCGAATGGTCCAAGACCAACATGCAGTCCATAGGGATATTGAAAGTCTAGAAGGAGACAAGTAAATCATCTACACCATGATCCAAGCCCACGGAGAGTCAAGGTGGCCTCCAAGTGATTGGGCTGAATAGGGTCTTTAGGCCTTAATATTGCTTAGGGTCAGATTAACTGCGTTTTAGAAGCATGGGCCGGCCCATCTTGACACCAAGATGGCCGACTGCTCTTTTATGGTTTCTTTAGGGTTTTAGTAACCTTTAGCCTATAAAAAGGCTTGCTTTGTAAGGGTTTTGGAAACAAGTTCGATCAATAAAGTTTGATCAATTTCGATTCTTCTTGTTAAGAGAGATTCGAGCCTTTTTGCTTGCCTTGGCAAGGGTTGTGAGCAATCTTGCTTTTTGTCCAAGAATGTTCAACCGACCTATCCATTAGAGTAATCACCTCTGTGGAGTCTTCGTTCAACCACCTTTAATTAAATCGTGTCGTCCCGTTTCATTCTAGGTTCCGCAATCCAAGCGTTGGACCACCTCGCTAGATCCTTGGGCAAACGTGCTACGTGTCTCGAAACGAGTTGATCGAGGTGTATCCATTAGAGTAATCACCGCTGTGGAGTCGTCGTTCTACCGCCTATAATCAAATCATGTCGTCCGTTTGATTCTAGGTTCCGCAATCCTAGCGTTGGACTACCTCGCTAGATCCTTGGGCAAACGTGCTACGTGTCTCGAAACGAGTTGATCGAGGACCGTCTCAGCGATGTGAGCATGGATCAGGGCCCATGCAATGACCCTGTCCGATTTCCATTTGTCCCAGTCACACGAGCCTGAGCCAAACTCTTCAAGTGATCCCTCCAAGGCCTTGTTGGAATGGTCCAAGACCAACATGCAGTCCATAGGGATATTGAAAGTCTAGAAGGAGACAAGTAAATCATCTACACCATGATCCAAGCCCACGGAGAGTCAAGGTGGCCTCCAAGTGATTGGGCTGAATAGGGTCTTTAGGCCTTAATATTGCTTAGGGTCAGATTAACTGCGTTTTAGAAGCATCGGCCGGCCCATCTTGACACCAAGATGGCCGACTGCTCTTTTATGGTTTCTTTAGGGTTTTAGTAACCTTTAGCCTATAAAAAGGCTTGCTTTGTAAGGGTTTTGGAAACAAGTTCGATCAATAAAGTTTGATCAATTTCGATTCTTCTTGTTAAGAGAGATTCGAGCCTTTTTGCTTGCCTTGGCAAGGGTTGTGAGCAATCTTGCTTTTTGTCCAAGAATGTTCAACCGACCTATCCATTAGAGTAATCACCTCTGTGGAGTCTTCGTTCAACCACCTTTAATTAAATCGTGTCGTCCCGTTTCATTCTAGGTTCCGCAATCCAAGCGTTGGACCACCTCGCTAGATCCTTGGGCAAACGTGCTACGTGTCTCGAAACGAGTTGATCGAGGTGTATCCATTAGAGTAATCACCGCTGTGGAGTCGTCGTTCTACCGCCTATAATCAAATCATGTCGTCCGTTTGATTCTAGGTTCCGCAATCCTAGCGTTGGACTACCTCGCTAGATCCTTGGGCAAACGTGCTACGTGTCTCGAAACGAGTTGATCGAGGACCGTCTCAGCGATGTGAGCATGGATCAGGGCCCATGCAATGACCCTGTCCAATTTCCATTTGTCCCAGTCACACGTGCCAGAGCCAATCTCTTCAAGTAATCCCTCCAAGTCCTTGTTTGAATGGTCCAAGACCAACATGGAGTCCATAAGGATATTGAAGGCCAAGAAGGATTCAAGCAAATCATCTACACCGTGATCCAAGCCCTTGGAAAATCAAGCAGGCCTCCAATTGATTGGGTTGAGTGGGGTTATTAGGCCCTAATGTTGTTTAGGGTTAGATTAACTGCGTTGTAGGAGCATGGGCCGGCCCATCTGGACACCAAGATGGCCGACTGCTCTTTTAGGGCTTCCTTAGGGTTTTCGTAACCTCTAACTTACAAAAGGGCTTCCTTTGTAAGGGTTTTGGAAGCAAGTTGGATCAATAAAGTTTGACTAATTTCGATTCTTCTTGTTAAGAGAGATTCGAGCCTTTTTACTTGTCTTGGCAAGGGTTGTGAGCTTTCTTGTGTGTCGTCCTAGATTTTTCTACTGACCTATCCATTAGAGTAATCACCTCTGTGGAGTCGTCATTCTACCGTCTATAATCAAATCGTGTCGTCCATTTGATTCTAGGTTCCGCAATCCACGCGTTCGACCACCTCGCTAGATCCTTGCGCAAACGTGCTACGTGTCTCGAAACGAGTTGATCGAGGACCGTATCAGTGATGTGTGCGTCGATCAGAGCCCACGCAATGACCCGGTCCGAGTTCCATTTGGCCCAGTCACACGTGAACGAGCCATGTTCTTCAAGGAATCCCTCCAAGGTCTTGTTCAAATGGTCCAAGACTAACATGGAGTCCATAGGAATATTGAAGGCTTAGAAAGAGACAAGTAAATCATATACACCATGATCCAAAACCATGAATTGTCAAGCGGGCCTCAAAGTGATTGGGCCGAGTAGGGTCTTTAGGCCTTAATGTTGGTTAGGGTCAGATTAACTGCGTAGTAGGAGCATGGGCCGGCCCATCTCAACACCACGATGGCCGACTGCACTTTTAAGGTTTCCTTAGGGTTTTACTTACCTCTAGCGTATAAAAGGGCTAGATTTGTGAGGGTTTTGGACACAAGTTGGATCAATAAAGTTTGATTAATTCAATTCTTCTTGTTAAGAGTGATTCGAGCCTTTTTACTTGCCTTGGCAAGAGTTGTGAGCAATCTTGCGTCTCGTCCTAGATTGTTCTACCGACCTATCCATTAGAGTAATTGCCTCTGTAGATTCGTCGTTCTACCGCCTATAATCTAATCGTGTTGTCCATTTGATTCTAGGTGCCGCAATCCAAGCGTTGGACCACCTCGCTAGATCTTTGGGCAAACGTGCTATGTGTCTCGAAACGAGTTGATCGAGGCGTATCCATTAGAGTAATCACCTCTGTGGAGTCGTCGTTCTACCGCCTATAATGAAATCGTGGCGGCCGTTTCGTTCTAGGTTCCGCAGTCCAAGCGTTGAACTATCTCGCTAGATCCTTGGGCAAATGTGCTACATGTCTCGAAACGAGTTGATCGAGGTGTATCCATTAGAGTAATCACCTCTTTGGAGTCGTAGTTCTACCGCCTATAATCAAATCGTGTCGTCCGTTTGATTCTCGGTTCCGCAATCCAAGCGCTGGACCACCTCGTGAGATCCTTGAGCAAACGTGCTACGTGCCTCGAAACGAGTTGATCGAGGACCACATCAGTGATGTGTGTATGGATCAAGGCCCACCCAATGACCCGGTCCGAGTTGCATTGGGCCCAGTCACACGTGCACGAGCCATGCTTTTCAAGGAATCCCTCCAAGGCCTTGTTCAAATGGTCCAAGACCAACATGGAATCCATAAGGATATTGAAGGCCTAGAAGGAGACAAGGAAATCATCGACACCATGATCCAAGCCAATGGAGAGTCAAGCAGGCCTCCAAGTGATTGGGCAGAGTAGGGTCTTTAGGCCTTAATGTTGCTCAGGGTTAGATTAACTCGTAGTGGAAACATGGGCCGGCCCATCTTGAAACCAAGATGGACGACTGCTCTTTTAGGGTTTCCTTAGGGTTTTAGTAACCTCTAGCCTATAAAATGGCTTGCTTTGTAAGGGTTTTGGACACAAGTCGGATCAATAATGTTTTATTAATTTCGATTCCTCCTGTTAAGAGAGATTCGAGCCTTTTTACTTGCCTTGTCAAGGGTTGTGAGCAATCTTGCGTCTCGTCCTAGATTGTTCTACCGACCTATCCATTAGAGTAATCACCTCTGTACAGCCGTCTTTGTGAGGACCCAGACCGTTCGTACGTTGAGAGTAGGGTTATTCATTATTTGGTACGGTTAAATTCAGGTTTTAGGGCTAAGGAGAAACCCTTATCTCGGCAAAGATTGAAAACCCTAACTTTGTTTTTGATAAAACCCTAGTTTATGTATTATTCGTAGACTCGAGCTATAGTTTATATGCGGTATCCTAGTGTGTGTTTTGGCATATGTATGTTTAGGATTCGTTTTAGTTTACAAAGGTTTAGCAAGTTTGAAATGGTTAGCAAACCCCTAGTGTTACAAATAATTTGAAAGTTTAAGTGGAAGATTATTTATCGCCCGCCTTTTCTACATTTTCTTTATTAGAAAATTCCCCAAATAATTTTAGGGAGTAAATATAGTTTTTAGATGATTTTTCTAGTATCCGTTAGTTTTTAAGAAATTAAGGACGTATATCGGACGTGGGACCCACTAGTGCGGAAAGTTCGGTAAAATTCGGCCAATTAGATTAAGTTCTGGATACTGGGTTTAATTTATCGGGTGTTATGAGATAATTGAAGGTTGCTATATGGATGAGAGTGGAGAGAGACAAAGTGATAGAGATGCATTTAATGAGGTGACAAGTGTCACCATAGGGTTGGTAGGAACTTTGACCATTCTTTCTTGTTTTATTATTTGACTTCAATAAATCAAAAAAAATTGACCAAAAATCCCTCAAAACATAGCAAGCTTGGCCGGCTCTCTTCCTTGAAGAAACAAGAAAAACCTCTCTCAATTCCTTGCTCCAATCTTGCCCAATCTCTCAATTAAACCGATTAATCTCCCAATTACTCCATAAAACCTCTTAGTTTGGTGGAGTTAAGCTTGGTTGTGAAGTTGTTTGGAAGCTTAAGGCGCTAAGTGGTCTCTCTTCTTTGGTTCTAAGGTGAGTGACTATGGAACCCCTCTCTTCTATCTAGAGATGCTTAATTAATGACTTGTGGTTGTTATAAGTGTGATTTGGTGGACTATTTCTTGATTTTAGTTAAGATTGATGAAGTATTCTATTTATTTGGGATTTTTGCTGGTTGCATATGATTAATATTATGTGGCTATGTATGATGATTGGAAATGATTGAGAATGAAGCTAGTTGGTGTGAATGGTAGTTAATTGCAAGAAATTTCTGTTTTGGAAGAGAAATTGGGAATTAGGGTTTCATTGTTCTTCAATTCTGTCCGGTTTTGTATCCCCTAGTTAGAGGCCGAATTGGTCTTGGATTAAAACATGAAAGTTGTAGGGAATGACATTTTAGAGGTGGCTACAAAATTTCAGGTCAATCAGAGTAGCGTAGAATGAGAAAAGACAGATTTACCCTTGCTGTCCTGTTTCTACCCGAACCTGAGAACTGCGATTGTAATTGGTTATTTTGGTATGGAATGCTTCAGAATTGGTTGTTCTGGTCTTCTAATTAAATGTATCCCTGTTTCTAAGCTTTCATATGGATTTGGAATTTCTGCATTTGGACTTATGTAGGCTGTTTTATGATGTTTGTACTAGAATACGGTTTGTGAACCTGTTTTGCGATTCTGGTGTAGTATGTGACATTTTTGACGTAGTTACACTCGAAATTGGACTGAGTAGCCTTCTTCAACATTGTAGATCCTTAAGTCCTGAATATGCCTGTAAAATTTCAGGTCAAACGGATTAGGGTATCATGAGTTATAGATGAAAAACTTAGGCCTGTTTTGAACATCAGATTCTGTACGTTTTTAGTTTAGCTTCTGCCCGTGACTTTTTCGGTTTTGATACCGTATGATCTGGGTGGTGACTCCTTCATAATAAATGTAGATCTCAGTTTTGGCTTCGAAACGGTATAAAGTACGTCGAAATCCGAGTTCCGTAGCTTCCGTTATGACCCAAACAATATCGATCATCAGAACTGCCTTGTATCTGGACAGTTCTGACGGGTATTTTGGCACTCGATTTTCGTTCTATTCTGAGTGGATTCAGATCTTGGCCTAAACATCAAAGTTTTAGCCTTATGTCTCAGCTTTCTAATGCCTCTGGAATTTCTTGATTTCGATTTCTGAGCCGTGAGTTACGGCCTTGTAAACAGGGCCTGTTTGGTAAACCGCAATGAAACATCTGGCACTGTTTCGTGCCTTTTTGACCTATACCTATTGAGATCTGGGTTGAGATACCTAAATTAAAGTTATAGCTCTTCCTTTTAGCTTCGAAACGGCATCTCACCCACCTTGATCCGACACTCCTAGCCTAACTTTTGACCAAAACGGTTTGAGATGGCAGATTTGGCCGTCCCGTTTGCCGTTCCGCGCGTGCGCGTGTGCCCCTTTTTGCCGTTTCTGCACTTGCGCGTGCCAATTTTGTCGTTTTGCTTGTTTTAAGTACGTTAGTGGCCGTTTGTGATATATTATGACACAATCTTCTATTTCAGACATTGGTGAGCTAGGCGGAGCCGGTGGGGCCCACTACTAGATAACACGCGCGAAGCGATTTTGCTTTAGTACTACTTTTGTATTTTGAGTAAGTATTCAGGCCGCTCCTACGTGTTAGTTGCTTATGTGTTTCGCTATTGATGAAAAAGGGTACCTAGGTGAGCGTGTACTTTATCGCGCTCGACCTAAACCCGAATTTGTGCACATATTTGAACATGACATATGTATATGAATCATTTTAGAACTAAACCCCTTGAGCTTGTGGCTCAGGGTGACTTTTGAATAAATTTTGTGAAGTTTGTGAGTTTGGGGCCCGATCTCATGACCTAGATGGACTATTCGATCCAGTTAGGGCTTGGTCGAAGTCAGTCCAACCTGGTTTGAGGTCACCAAGTTTGTGAATCCGGTTCACCGATTATGTGGACCAAGTTTGTGACCCAAGCTTGTGAACCAAGCTCAATTTCGTTCGCTCGAGCAAGTTTGTGAGGTGCCTGGCCAGAGAGGGTGATAAGGTGTACGGTGGGAGTACAAGTGAAGTTCTACGGACCATTAATTGTAGTCGACGGAGTGTCGGCAGGAGGTCACGCATGGCAAATGATTTGGCTTTGGAGCCACCTGTATCTTTATTATGTGATGTTACTTTTCTGCTTTTGCTTTACTTTTACTGTGTAACTGTTGTTACGTGAAATTTATGCTTTCGCCCCTGTTTACTTACTAAGCATATAGCTTACCCCTTTCCTTTTGTTTTCCTTAGCAGGGGCCGACGCGGGGACTTTTGGCACGTACACTAGTATAGTTAGGTTTGATTGTAATAGTTGGACATATAGTATGTTTGTTTTTATTTTGGTGGTTAGTATAAGGACCCTCCTTAGGGTCTATCTTCTGCTGGTTGTGGTTATAGTATATTAGAGTGGTTTGACTCGATACTTTTGAAGATGTAAATAGAACTTTTGGATTGTTGTATATATTAATAACAGTTCTCTTTTGGTTTAATGTAGTTTTATTAGTTTTGTGTTTCGAGTCCTAGCGCGAGCTAGGCAGGCGTCCCGCCGATACCCTTGGGTTTCGCCCTTGGGAGAAGGGGGCGTCACAGTCTTTCTACCGCCTAAAATCAAATCGTGTTGTCCGTTTGATTCAAGGTTCTGCAATCCAAGCGTTGGAGCACCTCGCTAAATCCTTGGGCAAACGTGCTACGTGTCTTGAAACGAGTTGATCGAGGACCGTATCAGAGATGTGTGCATGGATCAGGGCCCACCCAATGACCCGGTCCGAGTTCCATTGGGCCCAGCCGCACGTGCACGAGCCAAGCTCTTCAAGGAATCCCTCCATGGCCCACGCAATGACCCGGTCCGAGTTCTATTGGGCCCAGTCACACGTGCACGAGCCAAGATCTTTAAGGAATCCCTCCAAGCCCTTGTTCGAAAGGTCCAAGACCAACATGGAGTCCATAGGGATATTGAAGGCCTAGAAGGAGACAAGCAAATCATCTACACCATGATCCAAGCCCACGGAGAGTCAAGGTGGCCTCCAAGTGATTGGGCTGAATAGGGTCTTTAGGCCTTAATATTGCTTAGGGTTAGATTAACTGCGTAGTTGAAGCATGGGCCGGCCCATCTTGACACCAAGATGGCCGACTGCACTTTTAGGGTTTCTTTAGGGTTTTAGTAACCTATAGCCTATAAAAGGGCTTGCATTGTAAAGGTTCTGGAAACAAGTTCGATCGGTAAAGTTTGATCAATTTCGATTCTTCTTGTTAAGAGAGATTCGAGCCTATCTTGCGTCTCGTCATAGATTGTTCTATCGACCAATCTATTAGAGTAATAACCTCTATGCAGCCGTTTTTCTGCCGCCTATAATCAAATCGTGTTGTCCGTTTGATTCAAGGTTCCGCAATCCAAGCGTTGGAGCACCTTGCTAGATCCTTGGGCAAACGTGCTACGTGTCTCGAAATGAGTTGATCGAGGACCGTATCAGTGATGTGTGCATGGATCAGGGCCCACCCAATGACCTGGTCCGAGTTCCATTGGGCTCAGTCGCACGTGCACGAGCCAAGCTCTTCAAGGAATCCCTCCAAGGCCTTGTTCGAATGGTCCAAGCCCAACATGGAGTCCATAGGGATGTTGAAAGCCTAGAAGGAGACAAGCAAATCATGTACACCATGATCCAAGCCTACGGAGAGTCAAGTTGGCCTCCAAGTGATTGGGCTGAATGTGGTCTATAGGATTTAATATTGCTTAGGGTTAGATTAACTGCGTAGTAAAAGCATAGGCCGACCCATCTTGACACCAAGATGGCCGACTGCTCTTTTAGGGTTTCTTTGGGATTTTAGTAACCTCTAGCCTATAAAAGGGCTTGCTTTGTAAAGGTTTTGGAAACAAGTTCGATCAATAAAGTTTCATCAATTTCGATTCTTCATGTTAAGAGAGATTCGACCCTTTTTGCTTGCCTTGGCAAGGGTTGTGTGCAATCTTTCGTCTCTTCCTTCATTGTTCTACCGATCTATCCATTAGAGTAATTACCTCTGTGGAGTCGTCGTTCTACCGCCTATAATCAAATCGTGTCGTCCAGTTTGATTCTAAGTTTCTCAATCCAAGCGTTATACCACCTCGCTAGATCCTTGGGCAAACGTGCTACGTGTCTCGAAACGAGTTGATCGAGGTGTATCCATTAGAGTAATCACCTCTGTGGAGTCGTAGTTCTACCACCTATAATCAAATCGTGTCGTCCGTTTGATTCTCTGTTCTGCAATCCAAGCGTTGGACCACCTCGCGAGATCCTTGAGCAAACGTGCTACGTGCCTCGAAACGAGTTGATCGAGGACCGCATCAGTGATGTGTGTATGGATCAGGGCCCACCCAATGACCTGGTCCGAGTTCCATTGGGCCCAGTCACACGTGCACGAGCCATGCTTTTCAAGGAATCCCTCCAAGGCCTTGTTCGAATGGTCCAAGACCAACATGGAGTCCATAGAGATATTGAAGGCCAAGAAGGAGACAAGCAAATCATCTACACAATGATCCAAACCCATGGAGAGTCAAGCAGGCCTCCAAGTGATTGGCCAGAGTAGGGTCTTTCGGCCTTAATGTTGCATAGGGTTAGATTAACTGCGTAGTGGAAGCATGGCCCGACCCATCTGGAAACCAAGATGGCCGACTGCTCTTTTAGGGTTTCCTTAGGGTTTTAGTAACCTCTAGCCTATAAAATGACTTGCTTTGTAAGGGTTTTGGACACAAGTCGGATCAATAATATTTTATTAATTTCGATTCTTCCTGTTAAGAGAGATTCGAGCCTTTTTACTTGCCTTGGCAAGGGTTTTGAGCAATCTTGCGTCTCGTCATAGATTGTTCTACTGACCTATCCATTAGAGTAATCACCTCTATGCAGCCGTCTTTCTACCGCCTAAAATCAAATCATGTTGTCCGTTTGATTCAAGGTTCCGCAATCCAAGCATTGGAGCACCTCGCTAGATCCTTGGGCAAACGTGCTACGTGTCTCGAAACGAGTTGATCGAGGACCGTATCAGTGATGTGTGCATTTATCAGGGCCCACCCAATGACCCGGTACGAGTTCCATTGGGCCCAGTCACACGTGCACGAGCCAAGCTCTTCAAGGAATCCCTCCATGGCCTTGTTCGAATGGTCCAAGACCAACATGGAGTCCATAGGGATATTGCAGGCCTAGAAGAATCCAAGCAAATCATCTACACCACGATCCAAACCCACGGAGAGTCAAGCTGGCCTCCATGTGATTGGGCTGAATAGGGTCTTTAGGCTTTAATATTGCTTAGGGTTAGATTAACTGCATTGTAGAAGCATGGGCCGGCCCATCATGACACCAAGATGGCTGACTGCTCTTTTAGGGTTTTTTAGGGTTTTAGTAACCTCTAGCCTATAAA
Source organism: Coffea arabica (assembly GCF_036785885.1). Classification (NCBI taxonomy): domain Eukaryota; kingdom Viridiplantae; phylum Streptophyta; class Magnoliopsida; order Gentianales; family Rubiaceae; genus Coffea; species Coffea arabica. The sequence continues at coordinate 12,973,590 of NC_092330.1, forward strand.
AGGGCTTGCTTTGTAAAGGTTCTAGAAACAAGTTCAATCAATAAAGTTTGTTCAATTTCGATTCTTCTTGTTAAGGGAGATTCGACCCTTTTTACTTGCCTTGGCAAGGGTTGTGAGCAATCTTGCGTCTCGTCCTAGATTGTTCTTGTGAGAACCCGTAAATTTCTCTTAATAATTTTTCCTAGGGTTTATCCCCTTTAAGTTTTCTGCATTTTCTGGCTTAGGAAAATTTTCCTGGTGAATTTTATGAGTAATTATGTTTTTAGATGATTTTTCTAGTATTGGAGAATTTTTTAGAAAATAAAGGATATATATCGGACGTGGGACCCACTAGTGCGAAAAGTTCGGAAAAATTCAGCCTATTAGGTTAAGTTTTGGATACTGGTTGAAATTTATCGGGTGTTAAGAGATAATTGGAGGATGTGAAGTGATTGATGTGAGAGGGAAATAGAAGGATAGGATTGCATTTAAAGAGGTGACATGTGTCACTATGAGGTTGGTGGTAACTTATGACTTACTATTCATTTTTTTGACCTTTTGACCAATTGGTTAAATATCTTAAAATTACCACAAAAATCACCATTTCTTACCTCTATAGTGGCCGGCCACCTTGAGCAAGGAAGGAAGAAGAACTCTTCAAAGTTTGGCAACTATCTAGCTCAAATCCTCCAAAACACTTGCTTGATCTTGTTTCTACTCCATAAAATCCCTCTAGTTGGTGCTAGTAAGTGATTTGGTGAAGTGTTTGGAGAAGTTAAGGTGTCCTACAACTCTCCCTCTCTTGTTTACTAGGGCGGTGGTTCACGACATTCTCTTGACGGAAGTGCATGAAATAACACTTAATTGATTAGTGAGTAGACTACTCACTTAAATGTTACAATGTGGCTTTGCTATATGTGAATTTGATGCCTTGAAGGCTTATTTGGCTATTGGAAGTGATTGAGGTGAGGGTGTACTTGACCGCCCTCACCCTCTTGCGATTCCATTCATGACTGTTTACCGTTTCACTGAAATACTGAACTTGACATATGAGATATTGAATTCCATTCATGGAAAAACTGATTTGGTGTCGTTTGGACGAGTATCCAACGGCCTTACTGTATTACTGAGCTCAACCCCGTTGGTAGCCAATTGAATCGAGCCGGCGAGTGCTTGGTCGTGAAAATTGACATGCCACGGGGACTGTACTGGGGAATCTTGTAGTAATGAGACTCTTGATTCCGGTATACTCGAGTATTACCAAAAGCTACTGATTGGAGTACGAGCCCGGTTGGGGTATGTTTGGTGGAAGGGATGGGAGTGAAGGGGTTCTACGGTTGGTACTCTTAAACGTTGACGGAGAGTCAATGAGATTGGATCAAGAATGTAAGCGTGGAAATGGGCTCTTGAGAGCCGTCCGTATCATTTTACCGACTTGTTTTACTTCTTAATTGTGTACTTGAAATGAAAGATTATGCTTATGTGATCTTTGTTGCTTATGTGGTAGTAACTCACTGGGCTTAAGCTCATTCCGTTCCATTTGTTTTCCTTACAGGAAATGACCACTTTTGGAAAAAGTTGTGTTAGTTGGTTGTCAAGTTGAGCTCATGTAAATGTCTTTTGAATAGCTCTTTGAATGAAACCCTAGTGTGTATTGGGTTCAATTTCTTTTGATTGGCAAACCGAACATGTATATCCATGATGAATCGTTTTCATATGCTGTGACGGCCCCACCTCTCCCTAGGGCGTACCCCAGGGTTCGGCGGGTCACCCGCCCAGCTCTCGCCGGGACTCAGTCGTTCACTACAGTTCTCAAATAAATACAATACAAATCTCAAGTATACATCAAATGGTCCACAAATACACATCCGTCTCCAATAATTACATGTCACAAATGCAGCGGAAACTAATCCCAAATATACATAAAATAATTCCAAATCCAAAATTGTACAAAGTTTAGGCCATCCATACACGTGCACAAGTACTACAAGTCCTTCCTTCGCCACGAGCCCTGTGGAGAGGAATAAAATAGTTTTTGGGGTGAGCTAAAAGCTCAGCGAGTAACCAGAAAATCATTAATCAACTCAGTTTCACAATAGTTCATTTCAATGATGTCATATAGCAATGATGTCATAAATTAAATGATAAATCCGGAAACAACTACATCATTTGCAAAATAGTAAATATGGATTATCAATAATTCAAGAAACATTTACAATAGAAAGCGATAGTAACATTCATGAAAGGATACATTCATTCTCCTGACATTTCCTCGCTCATTTGGTCATTCATTTCATTTCATTCACCCCGTCCCTGGCTTTTGGCCAGGCTCCACCAACCTACATAGGTAATACTCGAGTATACCAAACGTTCACCCAAGTTCCTAATCGCCTGACCGAGTCCGCTTCTGGCTCAAGACGACCGGTAACAAGGGGCAATGGCCAGTTCAGCCCAAAAGGCTTACATTCATGCGCAAGTAACATTTCAATTGAAAATTTTACCTTTATCGAGGTCGAGTGCGATAAAGTACACACTCGCCTCGAAAACTCGTTTTGGAAATCATTATAAGCGCTTAACACGTTATCAACCAAAATACAAGTCATGAAGTCAAGAAATATAGCAAACAAGGCACACTCAAATGCCAGCACACATGATATGCAAGAAAACATTTCAAAAGTAACTTTGGAAACAGTTCAAAAGTAAATAATGTAAGAAACGGTTCATAAATCACTTTAGAAGTAGTTTGAGGTCACTCACCTCCATGGCTCAGAAATCATCCATCATATAACATTGCCTTGCTCAAATCCAAGTCTTAGATCACAAACTCAAAGCAATCAAACCCTTTAAAACTTCGGACAGCACTTCCCCTAAATGTGCTTACTTTCCCAGCCATCATGGCTTCATTATTTCCTCAGCCAGTTCCAAAGTCACACAAATAAGTTCATCCAATAGCCATTCAGCAAGCTCCATGTAACATCCCGAATATTAGGAGGTTGTTTGTGAAGAAAATATTAAAGTATATTTCTTCGGGTTTGATTTAAAACCTTATTTCGTTTTAAACGACTAGAAACCCTAATGTTTTAATCAAAAACCCTAGTTTACTTGTGACTAAACGGTTTCTTAAATCTTTCATATTTTACTAGAGATTCTAATGTTAATTATTGAAATTGTAAATTCCTCACGTTTTCTTAAAAAATTTCCTTTTATTTGAAAATTATTATTTATTAAGGCCCTACTACCCAATTGTTCAACAATAAGTGCAGATGAACCTGGAAATAGGGTTTTACACTTCGGTTTCAAGATTTGAGCAAAATTAGGGTTTTCACGATTTTTCGCCGGATGAATTTTCGGTACTGACCAAGGATCAATTTGGTGATTAAAAGTGACTTTTAAGTGAAAAATCATATGTGAGTAGTAGCAATGATATAAGGTTAGAGTATGGGAAGAAAGAAAAAAAAAACAGTAGTACGTGAGTTTTTAAGAAAAACGGCGCGAACCGGCGGGTCCCGCGCACTACCGGTTGAACGTACCACTTGACCACCACTTTCTTACCATACAAGCTTATTGACTTTTGAGCAAAATATCTTCTTGTTTGGCAGCTGCTTTGACCGAAAATTTGAGGCTAGAAAATAGCAAGGAAGAAAGAGAAAAATGAAAGGTGGTGGTGGCGACAAGTGTCGCCACCCTAGAGTTTCTTGGCCAAGTGATTAACTAGCCTTCTTAAACCAATTTTCTGCACTTTCCTCTTCATTTTTCCAGCAGCTGGTCGACCAAGAGGGAGAGAGAAAGTGAGAGCAAGAAACAATTCCTTCTTCTTGATTCTAACCAACCAAGTGACAAATTAAATTTTTAAACCGATTAAACTTACCTTTGAGTGATTAGTTAGTGATTGTTGGTGAAATTTTAGAAAGAGAAAGCTTGGGCTACACTTGGTGAACTCTAATCAAGGTAAGAGGATGATATCTCTCTAACTTTCTCTTTCAATCATGGTTAAAGTAAGCTTAGTAGCTTGATTGGTGGTGGATTCATGGATGCTAGCATGTGTAGAAGTTTTTCCCCAATTTATTTGATGAACTAGGGCTGTGGAATTTCTGCCCAACTTGATGTATGATGCTTGTATGTTACAATTAATGTTGTATAAGATGTTTTGGTAGTGTGAGAGGTGAGAAATTGGGGAAAGTTGCACTAGAAACTACAAATTTCAGATTTCTGGAAATTCTAGCTTACATTCTGTCCGAATTTGTATCTGTGTGTTAGAGGCCGAATTGGCTTTAGATCAAAGAAGGAAAGTTGTAGAGAATGGTATTTTGTAGGTGCCTGTAAAATTGCAGCCCAATCGGAGCAACGTAGGTCATGAAAAGTCCGAAATACCCTTACTGTTTCAAATATTTCCCAGCAGTCCGTTTCATCAGTTAAGTCCAGTTAATCACGTTTTTTTACTAGGAGCCGTACTGATTTAGCTCTGGACCAAAACATAAAAGTTGTAGTATTCTGACTTAGCTTTTAAATGCCTCCAAGAACACCTGATTCGGACTTTTGTACTCTGAGATATGACCATTACAGGGTAATGCGGTTATATAGCCGACGAATTGGTTTCTGGTTTAGTAATTTGAGGATTTGACTAAGCTACATTAGGAACTGGACTAAGTGACCTTCATGAATATTGCAGCCCTATATCTTAGCTTCGAAACGGCATAGGTTACGCCTCAATCCAATAAGCGTAGCCTCGGATATGTTATTTCCGCATTCGTACGTCAAATCTGTCTTGTGCTAAGTTGAATTTCTGCACTTGTCATTGTTGTGATTCTTGTTATTATGATATTGTGAGCCTATGGAACGGCTCTCGACATGAATTGTTGACATATGTGATGTTGGGTTGTGGTTGAGAAAAATAATGAAGCCTAAATGGCTGGAAAATTAGGTAAACACAAAGGGTATGCTGCCCAAATTTACGCTCGAGAACTATATAAATACACTTGCGACTTGGGTCGAATTGATATGAATAGTGTTTGAACCATCTAGGGTACTTGAGTATTTTTGTTCCGGGGTATATAAGGAAGGACTTGGCCGAACTTGTACCCTTGAGAAAGGAAATAATGATTGCTCGGAGTATGTTTTCCTTATACTTTCGACTTGCATGGCATTTTCAAGTATAAATGTTACAAAGTTTTACCATTTAAAAAGCGAGCAAGTGTTTCACGACTACCATCCGAGTGAATTTCAATTTCTTGATTTTATTGAACGAAACGTCTAAGTTTCGAATCTTAGTCATGTTTCAAAGTTCTCAAACTGAGTTTTATCGCAGATTTGGACTCCGAACCCGGAGTATAACCTGAAAGTGACCAGTAAAGGCACTATATCTTTTGGTGAGTGCTTTCAAATACCGAATTGCACTAGATACTTGAACTTGATACGTGACCAATATGAGTACATGTTATATACGTGAATTGATAGGGCAAGAGTGTACTTTATCGCACTTGCCCTTAAATGATATATACTTGTTTATTGTTGCAATTGACTTGACATACTTGTTATGATGCGCGCACTTCCTGGAATTCCAGAAACCCTGTGGCGAGTTACTCTAGTCGAGCCGGCAAGGGCTTGGTCGATTGGGTAACGAACCCTGGGTCTCTTGTATTGTCGAGTGGAGTGATATCTCCTCGACTAATCGGTATACTCGAGTATTACCACCCGTGTTCTTGAGGATTTTGGGCCCAGCTGGGGGTTGAACGGTGGACGGAGAGTCGTTTAAGTGGTGTTCTACTGGATTGGTTACTTACTTGAAAGTTGACGGAGTGTCAACTACTACGGGATCAAGCTTCTGGTAATGTAATGGGAATTTGGCTCCTGAGAGTCATCCGTATCCTTAGACTTTGGAGTAATTATTGTTTATTGGATTATTGTTTCTTTTGAAAAATTTTCTACATTCGTTCATTTTAAGATTGCTACTTGACGTGTTATTGCTCATCTTTATGAACTCTTCATGCTTGTTACTTTGCTATACCGAAAACTTGTACTTCTAAATAATGGTCAATTTGTTATTTTGAACCTCACTGGGCTTTTAGCTCATTCCACTCCATTTGTTTTCCTTTCAAGGGTACGAGTGACGCGTGAGACTTGTAAAAGACTAGCGTAGCCTTTTGTTTTGACTTTTGACTTTTTGGTCTTGTACTCGCGCTATTCCTCGAATGGAACATGTTGTACTTGGATTGTATACGTATTGAACTAGTTGGGTGTGTTGAGACTTTGTATCTCGATTTCTATTAATGTAAATTATAAGCTTGAATTGGGAATGTTATTTATGGTTCATGGATGTGTGTACGTGACTTGTGACGACCCCACTTCTCCCAAGGGCGAACCCAAGGGTATTGGCGGGCCGCCTGCCTAGCTCGCGCCAGGACTCGAAACTTAAAACAATAAAAGCCAGAAAATCCAAAAGAGTACTATTTACAATCCCAAAAGAGTTATAATTACATTCTCCAAAAGTACCTGCTCTTACTATTACATCCGTATAATTACAACCAAAATAAAAATGTAGACCCTAAGAAGGATCCTAATACAAACCACCAGAAATAAAACAAACATCCTAATGGTTCAACTATTACAAGCCAATCTACTATACTAGTGTGTGTTCCCAAACGTACCCGCGTCGGCCCCTGCTAAGGAAAACAAAAGGAATGGGGTAAGCTAAAAGCTTAGTAAGTAAACAGGGGCAAAAGCGTAAATTTCATGTAGCATCAATTACACAGTAAGAGTAAAGCAAAAGCAGAAAAGTAACATCACATAATAAGGATACGGGTGGCTCCAAAGCCAAGTCATTTGCCATGCGTGATCTCCTGTCGACCCTCCGTCGACCATAAATGAGGTCCGTAGAACTTCACTTGTACACCCACCGACACCTTATCACCCTCACTGGCCAGTCACCTCACAAACTTGCCCAGGCGAACGAAATCACAAACTTGAGCTTGAGTCGCAAGCTCGGGTCACAAACTTGGTGACCTCAATCCAGGTTGGACTGACTTCGACCAAGCCCTAACCGGCTCGAATAGTCCATCTAGGTATTGAGTTCAACCTCAAACTCACAAAATTCACAAAATTATTCAAAAGTCACCCCGAGCCACAAGCTCAAGGGTTTTAGTTCCAAAATTTCTCATATACACATGTCATGTACAAATAAGCGCGCAAATTAGGGTTTAGGTCGAGCGCGATAAAGTACACTCTCGCCTAGGTACCCTTTTTACGCATAACGAAACACATAAACAACTAACACATAAGGGCGGCCTGAATACTTACTCAAAATACCAACAGTAGTATAAAGGCGGAATTCACTTTGTGTGTTGGCTAATAGTGGGCCCCACCGGCACCGCCTAGCTCACCACTGTCTGAAATCGAAGATTATGTCACAATATATCACAAACGGCAACTAACGTACTTGAAATAAGCCAAACGGCAAAATTGGCACGCGCAAGTACGGAAACGGCAAAACGGCCGCACACGTCCGCGCGGAACGGCAAACGGAAATGGCCAAATCGGCCATCTCAAACCGTTTTGGTCAAAAATTAGGCTAGGAGTGTCGGATCAAAGTGGGTGAGACACCGTTTCGAAGCTAAGAGAAAGGACTACAATTTTCATGAAGACATTTCAACCCAGATCTCACTAGGTATAGGTCAAAAAATGCACGAAATAGTGCCAGATGTTTCCTTGCGGGTTACCAAACAGGCCCTGTTTGCAAGACCGTAACTCACGGCACAGAAATCAAAATTCAGAAATTCCAAAGGCATTAGAAAGCTGAAACATAAGGGTAAAACTTTCATGTTTTGGCCAAGACCTGAATCTATTAAGAACAGAACAAAATTCGAGTGCCAAAGTACCCGTCAGAACTGTCCAAAAACCGGGCAGTTCTGACGATCGATATCGTTTCGATCATAACCGGAGCTACGGAACTCGGTTTTCAACGTACTTTATACCATTTCGAAGCTGAGACCAAGATATAAATTTCTTATGAAGGAGTCGACACCCAGATCGAATGGGATCAAAACCGAAAAATCACGGCAGAAGCTAAACTAGAAAAACGCGCAGAATCAAAGGGTCAAAACAGGCTTGAGCATTTCGTCGATAACTCAGGCTACGCTAATCCGATGGACCTGAAATTTTACAGGCATAAACAAGACTCAAGGGGCTACGACTTTCATGTTTTGAGGAATTCCTAAATCCGTATATAGAATTAAGAAAAATGGAGCTCAAGTTCAGGTTCTGGGTTGCCCTGTTTACCCATTTTGCCGGTTTCAAATGTCGCAAACATATGGTTCGTTTTCATGGTTCTTATGCAGGTTTTTCAACCACTTTTGTACCAAATAAACACACATATACTACCATCTAAATGGCCTACAAATGGTCCGAAATTCCCCTCCCAAGTCAATACTAAATTACCAAATACTAACCATAACACCTAACCTAACTTCATATGCACCCATCAACTTACCCTAACATCCAACTAACCAAACCCTAACTCTATAGCCATAGGTTCAACTAAACTAACCTCATGGAGTCTAGGGTTTCTTAACCCTAATCAGAATTTTGCTAGAAACCAACCAATCAAGTGAGGCAATTTATCAAACACAACCACTTCAAGGCAATTTCCCAATCAAACCAACTAAGGAAGCATTAAAACAAGAAACCCAAATTTTCTCTCTCTTGACCGAAATTTCCAGCAGCATAAATCACCAAAAGTTAACCATAAAACTCCCATAAAACATCAAATTCACCATATAAATCCATAATCATAACATACCACATCATTTCCATGGCTTAAAGATCAAAACCCCAAAAGTTTATCTTTCAAGTAAGAGGCATACCTTCAATTAAGCTTTGTAGATGATTAACCTTCACTAATCAAGCACCCAAGTTGTTGCTCCAAGATTCAAACCCAAGATGGAAGCTAAAACTTGAAGATTTTTGCAGAAATTTTCTCACTTTCTCTCCCTCTCTCTCTCGGCTCTTCCTTTCTTTTTTCTTAGTTTTGTTTTGTTTTGTTTTCTCTTGTTTCTTATAAGTTGTAAGACAACATATAGTCAAAGCTTTGGGAGATATTTCTTATAGCTAACCAATCACAAAAATGCTTTATTTGTTGTTTAAACCCTTGCACTTTAACTTTCTCTTTCTTACACAATTTCCCTCACACATTTGATAATCTTTCAATTTACTCCATAAGTCATAACTTAATCTCTTTTAAAACATGTAATCACACTTAATTATTTCAATAATCACTTTCTCATCTTAATCACTTACACTTAAGCATGCTTTATCCCACATAAAAGTAATTAAACAAGAACCTTTTTGTCAAGGGCAAAATTAGGGATTTTGCTCATTTAGGGTTTCTACCCTTCTTAAACTTAATTAACCTATACAAAATGGATTAAATCCTATACTTATCCACACTAAGACACACATTAACTTTACTAACTTTAATCACCACTCGAACTTGTAACCAATACATAACTAGGGTTTAAATCTTAATCCCTACTTAGAGTTTTCGAAATACTCCCGAAACCAAACGTTACCGCCCAACTAATGAATATATCAACGTAAAACGGACTGGGGCCTCACAATCTTCCCCACTTAGGACAATTTCGTCCTCGAAATGGATTCGTTTGATCAAGGCGTACCTTCAAAGTCCACCGAAGGATTTGTCATCTCAGGTTGACCCATCGCATAGACTCTTGCTGGCCCTTTGGGTCGATTTTCCCCTGTAGTTGACGGCTTAGTTGTGGTGGTCCCTCCAGTCGGTGGTTTGAGTCCATCCTTCTGCATCTTAGGGCACCGGGGAATCAGATGTTCGGTGCTGCCACATTTGAAGCATTTGCGTACCGAACTATTCTTCCAGCAATTTTCATCGGTGTGATTGCCCCCACAGAAACCACAGGTTAACTTGGCGGCTGTACTTGCCCCTCCACGCTGGACACTCCTCGGCCCCTCTTGCACTACCTGACCCCGCACAAAGTTATTTCGGGTCCCTGCAGGTCGTGGACCATCCGTACCTTTATTTATCTTGGCAGATGGCTCGTTTCGCGAGCTTTGTCCGACCATGGAATCATTTGAGCTAGGTTGCCTCCTTTTCCGATCGTGGAAGGCTTTAACCTGTCCTCTGGCAGTCTCAATTCGCTGTGCTTTTTCTAGCGCTTGGCTAAACGTATTCAACTGAGCCGCTGCTAGCGATTCCTGGATTTCCACATTTAAACCTTGAACGAATCGACGGATTCGTTTCTGCTCCGTTAACACCAGCTCTGGGGCAAAGCGAGAAAGTTTAGTGAACTGAGTTTTGTACTCCGCCACACTCGATGCCCCTTGACGTAGGCGGATGAAATCATCTTCCCGTTTTTCTTGCACAATGGGTGGTAAATATTTTTCATTAAACTCCCGTGTGAAGTTGATCCAGGTCCAAGGAGTCTGTTCGCGCTCCCACTTGGCTTTGATTACATTCCACCAGGCTCGAGCGGCCCCTTCAAACTGAAAGACCGCAAAGGATATCTGCCGCTCCTCTGAATACCTAAGCGCGGCAAATATGTCTAACATACGGTCTAGCCAACCCTCCGCTAAGTCAGGGTCGGCCCCACCGATAAACTTTGGGGGTGCGAATTTTTGGAATCGCTCCAAGGCACGGTCTTCACCCTCGTGATTGCCTGGATTATGTCCCGGATTATGTCCAGGATTCCCCATACCGCTCCCTTGGCCCTGTTGATTTGTCATTTGCTCTAGTAAATCGGCCATCCGCTGGATGGCTGTAGCGACTTGATCTTGCTCTGGTCCTTGTTCCCTTTCAGGGTTTCGTGCTCGCCCTCTACCCCCACCTCGAGTACCGGAGGCCATTTAAGTGCAAATGTCTATAGATCGGAACATTACACATAAACTTATTATCCGGACTATGAGCAAAAGTACGGACGTAAAGCGTATGAACAAAAGGCACACAAAGGATAAATTCAAAATGCTACTCAAATATATACATAGATATACAAAATCACACCAAAAGATTTACAGATTACCGACCTCCAGTCGGTACAAAACCCAATGTACACATGAGCACTCCGGCTCCAAGATCTAGTCGGCCAACCAAATAAAGAAAGAAAGTGGTCATGCCAGTTTTAACAAAAGGAATCTACCAGCTAATCAAAAGACGAAAGCGACCCTAAACGCCTCCCCTAGGGCCCTGGTCCCCAACGGAACCTAAAGTACCAATCTCGCCTATCTGCTCTGGCCCAGTAGCTCGCGGGGGTGCCTCCGCGGCCATATCTAGCAAGACCCCGCAGTCAAACGTGATACTCCGGGCCCTCTCCCTAAGCTGCCTCTTCAAAGAGAAGAGGTGCTGGTGTGTGTCCCGGAGGTCCCGTTCCAGGCCCCTAACGCGTAACGCCTGCCAGCGGCTAAACTGTCTAGCCTCCTCAAACTGCTCCCTCAGAGTCTCGACCGTCCTGTCGAGGTGATAACGCTCATCATCCAATGCTAAGACTATCTCGTCGGGATAGCCGTAAGTATACCAACACGCGCAGGGTCGGCGCGACACCTGGCCGAAGGGGGAGTACAAAGTGTAAGGCTCTCCCAGCCTCTGTCGATAACGGATAGCCCGCTTACGCAGCGGTCGATCCTCTGGGCCCCTCCTACTCGAACTGCCTGGGTCCATACCTACAAAACATTAAGTCATCAGTCAACCGGCATTTCAACTTAAAAGATATCATTCAACTTAAAAGAATCCAATATGCCTAATGCCTATCGCGTATGTCCCACAATTGCCCAAGTCCTCTAACCTAGGCGCTCTGATACCAACTGTGACGACCCCACTTCTCCCAAGGGCGAACCCAAGGGTATCGGCGGGCCGCCTGCCTAGCTCGCGCCAGGACTCGAAACTTAAAACAATAAAAGCCAGAAAATCCAAAAGAGTACTATTTACAATCCCAAAAGAGTTATAATTACATTCTCCAAAAGTACCTGCTCTTACTATTACATCCGTATAATTACAACCAAAATCAAAATGTAGACCCTAAGAAGGATCCTAATACAAACCACCAGAAATAAAACAAACATCCTAATGGTTCAACTATTACAAGCCAATCTACTATACTAGTGTGTATGCCCAAACGTACTCGCGTCGGCCCCTGCTAAGGAAAACAAAAGGAATGGGATAAGCTAAAAGCTTAGTAAGTAAACAGGGGCAAAAGCGTAAATTTCATGTAGCATCAATTACACAGTAAGAGTAAAGCAAAAGCAGAAAAGTAACATCACATAATAAGGATACGGGTGGCTCCAAAGCCAAGTCATTTGCCATGCGTGATCTCCTGTCGACCCTCCGTCGACCATAAATGAGGTCCGTAGAACTTCACTTGTACACCCACCGACACCTTATCACCCTCACTGGCCAGTCACCTCACAAACTTGCCCAGGCGAACGAAATCACAAACTTGAGTTTGAGTCGCAAGCTCGGGTCACAAACTTGGTGACCTCAATCCAGGTTGGACTGACTTCGACCAAGCCCTAACCGGCTCGAATAGTCCATCTAGGTATTGAGTTCAACCTCAAACTCACAAAATTCACAAAATTATTCAAAAGTCACCCCGAGCCACAAGCTCAAGGGTTTTAGTTCCAAAATTTCTCATATACACATGTCATGTACAAATAAGCGCGCAAATTAGGGTTTAGGTCGAGCGCGATAAAGTACACTCTCGCCTAGGTACCCTTTTTACGCATAACGAAACACATAAACAACTAACACATAAGAGCGGCCAGAATACTTACTCAAAATACCAACAGTAGTATAAAGGCGGAATTCACTTTGTGTGTTGGCTAATAGTGGGCCCCACCGGCACCGCCTAGCTCACCACTGTCTGAAATCGAAGATTATGTCACAATATATCACAAACGGCAACTAACGTACTTGAAATAAGCCAAACGGCAAAATTGGCACGCGCAAGTGCGGAAACGGCAAAACGGCCGCACACGTCCGCGCGGAACGGCAAACGGAAATGGCCAAATCGGCCATCTCAAACCGTTTTGGTCAAAAATTAGGCTAGGAGTGTCGGATCAAAGTGGCTGAGACACCGTTTCGAAGCTAAGAGAAAGGGCTACAATTTTCGTGAAGACATTTCAACCCAGATCTCACTAGGTATAGGTCAAAAAATGCACGAAATAGTGCCAGCTGTTTCCTTGCGGGTTACCAAACAGGCCCTGTTTGCAAGACCGTAACTCACGGCACAGAAATCGAAATTCAGAAATTCCAAAGGCATTAGAAAGCTGAAACATAAGGCTAAAACTTTCATGTTTTGGCCAAGACCTGAATCTATTAAGAACAGAACAAAATTCGAGTGCCAAAGTACCCGTCAGAACTGTCCAAAAACCGGGCAGTTCTGACTATCGATATCGTTTCGATCATAACCGGAGCTACGGAACTTGGTTTTCAACGTACTTTATACCATTTCGAAGCTGAGACCAAGATCTAAATTTCTTATGAAGGAGTTGACACCCAGATCGAATGGGATCAAAACCGAAAAATCACGGCAGAAGCTAAACTAGAAAAACGCGCAGAATCAAAGGGTCAAAACAGGCTTGAGCATTTCGTCGATAACTCAGGCTACGCTAATCCGATGGACCTGAAATTTTACAGGCATAAACAAGACTCAAGGGGCTACGACTTTCATGTTTTGAGGAATTCCTAAATCCGTATATAGCATTAAGAAAAATGGAGCTCAAGTTCAGGTTCTGGGTTGCCCTGTTTACCCATTTTGCCGGTTTCAAATGTCGCAAACATATGGTTCGTTTTCATGGTTCTTATGCAGGTTTTTCAACCACTTTTGTACCAAATAAACACACATATACTACCATCTAAATGGCCTACAAATGGTCCGAAATTCCCCTCCCAAGTCAATACTAAATTACCAAATACTAACCATAACACCTAACCTAACTTCATATGCACCCATCAACTTACCCTAACATCCAACTAACCAAACCCTAACTCTATAGCCATAGGTTCAACTAAACTAACCTCATGGAGTCTAGGGTTTCTTAACCCTAATCAGAATTTTGCTAGAAACCAACCAATCAAGTGAGGCAATTTATCAAACACAACCACTTCAAGGCAATTTCCCAATCAAACCAACTAAGGAAGCATTAAAACAAGAAACCCAAATTTTCTCTCTCTTGACCGAAATTTCCAGCAGCATAAATCACCAAAAGTTAACCATAAAACTCCCATAAAACATCAAATTCACCATATAAATCCATAATCATAACATACCACATCATTTCCATGGCTTAAAGATCAAAACCCCAAAAGTTTATCTTTCAAGTAAGAGGCATACCTTCAATTAAGCTTTGTAGATGATTAACCTTCACTAATCAAGCACCCAAGTTGTTGCTCCAAGATTCAAACCCAAGATGGAAGCTAAAACTTGAAGATTTTTGCAGAAATTTTCTCACTTTCTCTCCCTCTCTCTCTCGGCTCTTCCTTTCTTTTTTCTTAGTTTTGTTTTGTTTTGTTTTCTCTTGTTTCTTATAAGTTGTAAGACAACATATAGTCAAAGCTTTGGGAGATATTTCTTATAGCTAACCAATCACAAAAATGCTTTATTTGTTGTTTAAACCCTTGCACTTTAACTTTCTCTTTCTTACACAATTTCCCTCACACATTTGATAATCTTTCAATTTACTCCATAAGTCATAACTTAATCTCTTTTAAAACATGTAATCACACTTAATTATTTCACTAATCACTTTCTCATCTTAATCACTTACACTTAAGCATGCTTTATCCCACATAAAAGTAATTAAACAAGAACCTTTTTGTCAAGGGCAAAATTAGGGATTTTGCTCACTTAGGGTTTCTACCCTTCTTAAACTTAATTAACCTATACAAAATGGATTAAATCCTATACTTATCCACACTAAGACACACATTAACTTTACTAACTTTAATCACCACTCGAACTTGTAACCAATACATAACTAGGGTTTAAATCTTAATCCCTACTTAGAGTTTTCGAAATACTCCCGAAACCAAACGTTACCGCCCAACTAATGAATATATCAACGTAAAACGGACTGGGGCCTCACATGACTCGATTAAGATAGTGAGTGAGTCCTAGCGAGAGCTGGGCAGGCGGTCCGCCGAACCCTTTGGTACGCCTTAGGGGGAGGTGGGGTCGTCACACTCCAAGTCAAAGTCAAGGTCCAATAGTTAGGTGACAAATGGTCCTCTAGGATTTTAATCTTATCCTTTTGTCTCTCCAAGATTAAACCATCTAAGTAACCTCTAATTATCTCTTAGCACCTTGTAAAATAATATCACTTAATACAAAATTCCAACAAATTGTCAAAAATATAATGCATTTACCGCACTAGCGGGTCCCACGT
This sequence comes from Coffea arabica, assembly GCF_036785885.1. NCBI lineage: Eukaryota > Viridiplantae > Streptophyta > Magnoliopsida > Gentianales > Rubiaceae > Coffea > Coffea arabica. The sequence continues at coordinate 12,988,965 of NC_092330.1, forward strand.
CCAAAATACGCTTTTAATTTCTCAAAAACTAACCGATACTAGGAAAATTATTTTAAAACTATTTTTGCTCATAAACTTTATCTGGGAAATTTTATCAAGAAAATGTAGAAAAGGCGGGCGTTAAAAAAAATAAACCCTAGAAAATTAGAAAGTTTCCGAGTTCTCAAACTCATTTTTTTCGGGGCGTCACATATGCCGCTTTGGCTTTTGGCTTGTAAACGTTACATTTCAATGTACATATGTTTGGTTGACATTTGGTGGGATTTCGGATTAACTCGTATTTCAAACGGCAAAAGAAAAATTTGGCTACTCTCGGCCTAGTATCCGGATTCTGACGTGGACGGTACTGTTCATCGTCGGCTTCGATTTTCGTTTTTTTTATTTTGTGATTTTGACTTGTTTACGTGCAGGGGTATGTTCCGGAATGTATTAGATCGACGTGAACTGATCCGTAGTCCTGGCGAGAGCTGGGCAGGCAGTCCGCTAACCCCTTTGGTTCGCCTTAGGGGAAAGTGGGGCTGTTACAGTTCTACCGATCTTTCCATTAGAGTAATTACCTCTGTGGAGTCATCGTTCTACCGCCTATAATCGAATCGTGTCGTCCCGTTTGATTCTATGTTTCGCAATCCAAGCGTTGGACCACCTTGCTAGATCCTTGGGCAAACGTGCTACGTCTCTCGAAACGAGGTGATCGAGGACCGTCTCAGCGATGTGAGCATGGATCAGGGCCCACGCAATGACCCTGTCCGATTTCCATTTGTCCCAATCACACGTGACCGTGCCAAGCTCTTCAAGTAATCCCTCCAAGGCCTTGTTCGAATGGTCCAAGACCAACATGCAGTCCATAGGGATATTGAAGGTCTAGAAGGAGACAAGTAAATCATCTACACCATGATCCAAGCCTACGGAGAGTCAAGGTGGCCTCCAAGTGATTGGGCTGAATAGGGTCTATAGGCCTTAATATTGCTTAGGGTCAGATTAACTGCATTGTAGAAGCATGGGCCGGCCCATCTTGACACCAAGATGGCCGACTGCTCTTTTAGGATTTCTTTAGGGTTTTAGTAACCTTTAGCCTATAAAAGGGCTTGCTTTGTAAGGGTTTTGGAAACAAGTTCGATCAATAAAGTTTGATCAATTTCGATTCTTCTTGTTAAGAGAGATTCGAGCCTTTTTTCTTGCCATGGCAAGGGTTGTGAGCAATCTTGCGTTTTGTCCAAGATTGTTCAACCAACCTATCCATTAGAGTAATCACCTCTGTGGAGTCTTCGTTCAACCAGCTATAATTAAATCGTGTCGTCCCGTTTCATTTTAGGTTTCGCAATCCAAGCGTTGGACCACCTCGCTAGATCCTTGGGCAAACGTGCTACGTGTCTCGAAACGAGTTGATCGAGATGTATCAATTAGAGTAATCACCGCTGTGGAGTCGTCGTTCTACCTGTAGACACCAAATTTTTGGTGTAATTTCATTTACCGTTTATTTTTAGTTTTTTATTTGCCGTGTTAGCTTTATTCGATTTTTAGTTTTTAGTTTTTTGTGTTATTATTATTATTTTTAAGTTTTTAGCATAGAATTTCTCGAAAAGAAAAGAAAAGCATTCAAAAAAAATATGTTTTAATCGTTTTGATTTAAATTCAATGTTTTCTTGGAAAAATGGAAAAATGAGAATGAAAATGAAAAATGAAAAAAGAGAGAAAAAGAAAAATGGAAAATTGCAATTTTGTTGTCGTTTATTTCTAGTGTTTATTTTTTTTATCCAATGTTAATTATTTTGTTTTTTTTATTTATTTCTATTTTTATCAATTTTTGGTTCAAAAAAAAAAAAAGAATTCCGCAGCATGCAAGCTGCGTATCTTCGCAGCTTGCAAAGGACAATCAAGGACAGCCACGGATGGCTGGATGTGAAGGCAAGGGAAGGCCCTTCATCCTCACCATTGAGAGCAGGGTTTAGGAGGTTGGGGAATTGATATAAAAAGGAGAAGGCATCAGCCGCTGATGGGGGGGTTTTTTTTTGTTTTGACGGCTAAAAATCAGAGAGAGCCGAGAGAGTTTCTTGGGAGAGGATAGAGAGGATACAAAACAGACGGCAAAAGGTTTGAGAAGGAAGGAGAGGTTTTAGGAGTTGACGGCTAAGGAAAAACTGAGCAAAACGAGAGAGAGAGGTCGGCGCACAAACAAAAATCAGACGGCTAAGAGAGATTGAGGGGGGACGGTTTGAGTTTGGAAAAAGGATACAACCGAGATAGAAAAGCTGGGGTTGGACGACTGAGGAAAAGAAAGGCTGAGGGGGGAGATTGAGTGAGAGAAAGGAGAGTTTTGGTGTTGATGGGCCGAGTGAAAAAGCTGCGGAAGAAGCGAGTTGAAGAGAGGGAAGAGCGAAACAGCGGCAGAAAGAAAAGCGAGAGGGCCAAGCCAGGAAGAGTTGACCGAGGCAAGAAGCTGCTATCACCGCCTCCTGCTATTTTCAGATCAGATCCTTCAACCAAAGGAAGGCCACTGTAAGCCATTTCTCTCATGAAAACTCTGTCTTTTCAGATGTTAATCCCTTAAAATTTCCAAACCTGTATATGTATGATTGGAGCCCCACGCTTTACATTCTACATTAAAGCTGTCATCTTTTTGTTTGCTGTCATCTTGCACGTCCAGTTTGAGGTTTGTTTGGTGTTTGATTCATAGGTTGTAATGTCAAGATGCTAGTTTTAAAAGGGAAGGGTATTTACGGGGCCTGCTTTTGCCGAAATTCTGGATAAGTTATACAGAAAAAGGGTTTGCATTTTTTGTCTTTGAATTTGTCTACCTCTGTTCCGAATGTTGGGTTTCATTTCGAATCTGGGATTTCGGTCTTTTTCTCGCTACTGTTAGCATCTGCAAGAACAAAAATCATGCTTATGAAATTTGCAATGAAAATAATTGCAAAAGCTGCATCGAATGGCTTGATCCTATGAATTTCTGGTCTGTCTATTTTTTTGGTTTCTTATTGATTTTGTTTGCATGATAAAAATGGGAGAGATTGTAGCTGGTTAGTTGTAGAAACCTGCGCATGAAGCCTGCTGCAATGAGCTTAAAGCTTTGGTCTTGTTGAAGCAACATGCGCGAGTAGCTTTCTTTTTCCTTAGATGGCCGTAGCTTTGGCTTTGTTTGAAACACTGGATTTGTTTGCTGCTCTTTTTTGTTGCATATTCAGTTTTGTTGTGTTAATCAAAGTGTCCAGATGTTAAATGAGGTCAAGTGATAGTCTTTGCTGGTTTTGTTTGAAGTTTACTTGAAACCTGCATTTGAAAGCTTGAAGTTGCAAAAATTCTGGATGAATATTGCAGCAGTCTTCCTCCTTCTTTTGCTGTTTAAGTTTCTTTTAGCCTTGATGATCAGCTCCGTTTTCTCATTTCAATGAATTTACATGTTTAGTTGATGATTGATAATCAGAATTTTGGCATGTGGTGAACGTATTTGCATATTGAAATGGAAAGAAAACCTTGGCTGGAAAATAAACAATCAGTTTTGCCGAGCCATTTTTGTATGTTTTTTCCAGATTTTTGCACTAGATCTTGCTAAGTTTCCTGCTTGTTTGAATGATGGTGACTATGAAGTGGGTTGTCTAGTCCGAATTTGTGATGTTGGTTTGGAAATATCTAATCAAAGTTGTGCTCAAGAAATCTGGTCTTGAGGGAGATGTGCAGCAGATTTCTTGTTTCGGTTGCTAGAGCATATGAAAATTGCAGAAGTGAAGTTCTTCGTAGCTTGCATGAATTGCATGAAATAACTTTCGGAAATTGCCTCTTAACCCCCCCAAGTCTCCCTTCATTTCACTATGACCCAACCAATTGAATAATGTCCTCAATTCGGTCCTTGTAATTTTGCAGCAATGCTACAAAGACTCAATTGAGTTCTAGTAGCTTGCAATTTGGTCCTAGAAGTAGTTGCATTTTAACCTTTACTTGACCTTTTCTTTGCCTTCGGACCTTTGAAGTTCTTAAAAGTGTTTGATTAATCTTGAATGCTTGGTTAGTGTTCATAATTGAGTCTTTGTCAGCACTAATGTTTCAATTCAATTGCTTGTTGGCCTTCATGGGTTACCATGTTTTGCTAAGGTGATGCTTAATGCATGGATTTGTGAACCTTGTGACTAAATGAACTTATGGTGACCCATTTTCCTTACTTTCCCTAAATAAGTTGATTAATTGACTTTTTCATGCTCATGGACCTTTTGAGTTCTAAAATGTTTCATTTGGCTTTGAATGGTTGATTAATGCTTGCATTTGGGTCCTTGGTGGATTCCTTTATTGGAAACTATGTATTGTTTGATTTCATTTAAATTGCAATTAGGAGAGATTTGGTGACATTGTTATACTTTACTATTTGAGGTACCGTGACCTTTTTATTGTTTTGAAGCCATTTTTCTTTCATTTGGACACCATTCCAAGGGGGCGGTATAATCTCTTTTATCTTTTTGTCTCTCCTATGTGATCCAATGTGCTAAGTGAATTGCATGTCTACTTTGCTTTCCTAGCTTTTCTTTAATTCCTTTTACTTATGTCATTTACTTTTTGTTTTCATTAAGTTATTCTTTTAATGGGGTATGTGTACACCTCTTGGCTTGTAATAGATAGGGATTTGGCGAGCAATTTGGTCCATTTTCCCTTTCCCCCTTTTGTTTTAGTTAGTGAATGTAATAGATAGGGCTTGGAGGAGCGTTCAATGAAGACCTATCGAAGACGTGTGCCTAGCTAGCAAATGTAATAGTTAGGGCTTTAATTGTCTTATGTGTCTTGCATGCTTAGTTGCTACGTGTTAATTTGCTTTGTTAGGGTCTTGCATCTAGTCGAGCATGTTAAATGTTATGTGCTATGTGTTTATAAGTGTTTGGCATGTCTACTCGCTTTCCATAGCTATGAATGAATGGAATGGATGAATGTACGTTTCCACTAGTCCAACGCTAGTCGGAATTCATAGAATGGGCTAGTCCAATGCTAGACCCTTAGGGATTTCCCCTCGTTAGTACATGTTTGCATGTTCATTACATGTCATGCATTTTTTTAGTTTTATCATTTTGCATGCCCCTCCAACTCCTTTTCCCTCCATTTTAGGATTTTTCCATTTCATGCTAGTTATAGGGTTCATTTGCTTGAGAGTCCCCTTAAATATGGGATATAGACGAGTGTGGCTTTTTCTAAGCCTTAGCACGCTTGTATTCCCTCTATAAAAGGGCAAATTGAGTCACGATTTAGGTCTCCCCGTACCCGCTATGCATGAATTCCCTAGGCTCATGCATTTTTAAATCCACTCTACCATTTTATACCCTCATCACACTTTCATTTTTCCTCCCACTTTGCACACGTGCACCTTTATGTTTCTTCACTTGCACACGAACACTTTTATCATCACTTGCACACATGCACTTCATATTATCATTTCACATACCATACCTTGCCCATTCACGTGCACATTTTCATTTACATATTTATTGTTTTTTTTTTACTTTTTCAAACTCATGTCCTCACATTGCATACATGCATTCCATTCATTTGCATCCCAATCGCATTATTCGTGACTTCTTCAAAGGATCGTTATTGGGCTTCACAATTAATGTGATTGGCACCACTCAACCTTTGAAGAGAAATTTCCCCCAATACCCCTAGGTCTAGGGTTTGCATTCATGTAGTGCACCCAAATGTAATAAATTCTTTGGTTAAAACAAGAAAATCTCTGATTAAATCATGCAACTAGCCTTGGCTAGGTCAAAGGGGTGCCTTGGATTTTATCCTTGCCTTCCCCTTTGTCAAATGTGACTCCCGAACCTTTTTCTTTGGTTTACGTGGACTAGGAGTCGTTTAAAAGGGGTTTCTTACTACTTTTTCCTATTTTTTCTTTAAAAATTCATTTTTGGTGACTTGGTACACCTTAACTCATTACCAAGTGGCGACTCCAATTTTTATTTCAAAAACCCCTTTTAAACTACATTTTGGGTCAAATCGTCGCATTCTCAAACCCCCATTTAGACCCATTTTTCTTTTAAATCAAAATTCATTTTCCAATCACAAATTGAATCAAAAAATACATTTTTAAACCATTTTATTTATTTATCAAAAAATGGGGCGCGACAGTTGGCGACTCCACTGGGGACATTCGAGAGTCCGAGCAAATTTGATTTAATCAATCTTTTTCTTATTTTAATCTTTTCATATATCACATTTGGGTGTTTAGGATTGCATTTTTTTCTTAGGATTTTGCATTTCACACGTGTCCAACTACTCCCTCGCTCACGAATGTATGATTGGTTGATTGGATGTATGTTTACTTGCTTACCTCGCGCTCGCATTGCATTTGGGGGGGTGTGTCACCTTAGAGCCTCGCGTTGGTTCTTGATCCCTCCCCTCCAAACTAGCACTAGCATACGCGCATACGCTTTAATTATTTTTACCCCTCATTTATTTTTCTTTTAGTGGCTTGTCACGCCACTCCACCCTATTAGGATTTTAGGCGACCCACTTGGACATGTGATCGTATCACGACGTGTGCGTAGCATGATCCGAGGGGTCACTCGATCTTCCGCTTTAAACTTTAGGTTGATGACCTATTAGTTTTTAGTCGAAGGTTGAGGATTTTTTTTTAGATTCGCCCAGACGGGTAGCCGTAACACTACGTGTGCGTAGCAACGTCTGGGGAATCGCTCGAGCCACCGACAAGGAACCTTGGGAGTGATGACCCTTGGTTTCCAAGTCTGAAGGCTTAGGGACCTGAGCTTGTCGAGTCTAGATGCATTAGTGAACCCCAACCTCATGCATCCATTTTAGAATTGCCTAGGGTAGAGTCTACCTTACCCTATTAGGGACACCATGCACGAGGGGAGGGATCCCACCCTCTTTCCTTATTTCTTTGTTGCTTTTGTATCATCTAATTGTCCAACGTGTTATGTGATTATGTGTTGAACTAACGTTTCCTTGTTTCTTATCTTTTGCATTCACAAACGTTAGGAAATAAGAGGTCTGGCATGACCTCCTTTTAGGACCTACCCTTGTAGATAGGCTATTGCACGTTTGAAAATTGTGGTACATTTTGTTCATAAATTAATTTTAGGCCTACCCTGGCAAATAAAGGGTTCCTTAGGTCACGTTTCATTTCGAATTGCATATTTACATCGCTTTAATAAATGGCATCATGCATAACCCTAGAAAGGGAATGCCACTTAGGGGATCCCGTGTTAGGAATAAACCACCTTGTGTCTCGGATACTTAATCCAACGAGACTTGCACGTTTACATTTTGTACCATCCAAAAGGGTAGTGCACAAGGTAAGGTAGGATCCAATCATTTTCATAGAGTGATTTTTGGAATATGAACGTCTAATAATCACTTTTTGGCCATTTTATCAAACTTGGTAAAAATCCCTTGCGTAAAGGACATTAATTTGAAGAAATTCACAAATAATGCCTCCTATTGAGACAATAAATAAATTGAGGCCAAATCGTGATTTTAGAAGGCTCATAGACTAATTTTTTGAAGCCACCAATGGCCGGATGATTCAATCGATCCATTTTTGTCAATTCATAATCAATTTTGAATAAACCATTCATTTGACCAATTTACCCTTTTTAGGGTCATTCGGTCGATTTTGAATAAATCGTCAATTCATTTGACCAATTTACCCTTGTTAGGGTCATTTGACCAATTTACCCTTTTTAGGGTCATCCGGTCGATTTTGAATAAATCGTCAATTCATTTGACAAATTTACCCTTTTTAGGGTCATTCGGCCAATTTTTGAATAAATCCCTAATTCAATTGCATTCATTTGACCAATTTACCCATTTTTAGGGCAACCGAGCCGATTTTGAATAAATCAAGTTTCGTTCAATCTATTTGATCAATTTACCCTTTTTAGGGTGATCTGATTAATTTTGGATAAATTTCATTCAATTCATTTGACCTGTTTCCCTTTTTAGGGTAATTCGGTCGATTTTAGATAAATTGTCAATTTCATTCAACCCATTTGCCCTATTAGGGTTTCAGTGTCAAATTTCAAATTGGGAAACCTAGTCGATTTTGAAGAAAACCGTCCATTGCATCCAATCACTTGATCAATTAGGGTTTTGACCCGTAATTCACTGAGAAATTTTATCAATGAATTCCAATCTCTTTGATAAGAAGTTCGTCAAGGTCAAACCCGTACGTTTTTGCAAAATCTTGTACCGATCAAAAGTGATCAATCCATTCGGACGTTGACCTCATTTTGATAAATGTCTCTCGTCTCTCCAATTGATTAAATTTTTCAAAATTATTTTTCACTCAATGAGTTGATAAGATCTATCAGGTACGGTATAGTGCCTACCTCAGAGGATTGCATTTTCATGCTAGGCCTACCTTTGGCATAAAAAGGGCTCCCCCATAGGGCATGCATCCGAATTTTCTTGGATATTTACTAACTCTTGTCTTTTTCTTTTTCTTTATTTTCATTGGAATAATTAAGCGAGGGTTAAATCTAAAGGCAATTCCTTTCAAAATTCTCAGGTAATATTTAAACATAGCTTCTCGTCGAAGCCCCATCATAACACGATCCCGTAGTCAAGCCCAGAGGAGTCGTGTAAACATGAATTCACAACCGGAACAATCAGATAGGTCTGCTATTACTGCTCAACCCGAGACCGCAAGTTTGGGGGTTCAGTTGACTAAGATGCTTGCTAAGTTTGATGAGATGGCATCTGAAATGACGGCCCAAAGGAAGTTGATTGATGAGCTAATCAGCAGTGGAGTTCAACCCGAACCTATACCCGTCAAGCAGGCTGAGCAAGAGCCATTTGTCATCCCTTTAACTCAAGTCACTGTTACTCCATCTTTCCCTATTCCACCTGAAGGAACTTTCACATATCCTGCCATACATTTGCCATACACTTACCCTCCTGATCTTTCATTTTTCCCTACTTACATGCAAGGCCCACAACCCCAAATCACTTCGAATATACCCCCTAAGCTACATACTTTTTATCACACTGCTGCTGAGCCATTCCTACCAGACCATATTGCTCAAATCAAGCCAGAAATGGGGGAATCTTCCGCTCCCATTGATATAAAGCTGCTCAAATGCCTTGACCGTTTTGAGGAATTTATAAGGAAAAGTCAGGGTTTAAACAAGCAAGGAGTGCTGGACTATGATGAGCTTTGTCTCTTTCCAAATGTACAATTGCCTGAGGGATTCAAAACTCCGAAGTTTAACAAGTATAATGGGACAGGCAATCCCAAGACGCACCTCCGATTGTTCGCCAACAAGTTGGGTAGGCCAACAGATGATGAAAATCTGCCTTTGAGGCTATTCCCAGAAAGTCTGGAGGGGGATGCACTCGACTGGTATTCCAAGCTGAAACCCGAAGAAGCGAAAACCTGGTTTGACTTGTCCAACGCTTTTGTAAGGCAATACGAGTATAATTGTGAGCTAGCTCCAACACGGACTACACTGGAAGGAACAAAAAGAAAATCCTCCGAGGATCACAAGACCTATGCTAAGAGATGGAGGAAAATAGCCGCAAAAGTCGAGCCACCAATGACTGAGGATGAAATCATACGCACCTTTATTAAGGCACATGATCCGCCATACTTTGAAGAAATTTTTCGAATGACTGGGTGTTCCTTTGCCGAGATCGTTAATAAATTAGAAGAATATGATGAGTTTATAAGGGCAGGAAAGATTATTAACGTGTCGGCTCTGAAATCGCAATTGGAAGCGATGCAAAATCAAGGCAGCGGTAACAAGAAATCCCCATTCAAAAAGAGAGAAGAGGAGGCTTCATTTGTCTCGAATCGAGGCCCTGCTCTCCAACCAAGATACCGACAGAACTCCACCTATTCACCCCGTTACCCGTACCAATCACACTTTCAACCTGTGCACCATACCACTGGTAACCACCCTCGACCTCGACCAAATTACCCAAACACACCTACGACACCATTTCATATTTCTCCACATAGCTTTCAAACTAGACCTCGCTCTCCTTATCATCCAAGACCCACCTTACCCGTCAACCATAACTACAACTATCAACAGACCGCTGGCACCCAAGACCCAGCCCGATATAGAACTTTTACCAATTTAGGTCGGCCCTTGGATCAACTATATGAGCAGCTCAAGGCCGCAGGGAAAATTGGTTCAATACCTTCTAAAGTCTATGCTAAAGGAGTTCCCCCTGGTTATAATCCTCAATCTTTTTGCGCCTATCATTCTGGAGCTCCGGGACATTCTACTGCCAATTGTTGGGTACTCAAACACAAAATTCAGGACATGATTGAGGCCGGAGACATAATTTTGAGAGGGAGAGAAGAACAAGGACCAAGTATAAGTACAAACCCCTTTCCCAGACACAAGGACACCTTTGAGGCATCCACCTCCAATGACGAAATTTGAAAATCCTGAAGGAGCTCTGCACAATTTGGATGGTTGATTATCCTCCCTCTCGAAGGGAATTTCGATGAATCTAGGGGTTGTCATTTACTAAAATTCACGAAAACTTTTTCTTGCATATGTGAATAGCTTAACGAAAGCATCTTTTGCAATTGAGTTTTGTCTTGTTTCTGCTTTGATTTGGAGTTTTCATGAAATGCACAATTTGTTTTATTTGTTTATTTGATTATTGTCCTGAATTTTTGTTAATTCTTTGAGATGGCCAAAGATGAAATTATTTGATCCTTTGAATATCACTGTTCTGGAATCTGATGTAGCCCTTCATTGGAAACCCCTTCATTAAAAAAATCCTTCCGTTGAAAATCCCTTCCTTGGGAAAGCCTTCATTGAGAAAGCCATTGAAAAACCCTCCCTTAAAAATCTCTTCATTGAGAAATCCCTTCTTTGAGAGACCCCTTCATGGAGAAAGCCTTCATAAAAAAAAAAAAAATCCTTCATTGAGAAATTCCTTCATTGAGAAAATCCCTTTCCTGCCAGGTTGTAAGTTGATTGGTTAAAGCAGTGTCATTAACGATTGATTCTGATTAATGAAAAGCAGTTGAATGCTATGTGCCATGATCAACGTTGTCAAAACGCATGACCTATGTTCATAACAAAAGGATCCGCCACCGATCTTCTGAAAAAGGAAACAAAGTGCTAAAGCGATGAAAGACGAAGTCGAAGGCAAATTTGCTTCAAATTGACAAAGCTTATTGGGTGTTCAAAGGAGAGATGGAAGGACAGACATTCCCTTAACCTATCAACTCGGACATGTGTAAGATGTTCTTTATTTGATTATGCAAAGTTTCTTTTTGGAAATCGCGCAAGGGACGAGGCAAAAGTCAGGCCATTTTCTTTTCCAATCAAAACATTTCATCCCTAGTCATCCCCTTTGAGCTATCAGAACAATAATTTTCGTTTGTCAGCCCCTGAGGATTGCAAACCCCACATTGGGGCAAATTCATTTTGACAAAATGATCAGAAAAAAAGAAAAACCCCACACTGGGGCAAATTTATCTTTGAAAGAGATATGGGAAAAAGAAAGAACCCCATACTGGGGCAAATTTATTTTGAAAGAGAAATGATCAAAAAGAAAGAACCCCACACTGGGGCAAATTTAGTTTTTGAAGAAAAATGCAAAAGAGAAGAAAATGCAATGAAAAATACAAAGAAAGAAAAATCCAATCAAGCTGGGGCAAATTTTCCTCGGTTTCGTTCAAAAATTAGAGATAATTTCAAAATGATGCAATCTCAGTTTATTTCACACCTTTCATCAGACCTGCTTTCAAGCCTCAACTTTTCTTGAAGAACACCCCACCTAACCTCATTACAAAAGCCCAAAAGTCCTGGCTTTCGTCACTTGCTGCATTTCTATTAGGGATTTTGCTAATCAACTGGCAAGTGATGTACATAATGCCTTCGCCTAATCTTACAAAGGAAGCGCATTTTTACTGATGCCAGCAATCTTCAACTTACATTCCTGAGTCGACTATGGTTGAGCTCTTCCATTGTTTCATTGGGTGAAAAACCCACAAAGGCACCTCAAGAAAGAAAAGAAAAAAAAGAGAAAAGAAAAACAAACAAAAAGGGTGGGGGGTCAACCTTGGTGAAAACCCGAATGGGCGCCAAGGTAGGTTTCTGCAATGAGCAAGCACAAAGAGGAACAACTGGTGGTTTGGTCCATTTAGATTTCTCCTCATTTTTGCCATACTTCTGCTAATGCTGAATCCCAGAACAAGGATATTCCGAGATTCGAATATGACATCCGTTGGCCAAAGCTGTGTCATTTTGTAAAACATTCTTTTGCAAATACATTCTTGGGAAGCTCATTTTTTCCAAATTATTTGCATTCATGGCATTTTTGTAGAATTTAGGCATGAATGGTTATGCGTGCATTCTTGTGCATATTCGTTCTTATACGACATGTGAATTTTATTGCATACCGTCGAATGGTGGTAAATGACAATCCTTGTGGTTTATTTCAAAAGTATACTTGGATTCAATCATCCTTTGGGAATAGTTGAAATTCAGCCAAGCCAGCTACACAGACTTCATAATATAGCAAAACACATACCTGATCAGTTTGAAAATCGGAAAAGCCTCAGGGTGAGAAATCCAACTCAATCGGCCGCCGCAGCAAAAGTTGATAAGGGCATCGAAAGACTCATGTTTACACGATTCTCGAAGGAAAACGGATCAAATGGTGGTGGCAATTTCTTTGTTTTTTCTCTTTCACAGGAAAAATTGCATGCACAGATGAAAGTAACCACACCTCGCACTGGAATTGGTGTCGGGAAGTGTCCTCCGGTGAACAAAGGCAGATTTGAAAATGTTGCAAGCAAATTTGATCAAAAGGTGCAACAACATGGCGATACAGAATCAACTATGGACTCAAATTGCAGAAATCCATCATACTGGAGCAAATTAATTTTTTGGAAAGATTCTCAAAAGTCAAAAAAAAAAGAAAAAAAAGAGAAAAGCAAAAAGAAAAGAAAAATCATCAATCAAAAATCAAAAAATCAAATCAAGCTTATTTCGGCAGGACCGGGTTTTATCCCGCTGACCGCTTACCTCGGCAGGACCGGGTTTTATCCCGCTGACCGCTTACTTCGGCAGGACCGGGTTTTATCCCGTTGACCGCTTACCTCGGCAGGACCGGGTTTTATCCCGCTGACCGCTTACCTCGGCAGGGCAGGACCGGGTTTTATCCCGCTTACTTCGGCAGGACCGGGTTTTATCCCGCTGACCGCTTACTTCGGCAGGACCGGGTTTTATCGTTTTATCCCGCTGACCGCTTACCTCGGCAGGACCGGGTTTTATCCCGCTGACCGCTTATCTCGGCAGGACCGGGTTTTATCCCGATAGACCATTTAAATTTCTGTCCGGGTCTATCCCGTGGGTCTATCCCATTTACATTTTTTGTCTGGGTCTATCCCATTTAAATTTCTGTCCGGGTCTATCCCGTGGGTCTATCCCATTTACATTTTCTGTCTGGGTCTATCCCATTTACATTTCTGTCCGGGTCTATCCCATTTACATTTTCTGTCTCGGTCTATCCCATTTACATTTCTGTCTGGGTCTATCCCATGGGTCTATCCCATTTACATTTTTGTCTGGGTCTATCCCATTTACATTTCGTTTCGGGTCTATCCCGTGGGTCTATCCCGTTTAAATTTCTGTTCGGGTCAGTCCCGTTTAATTTCCTGTCCAGGGTCAGTCCCCATCGTTCGAGTCGTTCACAGCCAAATAACACAGGTAAGTATTTGGTGTCTACTTCTTTGTCTCAAGTTTTTCCAAAACTCAGACAAAGAGGGGCAAACTGTAGACACCAAATTTTGAATTGATTTATATGCTTCGTTTTAGTGATAAGTCTTGTCTATTGATTTTTGTTTATCTCATGATTTTTGTTTTAAATGGTTTGCATTTTTGTTTTGCCCCTTTAAATGTTATTTTATTTTATTTTTAGTTTTATTTACTTTTTAGTTTTTTAGTTTTTGTTTTTTTAAGTTTTAGCGTAGAAAAAAATGAAAAAGGAAAAATCATGAAAAAAGAGGAAAAAGAAAAAAAAATTGCATTTTGTTGTTTCTAGTTTGTTTATTTTATCCAATGTTAATTAAGTGGGTTTTGTTATTATTATTGTTATTATTATTATCATTTTGGTTTTGTTAAATATCTTTAAAAAAAAAAAAAAAAAGAGCAAAGCCTCGGCAATGCAAGCTGCGTCTCCACGCAGCTTGCAAAGAGAGAACTTGGGCAGTCCTTGATTGCAAATATAGCAGAGCATAGCTGAGGGTTTTAGGGTATAGGTTCCATATAAAAAGGATAGGAGTGACAGCCGCCAAAGGGGGGGACGGTTGGAAGATAGAGAGGAGAGCATACGGGAATAGAAAGGTTGGCGGCTGCAAAAAAAAAATCTGAAAACAAAAGAAAAGAAAGACCAGAAAGAGGGGAGGATACAGAGAGGTTTTGGAGAGCAAGCTGACCGAGGGCTAAGAAAAAGGGTGAGATTGACGGCTGGAAAGAAAAGTTGGTTGTGAGAAAGGCTGGGGTTTAGAGAGGAGTCAACAACGGAGAGCAAAGGAGAGACCAGAAAGCAAGAGGGAGAGAATCCAAGTTGACGGCGGAGAGTAAAAAAGAGGAGGGCAAACAGAAAAGAAAAAACGGTGAGAGGGTAGTGGTTGAAGGCTGAAGAGAGGTTACGGGAGAAGGAAGGATCTTTGGTTGGCATCGTCTGCATCATCGCTGGAGTTTTGCAACCCAGTTCGTGGATTTCAATTTCCAGGACCGTTCGATCTTCTTGGGCCTCTCCTGTTTGTTTAGCAGCCTAACGGCTCTCAGGTAATTATGGATTCTTCCCCATCTTAGTTTAACACAATTTCATGAGAAAGCTTGACCCTTTTATGCATGATTTTGTTTTTTTTTTCCTTTCCTAAGTTTCGTCGATGCTTGAGGATGATGACTGCAAATCATCCTTTTTCTTCCTTTGATTGCCGATGTTATGACCTGATTGACGTTTTGTCTTGTTTGTTGTTTGACTGGGGATGCTATGAGCCTGTTTGCAATCAAAACTCTGTTTAGAATCTTCTTGTTGCAAACTTGTAAAAAAAGCTGGCAGCTTTTCATTTTTTTCTATGGAGCTGAATGAGTGCAGTCGGTGGGTTGCAGGGGTTGCTTTCGTATTTTGTTTGTTCTTATAATTTGGATTTTAGGCTGTTTTCTTGAATCTTTAGGTCTGAAGTTAGTAGCTGTCCATATGCCTTTTGTATTGCCGGACCTTGGTTGGGGTTTGAGGAACTTGTTTTATTGTCTCCCTGCTCATATGGAAGCCAGAAAATTGTAGAAAACTCTTGAAAAAGTTTGTATGCTTGGGTCAAATAAAAACCAAGTGATTTCGTTGTCAAGATTCGCAGTTTGATTTCTGGTTCAAATTTTAGTTATATTTGGTGAAGTGGAACTTGCACACTTGCACCGAAAAACCCAAGGAATTGGAAGAAAACCTTCATGTTTTTCTTATGTTTTGCTGTCTTTCTTCCTAGAACAGCCCCAAAGCTGAGTTTCATCACCTTGTTTGCATATTCAAATTTTGTTTCAATAAGGGTTATAGAATAATGCATGGAGCGTGAGCTTTGTTTGAAACTTTTGCCATCTTGCTAGGTTGCTGAAATTTGTAGGAAAAGAATAACTTCAGCTTGCCGAAGGCTTATTGCAAAAGCTTGTCTGTTTGTTCCTTGGTAACACTTGTACGCATGTTGCATGAAAATCTCTCCTTGTGCGTATGATAAGTAATGGGAATCTGAGTTTGGGGTCATGGTTTGAGAGGCTTCGAGTGAATCTGCCATGCGTAAGACTAAAGTATCCATTGGAAACAAAAATTGCAGCAAACTTCATTTTTGCTTGTTGAATGTTTTGGATTGTTTGAAGGATTTGATTCACTTGTGCTGGAGTGAGTTTAGGACCTGTTTTGAGTCATTTCTATGTCATTACATGCAAGCTCAAAGGGAACCAGAATCCCCTTGATCATCCTGCAGCTATGCGAAGTTGTTTGTATAAATATTTGTTTTGGGTTGAATGAGTAAGAAATTGCAGAACAGTCTTTCGGTTGTAAAAGTTCCTTCTTTGCATGAATTTCTTCTAAGATCTGTCTTGATTAAGAGTGTTTAGACATGTTTAAGGTAGAGCTATTGTAAAGTTTTGGTTTGCTGAAAGGTTTGTAAGTAAAGCTTGCGGTTGGAAATGATAGTTTTCGTTGCTGCAGAAACATTGGAGGAAGTGGCTTCGTAGCATGCATGAAATAAATTTCAGAAATAGCGCTCTAACCCCTTAAGATTTGGCTAATGCCACTATGGCCCAACTAATTGAATAATTCAACCAATTTTGTCCTCTTAACATGCATGTTTTCTTTAATATGTTCTAATTTGTTGTTGGGGCAGATTCCTAATGAGTTTTAGGACGACTTTGAAGGGTCGTATAACTTTCCTTTTCTTTGAATATATAGTGTTAGTTTGTGGATTTTGATTGTTTTAACCGTGGCAAATTTGTTTTCATTTATCTTTGTGAATTCTATCATTTGATTGGTAGACTTCCTCTCAAGCTTACCCTCATACGCGTTAATAAATTGATCACGCGAACTCCTTTAATTCTTTCAAATGGGTCTTTGTTTGTTTCAATTGGATGACTATGAGCTGTCTAGTTTATTTGAACGCTTTGAATGATTCAATTTCCATTTTATTGATTATTTTGTTAGTTAAAGTGATGCCTTGACCCTTTCTTTGATTTTGGAGGGTAAATAAATAACTCACCCCATTAGGGCTCCATTTCAAGGGAGGTAGAACTTCTTTTATCTTTTTTGTCTCTCCCCTATGTGATCCAACGTGCTACGTGAGAATTGCATGACTAATTTGCTTTCATTGCCTTTCTTTAGTTCCTTTATTTCATTTATTTATGCTTTATTAAGTTATTCTTTTAATGGGGTATGTGTACACCTCTTGGCTTGTAATAGATAGGTTTTGGAGGAGCATTCGATGAAGACCCATTAAAGATGTGTGCCTAGCTAGCAAATGTAATAGGTCCATTTAGTTTGGTTGCTTGCTATATGTTATGTGTTACTTGCTTTAATTAGGTCTTTGCATCTAGTCGAGTATGCTAAATGTTATGTGCTATGTGTTTATAAGTGTTTGGCATGTCTACTCGCTTTCCATAGCCTGAATGAATGTGATGGATGAATGTACGTTTCCACTAGTCCAACGCTAGTCGGAATTCATAGAATGGGCTAGTCCAACGCTAGACCCTTAGGGATTTCCCCTCGTTAGTACATGTTTGCATGTTCATTACACGTCATGCATTCTTTTTAGTTTTATCATTTTGCATGCCCCTCGAACCCCTTTTCCCTCCATTTTAGGGTTTTTGCATTTCATGCTAGTTATAGGGTTCATTTGCTTGAGAGTCCCCTTAAATATGAGATATAGACGAGTGTGGCTTTTTCTAAGCCTTAGCACGCTTGTATTCCCTTTATAAAAGGGCAAATTGAGTCACGATTTAGGTCTCCCCGTACCCAGTATGCATGAATTCCCTAGGCTCATGCACTTTTAAATCCACTCTACCGTTTTATACCCTCATCACACTTTCATTTTCCTCCTATTTTGCACACGTGCACCTTTATGTTTCTTCACTCGCACACGAACACTTTTATCATCACTTGCACACATGCACTTCATATTATCATTTCACATACCGTACCTTGCCCACTCACGTGCACATTTTCATTTACATATTTATTGTTTTTATTACTTTTTCAAACTCATGTCCTCACATTGCATACATGCATTCTATTCATTTGCATCCCACTCGCATTATTCGTGGCTTCTTCAAAGGATCGTTATTGGGCTTCACAATTAATGTGATTGGCACCACTCAACCTTTGAAGAGAAATTTCCCCCAATACCCCTAGGTCTAGGGTTTGCATTCATGTAGTGCACCCAAATGTAATAAATTCTTTGGTTAAAACAAGAAAATCTTTGATTAAATCATGCAACTAGCCTTGGCTAGGTCAAAGGGGTGCCTTGGATTTTATCCTTGCCTTCCCCTTTGTCAAATGTGACTCCCGAACCTTTTTCTTTGGTTTACGTAGACTAGGAGTCGTTTAAAAAGGGTTTCTCACTACTTCTTCCTATTTTTCTTTAAAAATACATTTTTAGGTGACTTGGTACACCTTAACTCATTACCAAGTGGCGACTCCGTATTTAGTTTTAAAAACCCTTTTTAAACTATAATTTTGGGTCAAATCGTCGCATTCTCAAAATCCCATTTAGACCCATTTTTCTTTTAAATCACGATTCATTTTCCAATCACAAAATACATTTTTTAAACCATTTTATTTATTTATCAAAAAATGGGGCGCGACACTACCGCCTATAATCAAATCATGTCGTCCATTTGATTCTAGGTTCCGCAATCCTAGCGTTGGACTACCTCGCTAGATCCTTGGACAAACATGCTACGTGTCTCGAAACGAGTTGATCGAGGACCGTCTCAGCGATGTGAGCATGGATCAGGGCCTGTAGACACCAAAATTTTAGTGTAATTTCATTTACTATTTATTTTTTTAGTCGTGTTAGTTTTGTTCACTTTTTACTTTTTAGTTTTTAGTTTTTATTTCGTTATTTTATTTTTAAGTTTTTTTAGCATAGAATTTCTCGAAAATGAAGAAAAAGCATTCAAACAAAAACAAAATATATGCTTTAGTTGTTTTGATTTAAATTCAGTGTTTTCTTGAAAAAAAGAAAAAAAAGAAGAAAAATGATGAAAATGAAAAATGAAGGAAAAAGAGAAAAAAAATGAAAATTGCAACCTTGCTGTTTATTATTTCTAGTTTACTTATTTTTATCTGATGTTAATTAAATTGTTGTTTTTTTTACTTAATTTTATTAATTTTGTTAAATTACTTTAAAAAAAAAAATCTCTCGCGGCATGCAAAGCTGCGTATTTTCGCAGCTTGCAAAGAAGGGCTCTTGCAGCCCTTTGGCTGCAATTTTAGAGGAAATGGCTGGGGTTTTAGGGTTGAGTGCCCCATATAAATAGAAAAGATAGCAGCCGCAACAGGGGAGAGAAAAATAACGGTTGGAGTCTGATAGGAGGGAGGCGACGAAAAGCTAAGGGAAAAACAGAGAGCGGGGGGACGATGGAAAATCTGGAGAGCCAAGCAGGGAGCTTCAGCCTTGAGAAGGAAAACAGAGCAAGAGGGAAGATTGAAGGGGCAGCCGCAACGGAGAGTTTTGGAAAGAGAGGACGGCTGAAAGGCAAGAGAAAAAGAGAGACCAGAGAGAGGAGTGACGGCTAGGTTTGGGGGATAGAGAGAGAGTTGGGGGGGTTTTGACAGACGGCTAAAGGTAGAGAGCATCCAGTGACGACTAAGGAGGGCTGGAAAAAGGAAACGGGAAGAGCGAAACCCAGACTGAGAGAGATTAGGAGTGAAAGAGGCGGAGGAGAATCAGGGACAGGCGAAGGAGCTAGGCTAGTGAGGGCTGGATAGAAATCAGAGGAGAATGATGGCAGGGCTGAGGGAGAAAACAAGGAAGTGAGAGAGATAGTCAGAGGAAAAAGAACGGAAAAGAAAGAGCTTCGCACAAGGGAACTGCTGGAAGCTTCAAAGGAGATCAGAATAGCATAAGGAAAATCCGCAAGGAAGGAAGGAACGGAAGTGCTACCACCACTAACAAGAATCAGCCGCCGTTACTCTCAACTGTAAGGCTCCCTTTCGCCCTTTCTATCCATGATTTTGTTAGCAAATTGATGTGAAATATGGTTATTGGCTTGCCTGTCTCCTGTCTCTGATGATCGTGTCTTCCTAAGGTTACTATCCTTGACGAAGGGGTAAGTTAGGTTGTACATTTTTTGGTTAGGCTGTATATGATTTGGTTTCATGACCTTCATCAGGTTTTGATTCTTAACATTTTCCTGGTTGCTGTTTCTTTTACGTCTTGCAATGTGATGATGGGTTTTAGTAGTAGAAGGGACGGGTGAACTTGTTTCATTACTTTGCTGCGTGTTATGATTGCCTTGTTGTTTCATCCTTTGTTTGTCGATTTTTGGGCATGAGTTTTAGAAAACAAAAGGCATAAGTTGCCTGAGTTTCGTTAGTATGGAGACTGTCTGTATGATAACCGTGTGTTCGGTATGCTTTTTCTGATTTGGGTTCCATTCTGTTAGTTTGAAGCGTTCAAATATTGTTAAATGATGTCGAGTAATAGTCTTTGCTGAAGCTCCTGGAACAGTTTGAGTTTTCCTTCCGGTTGCTTGTTGTTTGATCATCGTTTCATGCACTTGCTGGCTGCAATTTGAAGCAGTAACCTGCGGTACAACAGTGGACTGCAACAGGGCATCTGTTTGTTGCAGGCACTGCTGGACGCATTATTTGATGGATTAAACCTGACTTTGCATGTTTGGGTCAAAAAATACTTGAGCTGTGATTGAATGCTTGCTAGCCAAATTGAAAAATAGGTAGCCGAACCATTTTGCATGAAAGTTTCCAAGAAGGTTGCATCAGTTCTTGTTATGTTTCTTGTTTGTTTGATGTTAAAACTTTGAGCCTTGTGGTTTAGTTTCACACTATGATTTCGGTTAACATTTTCTGTTTTGAACAAAAGCTGTGTTTTGGGTTTGAAATCTGCATTTGAAAAGTGAATCTGCAACGAGCTTCACTTTTGGTTGCCGAAGCTTGTTCCTTGGTCGTTGCAGAACCTTGTTCATTCGTAGCTTGCATGACCTGCCTCCAAGACTGCATTTGTTAATAAATGTTTAGCCGTGTGTAGCTAACTTCAGTTTAAAAGTGTTGGTATGAACTTTTGTTTGCCGAAAGTTGCCTCGAGTTGCCGAAGCTTGTGTGTGGAAAACTATAGCAGAAATAGCAGAAATTTTTTGGAGTTGCCTATCCTCTTGCCAAGTCGTTTAGCTTATTTGGATGTTGAGTTTGGTGATTTTGTTGTTAAGGTCAAGGCAGTGATGTTTGTTTAAGATTCTAGCTGTGTTTGGATGGAAAAGTTGCATTTGAATGAACACTACAATCGCAAAACAGCGTGGCTGGAAAATTTCAAAAAGTTGCATCAGCTGCCGAATTTTTTTTGTTGTTGCAGAAAACCTTGCTGCACCTTTTTCTTTTTCCTTCTTTTGCTGTTCAATTTTTATCCTTGATGGTTAGCTTCAATTCATGTTTTAATTTTGCAATGAAGTTGCATGTTTAGTCAATGATTGTTAGTAAAAATCTTGGCATTTGGTGAGCATGTTCGCATGATGAACTGGAAAGGAATTCACGGCAGAAATGTTGCAGGAAAAGAACACTTCTTCTACGTAGATTGCATGCATGAAAATAAAGGAAGAATTGCATTTCAACCCCTTGACTCCTAACTCATGCTGCTATGACCCAATCAATTAAATAATCTCCTCAATTTGGTCCTTGGTAGTTTTAATTTTACAACTTCATTGCATGTTTGTTTCAATTAATTACTATGCTTTGTTTCAATTGCAATTAAGTCATGACTTTAGGGGCTTTGTGACCAAGTGAGCTTGTGTTTGCTTATTTTCTTTAATTTTTCCAAATAAATTGGTACCTTGACCATTTCTTTTATTTTGGAGGATAAATAAGTGATTTCACTCCGTTTAAGGCATCAACTCAAGGGAGGTATAACTTCTTTTATCCCTTTTTTGTCTCTCCTATGTGATCCAACGTGCTAAATGAAAATTGCATGTCTAATTTGCTTTCCTTACCTTTCTTTAATTCCTTTATTTCATTTACTCTTGCTTTTTATTAAGTCATTCTTTTTATTTATGGGGTATGTGTACACCTCTTGACTTGTAATAGATAGGGCTTGGAAAGCACTTGATGAAGACCTATTGAAGACGTGTGCCTAGCTAGCAAATGTAATAGGTTCGTTAGCTTGGTTGTTTGCCTTTGTTGCTATGTGTTATGTGTCACTTGCTTTATTAGGTTCTTGCATCTAGTCAAGCATGCTAAGTATTATGTGCTACGTGTTTATGAGTGTTTGGCATGTCTACTTGCTTTCTATAGTCATAAATGAATGTGATGGATGAATGTAAGTCCCCACACTAGTCGAATGCTAGTTGTGGCTCATTATTCCGTTAAAAAATTCATAGAAAGGGCTAGTCCAACTCTAGACCCAATAGGCCGTCCCCCTTTCATTAGTGCATACTTGCATGTTCACTACATTTCATGCATTTTTCTTAGTTTTTATCATTTGGCATGCTCCTCCAATCCTTTTCCCCTCATTTTAGGCTTTTTGCATCTTTATGCTAGTTATAGGGTACATTTGCTTGAGAGTCCCCTTTCGATAAGGGAAACGAGCGAGTTTGGCTACAAAATAGCCTTAGCACGCTAGTTCTTCCTTCTAATCCAAGGGAAAATCAAAGTCGTAAAGTTAGGAGTTCTTCCAATGCCCGACCTGATGCATTCCCTTAGGGTCATACACTTGCATTCCTTTTATATCACCTACTCACTTTTTTAGTCACATTTTCTCACTACTTAGACTTTTCTCAATCTACACTTTCTCACCACTTTCTTCCTATCACTTATTTATTTTTCTATCTCACAAATGGCACCCAATTGCACTTATATGTATCTACTATCCTATTTTATTCACTTGCACACAAACACCTTTATTTTCTCACACTTGCACACTTACACTTGAGCCCTCACTTGCATTAATCACGACTTCTATGAGAGCTTTCCTTATTGGCTACCACAATTCATGTGGTTGGGACCTAAAAGCCGCATGAGAAACATTTTAGATTTAGGATTGCATTTTTCTTTCCTTTTCGCATCCATTAGTCATATCCAACATTCGATACATACCTTGGGTAGAATAATTAGGAAAAGTGGGGCTAAGTCATGCAACTAACTTTGGCTAGGGTAAGGGAGTGCCTTAGGCTTTCCTTTGTCTTCTCACTTATCAAATGTGACCCCCGATCTCTTTCTTTGGTTACGTAGACCTAAAAGTTTTTAAAAAGGGTTTGTTTACTTTTTCGTTCAAAAACAAAAATCTTTTTGGGTGACTTGGTACACCCTAACTCTATACCAAGTGGCGACTCCATTTTTCATACAAAAAAACCCTTTTGAACTTTACTTGGCCAAACCGTCGCATTTCACAATCCCACGGCCTTTATTTTCACTTTCACACATTCACATACATATCTCACACACCACTACTACACATCTTTCAAAAAGTGGGGCGCGACAGGGCCAATACAATGACCCTGTCCGATTTCCTTTTGTCCCAGTCACACGTGCCAGAGCCAATCTCTTCAAGTAATCCCTCCAAGTCCTTGTTCGAATGGTCCAAGACCAACATGGAGTCCATAAGGATATTGAAGGCCAAGAAGGATTCAAGCAAATCATCTACACTGTGATCCAAGCCCTTGGAGAATCAAGCAGGCCTCCAATTGATTGGGCTGAGTAGGGTCATTAGGCCCTAATGTTGCTTAGGGTTAGATTAACTGCGTAGTAGGAGAATGGGCCGACCCATCTGGACACCAAGATGGCCGACTGCTCTTTTAGGGTTTCCTTAGGGTTTTCGTAACCTCTAACATACAAAAGGGCTTGCTTTGTCAGGGTTTTGGAAGCAAGTTGGATCAATAAAGTTTGACTAATTTCGATTCTTCTTGTTAAGAGAGAGTCGAGGTTTTTTACTTGTCATGGCAAGGGTTGTGAGCTTTCTTGTGTGTCGTCCTAGATTTTTCTACCGACCTATCCATTAGAGTAATCACCTCTGTGGAGTCCTCATTTTACCGTCTATAATCAAATCGTGTCGTCCGTTTGATTCTAGGTTCCGCAATCCACGCGTTCGACCACCTCGCTAGATCCTTGCGCAAACGTGCTACGTGTCTCGAAACGAGTTGATCGAGGACCGTATTAGTGATGTGTGCATGGATTAGAGCCCACGCAATGACCCGGTCCGAGTTCCATAAGGCCCAGTCACACGTGAACGAGCCATGATCTTCAAGGAATCCCTCCAAGGCCTTGTTTGAATGGTCCAAGACTAACATGGAGTCCATAGGAATATTGAAGGCTTAGAAAGAGACAAGTAAATCATATACACCATGATCCAAAACCATGAATAGTCAAGTGGGCCTCCAAGTGATTGGGCCGAGTAGGGTCTTTAGGCCTTAATGTTGGTTAGGGTCGGATTAACTGCGTAGTAGGAGCATGGGCCGGCCCATCCCAACACCAAGATGGCCGACTGCACTTTTAGGGTTTCCTTAGGGTTTTACTTACCTCTAGCCTATAAAAGGGTGTTGGATCAATAAAGTTTGATTACTTTCAATTCTTCTTGTTAAGAGTGATTCGAGCCTTTTTACTTGCCTTGGCAAGGGTTGTGAGCAATCTTGTGTCTCGTCCTAGATTGTTCTACCGACCTATCCATTAGAGTAATCACCTCTATAGATTCGTCGTTCTACCGCCTATAATCTAATCGTGTTGTCCATTTGATTCTAGGTGCCGCAATCCAAGCGTTGGACCACCTCGCTAGATCTTTGGGAAAACGTGCTACATGTCTCGAAACGAGTTGATCGAGGCGTATCCATTAGAGTAATCACCTCGGTGGAGTCGTCGTTTTACCGCCTATAATGAAATCGTGGCGGCCGTTTGGTTCTAGGTTCCGCAATCCAAGCGTTGAACTATCTCGCTAGATCCTTGGGCAAACGTGCTACATGTCTTGAAACGAGTTGATCGAGGTGTATCCATTAGAGTAATCACCTCTGTGTAGTCGTAGTTCTACCGCCTATAATCAAATCGTGTCGTCCGTTTGATTCTCGGTTCCGCAATCCAACATGGAATCCATAGGGATATTGAAGGCCTAGAAGGAGACAAGCAAATCATCGACACCATGATCCAAGCCCATGGAGAGTCAAGCAGGCCTCCAAGTGATTGGGCAGAGTAGGGTCTTTAGGCCTTAATGTTGCTCAGGGTTAGATTAACTCGTAGTGGAAGCATGGGCCGGCCCATCTTGAAACCAAGATAGACGACTGCTCTTTTAGGGTTTCCTTAGGGTTTTAGTAACCTCTAGCCTATAAAATGGCTTGTTTTGTAAGGGTTTTGGACACAAGTCGGATCAATAATGTTTTATTAATTTCGATTCCTCCTGTTAAGAGAGATTCGAGCCTTTTTACTTGCCTTGGCAAGGGTTGTGAGCAATCTTGCGTCTCGTCCTAGATTGTTCTACCGACCTATCCATTAGAGTAATCACCTCTGTGCAGCCGTCTTTCTACCGCCTAAAATCAAATCGTGTTGTCCGTTTGATTCAAGGTTCCGCAATCCAAGCGTTGGAGCACCTCGCTAGATCCTTGGGCAAACGTGCTACGTGTCTCGAAACGAATTGATAGAGGACCGTATCAGTGGTGTCTGCATGGATCATGGCCCACGCAATAACCCAGTCTGAGTTCTATTGGGCCCAGTCACACGTGCACGAGCCAAGCTCTTCAAGGAATCCCTCCAAGGCCTTGTTCGAAAGGTCCAAGACCAACATGGAGTCCATAGGGATATTGAAGGCCTAGAAGGAGACAAGCAAATCATCTACACCATGATCCAAGCCCACGGAGAGTCAAGGTGGCCTCCAAGTGATTGGGCTGAATAGGGTCTTTAGGCCTTAATATTGCTTAGGGTTAGATTAACTGCGTAGTTGAAACATGGGCCGGCCCATCTTGACACCAAGATGGCCGACTGCTCTTTTAGGGTTTCTTTAGGGTTTTAGTAACCTTTAGCCTATAAATGGGCTTGCGTTGTAAAGGTTCTGGAAACAAGTTCGATCGGTAAAGTTTGATCAATTTCAATTCTTCTTGTTAAGAGAGATTCGAGCCTATCTTGCGTCTCGTCCTAGATTGTTCTATCAACCTATCTATTAGAGTAATAACCTCTGTGCAGCCGTCTTTCTACCGCCTATAATCAAATCGTGTTGTCCGTTTGATTCAAGGTTCCGCAATCCAAGCGTTGGAGCACCTCGCTAGATCCTTGGGCAAACGTGCTACGTGTCTCGAAACGAGTTGATCGAGGACCGTATCAGTGATGTGTGCTTGGATCAGGGCCCACCCAATGACCCGGTCTGAGTTCCATTTGTGAGAGCCCGTAAATTTTCTTATTTTCTAGGCGTTACTTTATTTATTGCACGCCTTTTATGCATTTTCTTTATTAGAAAATTTTCTAGATAATTTTTATGAGTAAATAGAGTTTTCATGTTATTTTTCTAGTATAAATGAGTTCATGAGAATTTTGAATTGTATACCGGACGTGGGACCCGCTAGGGCGAAAAGTTCGAAAAAATTTGGCTAATTAGGTTAAGTTTTGGATACAGGGTTTATTTTATCAGGTGTTAAGAGATAGTTAG
This sequence comes from Coffea arabica, assembly GCF_036785885.1. Lineage (NCBI taxonomy): Eukaryota > Viridiplantae > Streptophyta > Magnoliopsida > Gentianales > Rubiaceae > Coffea > Coffea arabica. The sequence continues at coordinate 13,015,270 of NC_092330.1, forward strand.
AGGTTACTTAGTTGGATTAATCTTGGAGAGACAAAAGGATATGTTTTAACTCAAAAGGTGCTAGGTGTCGCGACATGGTTGGTTCTTGGATTTTGACCACTATTCACTAACTTTACTAAAACTCAAAATTGACCAAAATTTCTCCATTTTATTGCTTGCTTTGGCCGGCCATTAGAGAGAAGAAACCAAGAGAGAAAACTTCTTCTTCTACTTCATTTCTTGCCCAAATCTTGTAATCTAACCATTTATTTCTCAAATTCCTCCATAAAACTTACTTGCTAGGAGTGATTGAAGTGCTTGGTGGTTTTTGTTTGGAGGGAGAGACTCTCATCTACCTTGTATCTAGTGTTTGTAAGGTAAGTGGTTAAGATATTGTTTCCTTGTTGGTTATGAGGTGAAATTAGTAGGTGTGGTAGTTGAACAAGTGATTTTTTTGGATGATTTCATGACTTATGGTGAAGATTGATGACATTTTCTATTTAATCATGAATTTTCTGATTTAATATGATTCATATGTTGTGGCTTTGAATGATGATTGGAAATGATATTGAAGGAAGCTAGAAGATGGAAAGTGTGGTTAATTACAAGAAATTTCTGTTTTGGAAGGAAAATGGGAAAGTTAGGGTTCATTATCTTACATTCTGTCCGGATTTATTGCACCATGTTAGAGGCCGAATTGGCTTTCGCTTAAAACATGAAAGTTGTAGGTAATGACATTTTAGAGGTGCCTACAAAATTTCAGGTCAATCGGAGTAGTGTAGCTTGAGAAACGTCAAAATTACCCTTGCTGCCCTGGTTTTACCCGAATTGGATAGTTGCATCTGTAATTGGGTATTTTGGCTAGGAATGCTTTAGAATTGGTTGTTGAGGTCTTCTGATGAAATGTATCCCTGTTTCTATGCTTTCATATGGCTTTGGAATTACTGGATTTGGACTTAAGTAGGCTGATTTATGCTGTTTGCAGCAGAATGTGGTTTGTGAATCTGTTTTTACGGTTCTAGTGTAGTATCTTGCATTTTTGACCTATTTGCACTCGGAATTGGGCTGAGTGACCTTCTTGAATATGGTAGCCCTGTTTCTTAGCTTTGAAACAGTGGGTCTTGCACCTTCATCCGATAATCGTAGTGCCTTTGGTGCCATTACCGCAAAATGATGTCAAAAACTGTTTTTCTGGTTTTGAGCTTAACTTTCATTTCCGGACTTTTTCCTAGCTTGAATTGTACTTGTACTACTTGGAGCTTACTGAATGGCTATTGAATGAACTTATTTTGTGTGTGCCTTTGGGAGTGATTGAGGAAAACAAAAGAAGCCTTGATGGCTGGAAAAGTAAAGAGAGACAAGGGGAAGTGCTGTCCAAATGTTTGTAGGAGCTTCGGTGCAATCTCGGTGGATTTACTATATCTTGATGTAGAAATGTCGGAATTGATTTCTGTTTGTTGCGTTTTAAACTAGATTCATAGGGCTATAAACCGTGTGAATTTCAGATCCTGTTTCTATTTGTCCAATTGATGGTGATTTTTCAAAGTTGACTGAAATCTTGTACCTGTTCTGTCCTCCACTGGATAAAGCAGCAACTTGCGACTTGAATTCGACTGACTTATGTTATGAATCTTACAATAGTGTTTTCTGGAAAGTTATAGCCCTTTGAATGTATTTTCCAACTGTATAAAATTTATTAATTTGGACTTACAAAACTTGAGATATGATTTTTCATATAAGGTCGCGCGGAACTGGAAAAATTCTGTTTTCCTAGTATTGATCTTGCTTTCATTATCTACTTCAAATTTGGATTTGGTTAGTCATTGTAGGAAGGGCCTTGAGGTTGTTCATGCTTTTAAGACTAATTGTTACCTTTTCACCCCGAGGTCACCTCTTTGCTTTGCATTAATGGTTCTTTTGACTAGGCATACGGCTCGTAACCGAGTCTCACTTGCAAATTCCATACTCGGTCTTGGAGTCGAGTCTTAAGTGTTTGCCTTGATTGTTCTAGGAGGTAACGACGAGTGAAGCCACACTTGGGAAGGAAACTTTTGAAATTATCCTTGTTTGATCAGGTGAGTGTACCACTCCCCTGAGTTATTGCTAAACTAGTTTTCTGTACTTGCAACTTGCTATTTGAATATCTTTCCTGACTGTTTATCTTGTATGAGACGAGAGTGTACTTTATCACACTCGTTCTCTTGCCTGTACTGAACAAACTGGAATCTATTACTTGTACTTGTTATGTACTTGAACTTGTTACTTGCACTTGTTATGCGATCATTTGGAAGTGTGTCCACGATCGTCCTGTTAAACTTGATCGTCCTGTGAAACCTGAGCTCAACCTCATGGGGAGTTAATTAAATCGAGCCATGCAAGGGCTTGGTCGAGAAAATTGACAATTCTTGGGTGCCTGTTTTATGGAATCTTTGAGTATTGAGACTCTTGATTCCAGTATACTCGAGTATTACCATTCCTGTTTTATTTTGTGTTCGGGCTCGGTAAGGGGGTATGAATGGTCAACGGGATTCGGCGTTAAAGCGGTGTTCTACTGGACTGGTTTTCTTTAGTTGGAAGTTGACGGAGGGTCAACGTAGTCGGATCAAGTACTGCAACGGGAAATTGGCTCCTGAGAGCCATCTGTATCCTTTCTATCTAAATTGTTTATATATCTCCTTGTTTGGTACACCTATGTGATTAACTCGATTCCTCCTGTTAAGAGAGATTCGAGCCTTTTTACTTCCCTTGGCAAGGGTTGTGAGCAATCTTGCGTCTCGTCATAGATTGTTCTACCGACCTATCCATTAGAGTAATCACCTCTGTGCAGCCGTCTTTCTACCGCCTAAAATCAAATCGTGTTGTCCGTTTGATTCAAGGTTCCGCAATCCAAGCGTTGGAGCACCTCGCTAGATCCTTGGGCAAACGTGCTACGTGTCTCGAAACGAATTGATAGAGGACCGTATCAGAGGTGTCTGCATGGATCATGGCCCACGCAATGACCCAGTCTGAGTTCTATTGGGCCCAGTCACACGTGCACGAGCCAAGCTCTTCAAGGAATCCCTCCAAGGCCTTGTTCGAAAGGTCCAAGACCAACATGGAGTCCATAGGGATATTGAAGGCCTAGAAGGAGACAAGCAAATCATCTACACCATGATCCAAGCCCACGGAGAGTCAAGGTGGCCTCCAAGTGATTGGGCTGAATAGGGTCTTTAGGCCTTAATATTGCTTAGGGTTAGATTAACTGCGTAGTTGAAACATGGGCCGGCCCATCTTGACACCAAGATGGCCGGCTGCTCTTTTAGGGTTTCTTTAGGGTTTTAGTAACCTTTAGCCTATAAATGGGCTTGCGTTGTAAAGGTTCTGGAAACAAGTTCGATCGGTAAAGTTTGATCAATTTCAATTCTTCTTGTTAAGAGAGATTCGAGCCTATCTTGCGTCTCGTCCTAGATTGTTCTATCAACCTATCTATTAGAGTAATAACCTCTGTGCAGCCGTCTTTCTACCGCCTATAATCAAATCGTGTTGTCCGTTTGATTCAAGGTTCCGCAATCCAAGCGTTGGAGCACCTCGCTAGATCATTTGGCAAACGTGCTACGTGTCTCGAAACGAGATGATCGAGCACCGTATCAGTGATGTGTGCATGGATCAGGGCCCACGCAATGACCCGGTCCGAGTTCAATTGGGCCCAGTCACACGTGCACTAGCCAAGCTCTTCAAGGAATCCCTCCATGGCCTTGTTCGAATGGTCCAAGACCAACATGGAGTCAACAGGGATATTGAAGGCCTAGAAGAATCCAAGCAAATCATCTACACCACGATCCAAGCCCACGGAGAGTCAAGCTGGCCTCCAAGTGATTGGGCTGAATAGCGTCTTTAGGCTTTAATATTGCTTAAGGTTAGATTAACTGCGTAGTAGAAGCATGGGCCGGCCCATCTTGACACCAAGATGGCCGACTGCTCTTTTAGGGTTTCTTCAGGGTTTTAGTAACCTCTAGCCTATAAAAGGGCTTGCTTTGTAAAAGTTCTGGAAACAAGTTCAATCAATAAAGTTTGATCAATTTCGATTCTTCTTGTTATGAGAGATTTGACCCTTTTTATTTGCCTTGGCAAGGGTTGTGAACAATCTTGCGTCTCGTCCTAGATTGTTCTACCGATCTTTCCATTAGAGTAATTGCCTCTGTGGAATCGTCGTTCTACCGCCTATAATCGAATCATGTCGTCCCGTTTGATTCTAGGTTTCGCAATCCAAGCGTTGGACCACCTCGCTAGATCCTTGGGCAAACGTGCTACGTGTTTCGAAACAAGTTGATCGAGGTGTATCCATTAGAAGTAATCACCTCTGTGGAGTCATCGTTCTACCCTATATAATCAAATTGTATCGTTCGTTTGATTCTGGGTTCCGCAATCCAAGCGTTGGACTACCTCGCTAGATCCTTGGGCAAACGTGCTACGTGTCTCAAAACGAGGTGATCGAGGACCGTCTCAGCGATGTGAGCATGGATGAGGGCCCATGCAATGACCCTATCCGATTTCCATTTGTCCTAGTCACACGTGCACGAGCCAAGCTCTTCAAGGAATCTCTCCAAGGCCTTGTTCAACTGGTCCAAGACCAACATGGAGTACATAGGGATATTGAAAGCCTAGAAGGAGACAAACAAATCATCTACACCATGATCCAAGCCCACAGAGAGTCAAGGTTGCGTCCAAGTGATTGGGCTAAATTGGGTCTTTAGGCCTTAATATTGCTTAGGGTCAGATTTACTGCGTAGTAGAAACATGGGCCGACCCATCTTGACACCAACATGGCCGACTGCTCTTTTAGGGTTTCTTTAGGGTCTTAGTAACCTCTAGACTATAAAAGGGCTTGCTTTGTAAGGGTTTTGGAAACAAGTTCGATCAATAAAGTTTGATCAATTTCGATTCTTCTTGTTAAGAGAGATTCGAGCCTTTTTACTTGCCTTGGCAAGGGTTGTGAGCAATCTTGCGTCTTGTCCAAGATTGTTCTACCGACCTATCAATTAGAGTAATCACCTCGGTGGAGTCTTCGTTCTACCGCCTATAATTAAATCGTGTCGTCCTGTTTTATTCTAGGTTCCGCAATCCAAGCGTTGGACCACCTCGCTAGATCCTTGGGCAAACGTGCTACGTGTCCCGAAACGAGTTGATCGAGGTGTATCCATTAGAGTAATCACCTCTGTGAAGTCATCGTTCTACCGCCTATAATCAATTCATGTAGTTCGTTTGATTCTCGATGCCGCAATCCAAGTGTTGGACCACCTAGCGAGATCCTTGAGCAACCGTGCTACGTGCCTCGAAACGAGTTGATCGAGGACCGCATCAGTGATGTGTGTATGGATCAGGACCTACCCAATGACCCGGTCCGAGTTCCATTGGGCCCAGTCACGCGTGCACGAGCAATGCTTTTCAAGGAATCCCTCCAAGGCCTTTTTCAAATGGTACAAGACCAACATGGAGTCCATAGTGATATTGAAGGCTTAAAAGGAGACAAGCAAATCATCTACACCATGATCCAAGGCTATGGAGAGTCAAGCAGGCCTCCAAGTGATTGGCCAGAGTAGGGTCTTTAGGCCTTAATGTTGCTCAGGGTTAGATTAACTCGTAGTGGAAGCATGGGCCGGCCCATCTGGAAACCAAGATGGTCGACTGCTCTTGTAGGGTTTCCTTAGGGTTTTAGTAACCTCTAGCCTATAAAATGGCTTGCTTTGTAAGGGTTTTGGACACAAGTCGGATCAATAATGTTTTATTAATTTTGATTCTTCATGTTAAGAGAGATTCGAGCCTTTTTACTTGCCTTGGCAAGGGTTGTGAGCAATCTTGCGTCTCGTTCTAGATTGTTCTACTGACCTATCCATTAGAGTAATCACCTCTGTGCAGCCGTCTTTCTACCACCTATAAACAAATCGTGTTGTCCGATCGATTCAAGGTTCCGGAATCCAAGTGTTGGAGCACCTCGCTAGATCATTGGGCAAACATGCTACGTGTCTCGAAACGAGATGATTGAGGACCGCTTCAGTGATGTGTGCATGGATCAGGGCCCACGCAATGACCCGGTCCGAGTTCAATTGGGCCCAGTCACACGTGCACTAGCCAAGCTCTTCAAGGAATCCTCCATGGCCTTGTTCGAATGGTCCAAGACCAACATGGAGTCCACAGGGATATTGAAGGCCTAGAAGAATCCAAGCAAATCATCTACACGACGATCCAAGCCCACGGAGAGTCAAGCTGGCCTCCAAGTGATTGGGCTGAATAGGGTCTTTAGGCTTTAATATTGCTTAAGGTTAGATTAATTGCGTAGTAGAAGCATTGGCCGGCCCATCTTGACACCAAGATGGCCGACTGCTCTTTTAGGGTTTCTTCAGGGTTTTAGTAACCTCTAGCCTATAAAAGGGCTTGCTTTGTAAAAGTTCTGGAAACAAGTTCAATCAATAAAGTTTGATCAATTTCGATTCTTCTTGTTATGAGAGATTTGACCCTTTTTATTTGCCTTGGCAAGGGTTGTGAACAATCTTGCGTCTCGTCCTAGATTGTTCTACCGATCTTTCCATTAGAGTAATTGCCTCTGTGGAATCGTCGTTCTACCGCCTATAATCGAATCATGTCGTCCCGTTTGATTCTAGGTTTCGCAATCCAAGCGTTGGACCACCTCGCTAGATCCTTGGGCAAACGTGCTACGTGTTTCGAAACAAGTTGATCGAGGTGTATCCATTAGAAGTAATCACCTCTGTGGAGTCATCGTTCTACCCTATATAATCAAATTGTATCGTTCGTTTGATTCTGGGTTCCGCAATCCAAGCGTTGGACTACCTCGCTAGATCCTTGGGCAAACGTGCTACGTGTCTCAAAACGAGGTGATCGAGGACCGTCTCAGCGATGTGAGCATGGATGAGGGCCCATGCAATGACCCTATCCGATTTCCATTTGTCCTAGTCACACGTGCACGAGCCAAGCTCTTCAAGGAATCTCTCCAAGGCCTTGTTCAACTGGTCCAAGACCAACATGGAGTACATAGGGATATTGAAAGCCTAGAAGGAGACAAACAAATCATCTACACCATGATCCAAGCCCACAGAGAGTCAAGGTTGCGTCCAAGTGATTGGGCTAAATTGGGTCTTTAGGCCTTAATATTGCTTAGGGTCAGATTTACTGCGTAGTAGAAACATGGGCCGACCCATCTTGACACCAACATGGCCGACTGCTCTTTTAGGGTTTCTTTAGGGTCTTAGTAACCTCTAGCCTATAAAAGGGCTTGCTTTGTAAGGGTTTTGGAAACAAGTTCGATCAATAAAGTTTGATCAATTTCGATTCTTCTTGTTAAGAGAGATTCGAGCCTTTTTACTTGCCTTGGCAAGGGTTGTGAGCAATCTTGCGTCTTGTCCAAGATTGTTCTACCGACCTATCAATTAGAGTAATCACCTCGGTGGAGTCTTCGTTCTACCGCCTATAATTAAATCGTGTCGTCCTGTTTTATTCTAGGTTCCGCAATCCAAGCGTTGGACCACCTCGCTAGATCCTTGGGCAAACGTGCTACGTGTCCCGAAACGAGTTGATCGAGGTGTATCCATTAGAGTAATCACCTCTGTGAAGTCATCGTTCTACCGCCTATAATCAATTCATGTAGTTCGTTTGATTCTCGATGCCGCAATCCAAGTGTTGGACCACCTAGCGAGATCCTTGAGCAACCGTGCTACGTGCCTCGAAACGAGTTGATCGAGGACCGCATCAGTGATGTGTGTATGGATCAGGGCCCACCCAATGACCCGGTCCGAGTTCCATTGGGCCCAGTCACGCGTGCACGAGCAATGCTTTTCAAGGAATCCCTCCAAGGCCTTTTTCAAATGGTACAAGACCAACATGGAGTCCATAGTGATATTGAAGGCTTAAAAGGAGACAAGCAAATCATCTACACCATGATCCAAGGCTATGGAGAGTCAAGCAGGCCTCCAAGTGATTGGCCAGAGTAGGGTCTTTAGGCCTTAATGTTGCTCAGGGTTAGATTAACTCGTAGTGGAAGCATGGGCCGGCCCATCTGGAAACCAAGATGGTCGACTGCTCTTGTAGGGTTTCCTTAGGGTTTTAGTAACCTCTAGCCTATAAAATGGCTTGCTTTGTAAGGGTTTTGGACACAAGTCGGATCAATAATGTTTTATTAATTTTGATTCTTCATGTTAAGAGAGATTCGAGCCTTTTTACTTGCCTTGGCAAGGGTTGTGAGCAATCTTGCGTCTCGTTCTAGATTGTTCTACTGACCTATCCATTAGAGTAATCACCTCTGTGCAGCCGTCTTTCTACCACCTATAAACAAATCGTGTTGTCCGATCGATTCAAGGTTCCGGAATCCAAGTGTTGGAGCACCTCGCTAGATCATTGGGCAAACATGCTACGTGTCTCGAAACGAGATGATTGAGGACCGCTTCAGTGATGTGTGCATGGATCAGGGCCCACGCAATGACCCGGTCCGAGTTCAATTGGGCCCAGTCACACGTGCACTAGCCAAGCTCTTCAAGGAATCCTCCATGGCCTTGTTCGAATGGTCCAAGACCAACATGGAGTCCACAGGGATATTGAAGGCCTAGAAGAATCCAAGCAAATCATCTACACGACGATCCAAGCCCACGGAGAGTCAAGCTGGCCTCCAAGTGATTGGGCTGAATAGGGTCTTTAGGCTTTAATATTGCTTAAGGTTAGATTAACTGCGTAGTAGAAGCATTGGCCGGCCCATCTTGACACCAAGATGGCCGACTGCTCTTTTAGGGTTTCTTCAGGGTTTTAGTAACCTCTAGCCTATAAAAGGGCTTGCTTTGTAAAAGTTCTGGAAACAAGTTCGATCAATAAAATTTGATCAATTTCGATTCTTCTTGTTATGAGAGATTCGACCCTTTTTATTTGCCTTGGCAAGGGTTGTGAGCAATCTTGCGTCTCGTCCTAAATTGTTCTACCGATCTTTCCATTAGAGTAATTGCCTCTGTGGAATCGTCGTTCTACCGTCTATAATCGAATCATGTCGTCCCGTTTGATTCTAGGTTTCGCAATCCAAGCGTTGGACCACCTCGCTAGATCCTTGGGCAAACGTGCTACGTGTCTCGAAACGAGTTGATCGAGGTGTATCCATTAGAAGTAATCACCTCTGTGGAGTCATCGTTCTACCCCATATAATCAAATCGTGTCGTTCGTTTGATTCTGGTTTCCGCAATCCAAGCGCTGGACTACCTCGCTAGATCCTTGGGCAAACGTGCTACGTGTCACAAAACGAGGTGATCGAGGACACTCTCAGCGATGTGAGCATGGATCAGGGCCCATGCAATGACCCTGTCCTATTTCCATTTGTCCCAGTCACACGTGCACGAGCCAAGCTCTTCAAGGAATCCCTCCAAGGCGTTGTTCGATTGGTCCAAGACCAACATGGAGTACATAGGGATATTGAAAGCCTAGAAGGAGACAAGCAAATCATCTACACCGTGATCCAAGCCCACGGAGAGTCAAGGTTGCGTGCAAGTGATTGGGCTAAATTGGGTCTTTTGGCCTTAATATTGCTTAGGGTCAGATTTACTGCATAGCAGAAGCATGGGCCGGCCCATCTTGACACCAAGATGGCCGACTGCTCTTTTAGGGTTTCTTTAGGATTTTAGTAACCTCTAGCCTATAAAAGGGCTTGCTTTGTAAGTGTTTTGGAAACAAGTTCGATCAATAAAGTTTGATCGATTTCGATTCTTCTTGTTAAGAGAGATTCGAGCCTTTTTACTTGCCTTGGCAAGGGTTGTGAGCAATCTTGCGTCTTGTCCAAGATTGTTCTACCGTCCTATCAATTAGAGTAATCACCTCGGTGGAGTCTTCGTTCTACCGCCTATAATTAAATCGTGTCGTCCTGTTTTATTCTAGGTTCCGCAATCCAAGCGTTGGACCACCTCGCTAGATCCTTGGGCAAACGTGCTACGTGTCTCGAAACGAGTTGATCGAGGTGTATCCATTAGAGTAATCACCTCTGTGAAGTTATCGTTCTACCGCCTATAATCAATTCGTGTCGTTCGTTTGATTATCGGTGCCGCAATCCAAGCGTTGGAACACCTAGCGAGATCCTTGAGCAACCGTGCTACGTGCCTCGAAACGAGTTGATCGAGGACCGCATCAGTGATGTGTGTATGGATCAGGGCCCACCCAATGATCAGGTCCGAGTTCCATTGGGCCCAGTCACACGTGCACGAGCGATGCTTTTCAAGGAACCCTCCAAGGCCTTTTTCGAATGGTACAAGACCAACATGGTGTCCATAGAGATATTGAAGGCTTAGAAGGAGACAAGCAAATCATTTACACCATGATCCAAGCCTATGGAGAGTCAAGCAGGCCTCCAAGTGATTGGCCAGAGCAGGGTCTTTAGGCCTTAATGTTGCTTAGGGTTAGATTAACTCGTAGTGGACGCATGGGCCGGCCCATCTGGAAACCAAGATGGCCGGCTGCTCTTTTAGGGTTTCCTTAGGGTTTTAGTAACCTCTAGCCTATAAAATGATTTGCTTTGTAAGGGTTTTGGACACAAGTCGGATCAATAATGTTTTATTAATTTCGATTCTTCCTGTTAAGAGAGATTCGAGCCTTTTTACTTGCCTTGGCAAGGGTTGTGAGCAATCTTGCGTCTCGTTCTAGATTGTTCTACACCACCGTATCAGTGATGTGTGCATGGATCAGGGCCCACGCAATGACCCCGTCCGAGTTCCATTGGGCCCAGTCACACGTGCACGAGCCATGCTTTTCAAGGAATCCCTCCAAGGCCTTGTTCAAGTGGTCCAAGACCAACATGGAGTCCATAAGGATAATGAAGGCCTAGAAGGAGTCATGCAAATCATCTACACCGTGATCCAAGGCCGTGGAGAATTAAGCAGGCCTCCAATTGATTGAGCTGAGTAGGGTCATTAGGCCCTAATGTTGCTTAGGGTTAGATTAACTTCGTATTTGGAGCATGGGCCGGCCCATCTGGACACCAAGATGGCTGACTGCTCTTTTAGGGTTTTCATAACCTCTAACTTACAAAAGGGCTTGCTTTGTAAGGGTTTTGGAAGCAAGTTGGATGAATAAAGTTTGACTAATTTCGATTCTTCTTGTTAAGAGAGATTCGAGCCTATTCACTTGCCTTGGCAAGAGTTGTGAGCATTCTTGTGTCTCGTCCTAGATTTTTCTACCGACATATTTGTTAGAGTAATCATCTCTGTGGAGTCGTCATTCTACCGTCTATAATCAAATCGTGTCGTCCGTTTGATTCTAGGTTCCGCAATCCAAACGTTCGACCACCTCGCTAGATCCTTGTGCAAACGTGCTACGTGTCTCGAAACGAGTTGATCGAGGACCGTATCAGTGATGAGTACATGGATCAGAGCCCACGCAATGACCCGGTCCGAGTTCCATTACGCCCAGTCACACGTGAACGAACCATGATCTTTTACGAATCCCTCCAAGGCCTTGTTCGAATGGTCCAAGACTAACATGGATTCCATAGGAATATTGAAGGCTTAGAAAGAGACAAGCAAATCATATACACCATGATCTAAAACCATGAATAGTCAAGCGGGCCTCCAAGTGATTGGGCCGAGTAGGGTCTTTAGGCCTTAATGTTGGTTAGGGTTAGATTAACTGCGTAGTAGGAGCATGGGCCGGCCCATCTCAACACCAAGATAGCCGACTGCTCTTTTAAGGTTTACTTAGGGTTTTAGTAACCTCTAGCCTATAAAATGGCTTGCTTTGAAAGGGATTTGGACACAAGTCGGATCAATAATGTCTTGGCAAGAGTTCTGAGCAATCTTGCGTCTCGTCCTAGATTGTTCTACCGACCTATCCACTAGAGCAATCACCTCTGTGCAGCCGTCTTTCTACCGCCTATAATCAAATCGTGTCGTCCGTTTGATTCAAGGTTCCGCAATCCAAGCGTTGGAGCACCTCGCTGGATCCTTGGACAAACGTGCTACATTTCTCGAAACGAGTTGATCAAGGACCGTATCAGTGATGTGTGCATGGATCAGGGCCCACGCAATGACCCGGTCCAAGTTCCATTGGGCCCAGTCACACGTGCTCGAGCCAAGCTCTTCAAGGAATCCCTACAAAGCCTTGTTCGAATGGTCCAAGACCAACAGGGAGTCCATAGGGATATTGAAGGCCTAGAAGGAGACAAGCAAATCATCTACACCATGATCCAAGCCCACGGAGATTCAAGCTGGCCTCCAAGTGATTGGGCTGAATAGGGTCTTTAGGCTTTAGTTTTGCTTAGGGTTTGATTAGCTGCATAGTAGAAGCATGGGCTAGCCCATCTTGACACCAAGAAGGCCGACTGCTCTTTTAGGGTTTCTTTAGGGTTTTAGTAACCTCTAACCTATTAAAGAGCTTGCTTTGTAAAGGTTTTGGAAACACGTTCGACCAATAAAGTTTGATCAATTTCGATTCTTCTTGTTAAGAAAGATTCGAGCCTTTTTACTTGCCTTGGCAAGGGTTGTGAGCAATCTTGCGTTTCATCCTAGATTGTTGTACCGATCTACCCATTAGAGAAATTACCTCTGTGGAGTCATCGTTCTACCGCCTATAAACAATTCGTGTCGTTCGTTTGATTCTAGGTTCCGCAATCCAAGCGTTGGACCGCCTCGCGAGATCCTTGAGGAAACGTGCGACGTGCCTCGAAACAGGTTGATCGAGGACCACATCAGTGATGTGTGTATGGATCAGGGCCCGCCAAATGTCCCGGTCCGAGTTCCAATGGGCCCAGTCACACTGCACGAGCCATGCTTTTCCAGGAATCCCTCCAAGGCCTTGTTCGAATGGTCCAAGACCAACATGGAGTCCATAAGGATAATGAAGGCCTAGAAGGAGTCATGCAAATCATCTACACCGTGATCCAAGGCCTTGGAGAATCAAGCAGGCCTCCAATTGATTGGGCTGAGTAGGGTTATTAGGCCCTAATGTTGCTTAGGGTTAGATTAACTTCGTATTTGCAGCATGGGCCGGTCCATCTGGACACCAAGATGGCCGACTGCTCTTTTAGGGTTTTCATAACCTCTAACTTACAAAAGGGCTTGCTTTGTAAGGGTTTTGGAAGGAAGTTGGATGAATAAAGTTTGACTAATTTCGATTCTTCTTGTTAAAAGAGATTTGAGCCTTTCACTTGCCTTGGCAAGAGTTGTGTGCATTCTTGTGTCTCGTCCTAGATTTTTCTACCGACATATTTGTTAGAGTAATCACCTCTGTGGAGTCGTCATTCTACCGTCTATAATCAAATCGTGTCGTCCGTTTGATTCTAGGTTCCGCAATCCAAACGTTCGACCACCTCGCTAGATCCTTGTGCAAACGTGCTACGTGTCTCGAAACGAGTTGATCGAGGACCGTATCAGTGATGTGTGCATGGATCAGAGCCCACGCAATGACCCGGTCCGAGTTCCATTAGGCCCAGTCACACGAGAACGAGCCATGATCTTTTAGGAATCCCTCCAAGGACTTGTTCGAATGGTCCAAGACTAACATGGATTCCATAGGAATATTGAAGGCTTAGAAAGAGACAAGCAAATCATATACACAATGATCTAAAACCATGAATAGTCAAGCGGGCCTCCAAGTGATTGGGCCGAGTAGGGTCTTTAGGCCTTAATGTTGGTTAGGGTTAGATTAACTGCGTAGTAGGAGCATGGGCCGGCCCATCTCAACACCAAGATGGCCGACTGCTCTTTTAGGGTTTCCTTAGGGTTTTAGTAACCTCTAGCCTATAAAATGGCTTGCTTTGAAAGGGATTTGGACACATGTCGGATCAATAATGTCTTGGCAAGAGTTGTGAGCAATCTTGCGTCTCGTCCTAGATTGTTCTACCGACCTATCCATTAGAGCAATCACCTCTGTGCAGCCGTCTTTCTACCGCCTATAATCAAATCGTGTCGTCCGTTTGATTCAAGGTTCCGCAATCCAAGCGTTGGAGCACCTCGCTGGATCCTTGGACAAACGTGCTACGTGTCTCGAAACGAGTTGATCAAGGACCGTATCAGTGATGTGTGCATGGATCAGGGCCCACGCAATGACCCGGTCCGAGTTCCATTGGGTCCAGTCACACGTGCACGAGCCAAGCTCTTCAAGGAATCCCTCCAAAGCCTTGTTCGAATGGTCCAAGACCAACATGGAGTCCATAGGGATATTGAAGGCCTAGAAGGAGACAAGCAAATCATTTACACCATGATCCAAGCCCACGGAGATTCAAGCTGGCCTCCAAGTGATTGGGCTGAATAGGGTCTTTAGGCTTTAATTTTGGTTAGGGTTAGATTAGCTGCATAGTAGAAGCATGGGCCGGCCCATCTTGACACCCAGAAGGCCGACTGCTCTTTTAGGGTTTTTTACGGTTTTAGTAACCTCTAGCCTATAAAAGAGCTTGCTTTGTAAAGGTTTTGCAAACACGTTCGACCAATAAAGTTTGATCAATTTCGATTCTTCTTGTTAAGAAAGATTCGAGCCTTTTTACTTGCCTTGGCAAGGGTTGTGAGCAATCTTGCGTCTCGTCCTAGATTGTTGTACCGATCTACCCATTAGAGAAATTACCTCTGTGGAGTCATCGTTCTACCGCCTATAAACAATTCGTGTAGTTCGTTTGATTCTAGGTTCCGCAATCCAAGCGTTGGACCACCTCGCGAGATCCTTGAGCAAACGTGCGACGTGCCTCGAAACAAGTTGATCGAGGACCACATCAGTGATATGTGTATGGATCAGGGCCCGTCCAATGACCCGGTCCGAGTTCCATTGGGCCCAGTCACACGTGCACGAGCCATGCTTTTCAAGGAATCCCTCCAAGGCCTTGTTCGAGTGGTCCAAGACCAACATGGAGTCCATAAGGATAATGAAGGCCTAGAAGGAGTCATGCAAATCATCTACACCGTGATCCAAGGCCTTGGAGAATCAAGCAGGCCTCCAATTGATTGGGCTGAGTAGGGTCATTAGGCCCTAATGTTGCTTAGGGTTAGATTAACTTCGTATTTGGAGCATGGGCCGTGTGAGGCCCCAGTTCGTTCTACGTTGATATATTCATTAATTGGGCGGTAACGTTTGGTTTTAGGAGAAGTGGGGTCGTCACAGTTGGTATCAGAGCTTAGGTTTCAGATTCCTGTAGTGTATCCTAGGCTTGAAGTTTAGGATGCCGGACTGTGGAATTTGATTTGATTTGAAAGTCAAGCAATTGAGGGATAAAACCTAGAGCCTGCTTCGCGTGGTCTCCGCGCGGAGTGAGCTTGGGCTGAGTGGTGAATGGGTATGAAGGATTAAGTGCTCGTTCGAGCATAAGCTATGAACCCTGAAGTGTTATAGGTCTTCAATCTTTCTCATGGTATCTAAGAACCATAGATAGGTATGTCGGGTAGGAAGTTCGATTTGTAGATGGTTTACTCTTGGGACTGGCCAGCTCGAGATGTGAACTATCTTATTTCGGATTCTTGTGCCCGAATACTCCAGAATTGAGACGATGCAAGCTACTAGGTACTTGAGACTTGTATTTTGGAAACGTGAACAGGCTTTGTCTGACTAGAATGAGCACAAAAGGTCAATGGACATCTAGTTTGGATAGTAAGGGACGTGAGAGATCAGACGGGCTGATACTGGGACGACTTCACCTTTTCCTTTTGGTTCGCCCGTATATTACGACCACCTAAAGTTAGTATATGTGTTTGTGTACATGCTTATCTGTCCAACTTGATATGTATTTGTATACTTGCTTGTCCGTCTTTTGATATGGCGTGTTATGTGTGATATGTTATTGGTGTAATTGGTATGTTGGATTTTGTTATTGTAGTCAATTTACTGCATTCATTCATTAAAGTACCTTTTTGGAAAGAAAAGAGAGAGAAGGGAAAACTATATATATATGTGTGTATATATGTGGAAGGAAGACATAGTCGCGGACATGGTCATAACTGTGGAACAAAACGAGGCCGAGAGTCAAGAGAAGAAAGGGAGGAAACAATAGCTGAACAAAACATGGACCGAGAATGCCACTTGTGTTCAAGAATTGATTATGACCCATTGTTTTGCCCGACAGGCTACCATCTGAGTTCCAGCAATTTTGTGAGATGGCACATTGGGTTGAGGTGTATAAGGAAATTACGGTTCTTCGAGACGAAATAGGAGTCCAAAAGAAACTAGTCGTATACTGGGAAGGGCGATGGAAGCACGAGTATTCAGAGAAAATTGAGCTCTTGCACAAGAATTTAGAGCTAAAAAGGAAATACGAAGGGATTTCCGGGGAGGCCTTAGCAATGGCACAGAGCACTACTTCTATGGGGGTTCCAGAGAAAACTCAAAGGACAGAAATTTCAAGGCCGCAAGTGAAGACCTTCCATGCAAAGAAAAGGAGCGCATCTCTTGAGAATCAAAGGCCAGAACCGAGTAAGCGAGGTAGGTCATATGCTAAGAAGGGTCGTGGAGCGGGTGGTGTGACAATTTGTGGTTATTGTAGAAAATCCAATCACATTGAAGTGAATTGTTGGAGAAAGGGGAGGAGATGTCTGCGCTGTGGGAGCGCCAAGCACCAAATTGCTAATTGCCCGGGTTTATTGCACGAAAAGAAAGGAACTCAGCAACTAACCCAGACCGACCCTGGACCGTCAACTAGAGAAGGGACTGGAATGAAGAGCCTCGTTTCTTTTAAGAACGTGGAAGGTACAGGCTACTGGTTACTTTAGATTTGATAGATTCCGTTCATAGAAATTTCGAGGACGAAATTGTCCTAAGTGGGGGAGATTGTGAGGCCCCAGTTCGTTCTACGTTGATATATTCATTAATTGGGCGGTAACGTTTGGTTTTGGGAGAAGTGGGGTCGTCACAGGCCGGCCCATCTGGACACCAAGATGGCCGACTGCTCTTTTAGGGTTTTCATAACTTCTAACTTACAAAAGGGCTTGCTTTGTAAGGGTTTTGGAAGCAAGTTGGATGAATAAAGTTTGACTAATTTCGATTCTTCTTGTTAAGAGAGATTCGAGCCTATTCACTTGCCTTGGCAAGAGTTGTGAGCATTCTTGTGTCTCGTCCTAGATTTTTCTACCGACATATCTGTTAGAGCAATCACCTCTGTGGAGTCATCAGTCTACCATCTTTAATCAAATCATGTCGTCCGTTTGATTCTAGGTTCCGCAATCCAAACGTTCGACCACCTCACTAGATCCTTATGCAAACGTGCTACGTGTCTCGAAACGAGTTGATCGAGGACCGTATCAGTGATGTGTGCATGGATCAGAGCCCATGCAATGACCCGGTCCGAGTTCCATTAGGCCCAGTCACACGTGAACGAGCCATGATCTTTTAGGAATCCCTCCAAGGCCTTGTTCGAATGGTCCAAGAATAACATGGATTACATAGGAATATTGAAGGCTTAGAAAGAGACAAGCAAATCATATACACCATGATCTAAAACCATGAATAGTCAAGCGGGCCTCCAAGTGATTGGGCCGAGTAGGGTCTTTAGGCCTTAATGTTGGTTAGGGTTAGATTAACTGCTGTCGCGCCCCACTTTTTGAAATGGTGAGAGTAGTGTGTGTGGTGTGTGTGAACATGTGTAGAAGTGAAAGAAAAGACCGTGGGATTGTGAAATGCGACGGTTTTAGTCAAGTAAAGTTCAAAAGGGTTTTTTGTATGAAAAAATGGAGTCGCCACTTGGTATAGAGTTAGGGTGTACCAAGTCACCCAAAAAGATTTTTTTGTTTTTTGAATGAAAAAAAAAGTAGACAAACCCTTTTTGAAAACTTTTAGGTCTACGTAACCAAAGAAAGGGATCGGGGGTCACATTTGATAAGGGAGAAGGCAAAGGTGGAACCTAAGGCACTCCCCTACCCTAGCAAGAGCTAGTTGCATGACTTAGCCCCACGTTTCCTAATTTTTCTACCCAAGGTATGTATCGCATGTTGGATATGACTAATGGATGCAAAATGGAAAGAAAAATGCAAACCTAAATCTAAAATGTCTCTTATGAGATTTTTGGTCCCAATCATATGGGTTTGTGAAGGCCAATAGGAAGAATCTCATAGAGGTCATAGGAAAATGCAAATGAAGACTCAAATATGTGCAAGTGTGAAAATGTATGAAGGATGCGAAATGTAAAAACAAGGTAAGTGCAAGTGTGCAAATGTGATAAAATAAAGGTGTTCGTGTGTAAATGGATGAAAAAATGGAATAGTAAATACATATCAGTGCAATTTGTGAGATGAGAAATAAATAAGTGATAAAAAGATGTTGAGAAAGTGTGGATTAAGAAAAGTGAGAAAATGTGGTCAAAAGGTGGAGAGGTAATATAAAAAGAATGCAAGTGTATGACCCTAAGGGGATGCATCAAGTTGGGCACGGGAAGGACTCCTAACTTTACGACTTTGATTTTCCCTTGGATTAGAAGGAAGAACTAGCGTGCTAAGGCTATTTTGTAGCCAAACTCGCTCGTTTCCCTTATCGAAAGGGGACTCTCAAGCAAATGTATCCTATAACTAGCATGAGGTGCAAAAATCCTAAAATGAGGGGAAAAGGGGTTCGAGGAGCATGCCAAACGATAAAAACTAAGAAAAATGCATGAAATGAAGTGAAACATGCAAGCATGGACTCACGATAGGAGATGGCCTATTGGGTCTAGCATTGGACTAGCCCATTCTATGAATTCCTAACGGAATAATGAACAACAACTAGCATTGGACTAGTGTGGTGACGTACATTCATCCATCACATTCATCTACGACTATAGAAAGCAAGTAGACATGCCAAACACTCATAAACACGTAGCACGTAACACTTAGCATGCTCGACTAAATGCAAAAACCTAATAAAGCAAATAACACATAACCACAAAAGCAAGCCACAAAACTAATGGACCTATTACATTTGCTAGCTAGGCACACGTCTTCAATAGGTCTTCATCAAATGCTCTCCAAGCCCTATCTATTACAAGCCAAGAGGTGTACACATACCCCATAAAGAATAACTTAAATAAAAAGCAAAAGTAAAAATGAAATAAATGAAAGGAATTAAGGAAAGGCAAGGGAAGCAAGTAGACATGCAATTTTCACGTAGCACGTTGGATCACATAGGAGAGACAAAAAAGATAAAAGAAGTTATACCTCCCTTGAGTTGATGCCTTAAATGGAGTGAAATCACTTATTTATCCTCCAAAATAAAAGAAATGGTCAAGGTACCAATTTATTTGGGAAAATTAAAGAAAATTTGCAAAAACAAAGCTCACTTGATCATGAAGCCCCTAAAGTCATGACTCAAGTGCAATTGACAAAGCATGGTAGTGAATTAAAGCAAACAAACAATGAAGTTGCAAAAATCAAAGCTGCGAAGGACCAAATTGAGGACATTATTCAATTGGTTGGGTCATAGTGGCATAAGGGAAAACTTGGGGGTCTGAAGTGCAATTTTAGAAGTCATTTTTCATGCATGTTACGTAGAAACGATTTTCTCATATCTGATTTCCATTCCTCTGCAACCTATTGTGCTTCAACTTCAACCGAAACATTACCAATGAATATCAACCACAAGATACAAACTCTTCAATTATCCATCAAACCAACTATTCCACATTTCTTGCAAAATCAAAACAGAAAATCTGGAATGATAGCTGCCAGAAATAAGGAAAAACAGCAAAACGGAATGCAACAAACAGAACGCAGCCGAAACAGAATGCAGCAAGAATTCTTAGTGTTCGAACATGATCCAAACATTTCAACATGCAAACTCAACAACCAACCTTCCCTTGCTTCCCTCAACACAAGATCAAACATGAAACTGAAGTGCAAAACTCAACTAGTAACTAAGGGAAAGGAAACGCGGCAGAGAAAAGAAAGAAAAAATGCAGCAGCTTTCCCTTGCTGCGTTTTTTCTTTGAAGTGCACAACTCCTAGATATTTGGCAATTTCAGCAATATCATACCATGAGTTTTCGGACTCAAAAGTACATCAAAAATGATCTGCATTCATGCTAATTTCTGACCCAAACAAACCAGTAACAAGTCGCAAACATCAAAAACATTTCTGCATTTTCTAATTGCAACATTGCCGCGACTTCATCATTCAGCTGGATATCTGTACGAAGCGAATCAAACAAGCCCTACTGACATTTCTAACCAAACCCAGATGCTATGATCCTCATACCAGCCCACTAGGAAATGACTCAATGTATCTAAGAGGCAAAGACGTGAAACAAAGGAAAGTGGAGACGCCGTGTGAGCTTTTGAGCTTCAATGCATGACAACAAACTGACCCTTTACCCAACTTCAACTCAAAATTCAGGAATAACAAAGAAAGTGAATCAGCAAGTGAGCATGAAAAGGGGTCAATAACTCATGTCCCTGACTCCCCACCAAAAAGGTTATAAACATGACTTTGGGAAAGCGAAAATGCCCACGAAATGCAAGGAAACAACAGAGAAGAGAAAAAAAATTCTTTCGGGTCATCTTTCTACTTCGTGCATCTGGGGAGATAACATGATGAAGCAACCATCAACCTAAGTGCAGACCTCAACATGAACAGATGTGAATCATAGGAAACAGAAAACAGCGGTCATGCAGATTTGGTAAAACAAACATCAACCAGAACAACGGGAGCAAAAAGCAACGGGAAACCAATGGAACTCCAACACAAAAGGAATGAAAATGAAAGTAAATTTAATCAAGAAACAACAATGAAAAATCCAGCCTAACTCACTTTTGTGGAACACAGCCTTTTTACTCCCCTGAACCCAACCTTATTCGCGGATTTCCAGATGCACACGCGTGGAAGGTGAAACAAGTGTAAAAGGGAAAGAATTGCAGCACTCTAACATAATCGAGTAATCCATAAGCAACTTCCAGGTTGAAAAATGTTACCTTTGGCTTTAACCGAAGCTTTGATGTAACCGAAAGATTAAGACTTTGCTCTCCTTCTTCCCCGGCAACCAGCTTCTCTGGCTTTCCTCCGCCGTTGCCTCGTGGTTCTCTGCCTTTCCTCAGCCGGAAGCTTTCTTCTTTTTCTGTTTTTCTCCCAGCCCCCAAAGACCCAGTCTTTTCCTTTTTGTTTTGCCATTCTTCAACCCTCTCTCTATCTCCAAAAACTCTCTTTGCCCAGCCGTCCGTCTCTTTCCTTCTCTGGTCTCTCTCTTTCGCTCTTTCTTTCCCTCCGCCTGTCCTGGCTCCCTCGTTCTTTCTTTTTTCGTCAAAGACCTCTCAGCCCTTGTTCCAAGACCTCTCCTCTCTGCCGCTGTTTTCTTTCTAGCTCGTCTAGATTTTGCAGCCGCCACTTACTTCCTCTTGCTCTCGGCTCAACTCTCTCAGTTTTCACTCTTAGCCGACCACAAAGCTCTCCCTTTTTAGTCGTCATTTGTTGGTTTTCTTCCCCATCCTCTGTTTCAGCCCCGATGAAAAACCTTTTCTGTCTCAACTCTTCCTTTTCATCCGCGGCTTTCTTTTCTTTCATTTTTGCAGCCGCCTCCTCTCTCTCTCTGTATGCTCTCAAGCTCCCTGCCGTCAACTATCCTCTCTAGTTTCTGTTTTCTTTTGTTCTCTTTGAGCAAATTTTTTTTACAGCCGTCCACTTTTCCGTAGGACTTTGGTTCAGATTTTTCTCCCCCTCCTTGCGGCTCCCTTTTCTTTCCTTTTTATACCAGAATCTCCAACCCTAAAACCCCAGCCATCTTTCCTATACTTGCAGCCAAGGGCTGCCCTCCTTGCAAGCTGCGACAAAACGCAGCTTGCATGCCGCAAGCCCCCCTTTTTTTAAAAAAAAATAATTTAACAAAATTGATAATAAAATTAAGTAATAATAATAATAATAATATAAAAAAAACAACAATTTAAGTAACATCACATCAAAACAAACAAAAACCAAGTTGCCATTTTTCAATCTTTTTTTCTTCATTTTCATCTTTTTTTTTTTCAAGAAAACACTGAATTTAAAAAACAACTAAATCATATTTTTTGAATGCTTTTCTTTTTTTTTCTTTTTTTACTTTTTTTCCGAGAAATTCTATGCTAAAAACTTAAAAATAAAATAAAAACTAAAAACTAAAAAGTGAATAAGCCTAACACGACAAACAAAAACTAAAAAAATAGTAAATGAAATTACGCTAAAAATTTGTTGTCTACAACTGCGTAGTAGGAGCATGGGCCGGCCCATCTCAACACCAAGATGGCCGACTGCTCTTTTAGGGTTTCCTTAGGGTTTTACTTAACTCTAGCCTATAAAAGGGCTAGATTTGTAAGGGTTTTGGACACAAGTTGGATCAATAAAGTTTGATTAATTTCAATTCTTCTTGTTAAGAGTGATTCAAGCGTTTTTACTTGCCTTGGCAAGGGTTGTGAGCAATCTTGCGTCTCGTCCTTGATTGTTCTACCGACCTATCCATTAGAGTAATCACCTCTGTTGATTCGTCGTTCTACCGCCTAATCAAATCGTGTCGTCCATTTGATTCCAGGTATCGCAATCCAAGCGTTGGACCACCTCGCTAGATCCTTGGGCAAACGTGCTACGTGCCTCGAAACGATTTGATCGAGGACCGCATCAGTGATGTGTGTACGGATCAGGGCCCACCCAATGACCCGGTCCGAGTTCCATTGGGCCCAGTTACACGTGCACGAGCCATGCTTTTCAAGGAATCCCTCCAAGGCCTTGTTCGAATGGTCCAAGACTAACATGGATTCCATAGGAATATTGAAGGCTTAGAAAGAGACAAGCAAATCATATACACCATGATCTAAAACCATGAATAGTCAAGCGGGCCTCCAAGTGATTGGGTCTTCAGGCCTTAATGTTGGTTAGGGTTAGAATAACTGCGTAGTAGGAGCATGGGCCGGCCCATCTCAGCACCAAGATGGCCGACTGCTCTTTTAGGGTTTCCATAGGATTTTACTTACCTCTAGCCTGTAAAAGAGCTAGATTTGTAAGGGTTTTGGACACAAGTTGGATCAATAAAGTTTGATTAATTTCAATTCTTCTTGTTAAGAGTGATTCAAGCATTTTTACTTGCCTTGGCAAGGGTTGTGAGCAATCTTGCATCTCGTCCTAGATTTTTCTACCGACCTATCCATTAGAGTAATCACCTCTATAGATTCGTCATTCTACCGCCTAATCAAATCGTGTCGTCTGTTTGATTCAAGGTTCCGCAATCCAAGCGTTGGAGCACCTCGCTGGATCCTTGGACAAACGTGCTACGTGTCTCGAAACGAGTTGATCAAGGACCGTATCAGCGATGTGTGCATGGATCAGGGCCCATGCAATGACCCGGTCCAAGTTCCATTGGGCCCAGTCACACGTGCACGAGCCAAGCTCTTCAAGGAATCCCTCCAAAGCCTTGTTCGAATGGTCCAAGACCAACATGGAGTCCATAGGCATATTGAAGGCGTAGAAGGAGACAAGCAAATCATCTACACCATGATCCAAGCCCACGGAGATTCAAGCTGGCCTCCAAGTGATTGGGCTGAGTAGGGTCTTTAGGCCTTAATTTTGCTTAGGGTTAGATTAGCTGCATAGCAGAAGCATGGGCCGCCCATCTTGACACCAAAAAGGCCGACTGCTCTTTTAGGGTTTCTTTAGGGTTTTGGTAACCTCTAGCCTATAAAAGAGCTTGCTTTGTAAAGGTTTTGGAAACACGTTCAATCAATAAAGTTTGATCAATTTCGATTCTTCTTGTTAAGAAAGATTCGAGCCTTTTTACTTGCCTTGGCAAGGGTTGTGAGCAATCTTGCGTCTCGTCCTAGATTGTTGTACCGATCTACCCATTAGAGTAATTACCTCTGTGGAGTCGTCGTTCTACCGCCTATAATCACATCGTGTCGTCCCGTTTGATTCTAGGTTTCGCAATCCAAGCGTTGGACCACCTCGCTAGATCCTTGGGCAAATGTGTTACGTGTCTCGAAACGAGTTGATCGAGGTGTATCCATTAGAAGTAATCACCTCTGTGGGGTCGTCGTTCTACCGCCTATAATCAAATCGTGTCGTCCGTTTGATTCTAGGTTCCGCAATCCAAGCGTTGGACTACCTCGCTAGATCCTTGGGCAAACGTGCTACGTGTCTCGAAACGAGTTGATCGAGGACCATCTCAGCGATGTGAACATGGATCAGGGCCCATGCAATATCCTGTCCGATTTTCATTTGTACTAGTCACACGTGCCTGAGCCAAGCTCTTCAAGTAATCCCTCCAAGGCCTTGTTCGAATGGTCCAAGACCAACATGCAGTCCATAGGGATATTGAAGGCCAAGAAGGAGAAAAGTAAATCATCTACACCATGATCAAAGCCCATGGAGAGTCAATGTGGCCTCCAAGTGATTGGGCTGAATAGGGTCTTTAGGCCTTAATATTGCTTAGGGTTAGATTAACTGCGTAGTAGAAGCATGGGCCGGCCATCTTGACACCAAGATGGCCGACTGCTCTTTTAGGGTTTCTTTAGGGTTTTAGTAACCTCTAGCCTATAAAAGGCTTGCTTTGTAAGGGTTTTTGAAACAAGTTTGACCAATAAAGTTTGATCAATTTCGATTCTTCTTGTTAGGAGAGATTTGAGCCTTTTTACTTGCCTTGGCTAGGGTTGTGAGGATTCTTGCGTCTCGTCCTACATTTTTCTACCGACCTATCCATTAGAGTAATCACCTCTGTGGAGTCGTCATTTCTACCGTCTTTAATCAAATCGTGTCGTCCGTTTGATTCTAGGTTCCGAAATCCAAGCGTTCAACCACCTCGCTAGATCCTTGCGTAAACATGCTACGTGTCTTGAAACGAGTTGATCGAGGACAGTATCAGTGATGTGTGCATGGATCAGAGCCCACGCAATGACCCGGTCCGAGTTCCATTAGGCCCAGTCACACGTGCATGAGCTATGATCTTCAAGGAATCCCTCCAAGGCCTTGTTCGAACTGTCCAAGACTAACATGGAGTCCATAGGAATATTCAAGGCTTAGAAAGAGACAAGCAAATCATATACACCATGATCCAAAACCATGAATAGTCAAGCGGGCCTCCAAGTGATTTGGCCGAGTAGGGTCTTTAGGCCTTAATGTTGGTCAGGGTTAGATTAACTGCGTAGTAGGAGCATGGGCCGGCTCATCTCAACACCAAGATGACCGACTGCTCTTGTAGGGTTTTCTTAGGGTTTTACTTACCTCTAGCCTATAAAAGGGCTAGATTTGTAAGGGTTTTGGACACAAGTTGGATCAATAAAGTTTGATTAATTTCGATTCTTCTTGTTAAGAGTGATTCGAGCCTTTTCACTTGCCTTGGCAAGGTTGTGAGCAATCTTGCATCTCGTCCTAGATTGTACTACCGACCTATCCATTAGAGTAATCACCTCAGTAGAGTCGTCGTTCTACCGCCGATAATGAAATCGTGTCGTCCGTTTGATTCTAGGTGCCACAATCCAAGCGTTAGACCACCTCACTAGATCCTTGGGCAAACGTGCTACGTGTCTCGAAACGAGTTGATCGAGGCGTATCCATTAGAGTAATCACCTCTGTGGAGTTGTCATTCTACCGCCTATAATGAAATCGTGTCATCCGTTTGATTCTAAGTTCCGTAATCCAAGTGTTGGACTACCTCGCTAGATCCTTGGGTAAACGTGCTACTTGTCTCGAAATGAGTTGATCGAGGTGTATCCATTAGAGTAATCACCTCTGTGGAGTCGTAGTTCTGCTGCCTATAATCAAATTGTGAGGCCCCAGTCCGTTCTACGTTGATATATTCATTAGTTGGGCGGTAACGTTTGGTTTAGGGAGTATTTCGATAACCCTAAGTAGGGAGTAAGATTTAAACCCTAGTTTTGTATTCATACAAGTTTGAGTGGTGATTAAAGTTAGTTATGTTAATGTGTGTTTTCGTGTGGGTAAGTATAGGATTTAATCCATTTTGTATAGGTTAATTAAGTTCAAGAAGGTTAGAAACCCTAAGTGAGCAAAATCTCCAATGTTAGGATTTATTAGAAGTTTTAAGTTGGGTTTAAACCCTAATTTTGCCCTTGACAAAAAGTTATTGTTTAATTACTTTTATGTGGGATAAAGTATGCTTAAGTGTAAGTGATTAAGATGAGAAAGTGATTAGTGAAGTAATTAAGTGCGATTGTGTGTTTTAAACTAGATTAAGCTAGAACCTATGGAGTAAATTGAAAGATTATCAAATGTTTGAGGGAACATGTATAAGAAAGAGAAAGTTGAAGTGCAAGGGTTAAAACAACAAATAAGGCATTTTATGTGATTGGTTAACCTTAAAAATATCTCCCAAAGTCTTGCCTAACTTTGACTAACATGTTGTCTTATGAGTTATAAGAGAAACAAGAGAAAACAAAACAAAACAAAATTGAGAGAAAAGAGAGAGGTAGAGCCGAGAGAAAGAGGAAGAGAAGGTGAGAAATTTTCTTCAAAAATCTTCAAGTTTTAGCTTCCATCTTGAGTTTGGATCTTGGAGTAACAACTTGGGTGCTTGATTAGTGAAGGTTAATCATCTACAAAGCTTATTTGAAGGTATGCCTCTTACTTGAAAGTTAAACTTTTGGGGGTTTTAATCTCTAAGCTATGGAAATGATGTATTATGTTATGATGATGGATTTGTATGGTGGATTTGATGTTTATATTGAAGTTTCATGGTTTAATTATGATGATGATGTTGCTGAAATTTTTGATTAAGCTTATGAAAGAATGAGGGTTTCATGCTAAACAAGTTAACTAGCTTTAATTTTGTGCTATGGAGATTGTAGTGGTTGTGTTTGATAATTTGTCTCAATTGATTGGTTGGTTTCTAGCAAAAATCTGATTTGGGTTAAGAAACCCTAGACTCCATTAGGTTAGTTTAGTTGAGCTTATGGCTTTTGAGTTAGGGTTTGTGTAGTTGGATGGTAAAACAAGTTCTATGGTGCAAATAAAATTTAGATTAAGGATTATGGTTAGTATTTGGTGATGTTGGGTTAACTTGTGAAGGAATTTTGGATCACTCTTAGACTGATATAGGTATGGTTGTTGGGTATCAAATTGGTTAGAAAAACTTGCATAAGAATCATAAGAACGGACCGTACGGTTGTGACGCGCAAAACCGGCAAATCTGGGAAATTAGGGCCGTTTAGGATCCGAACTTCGGCTTTGTTTTTCTCGATGTTACATATGGATTCAGAAGTTCCTAAAAACATGAAAGTTGTAGCCTTGTAGGTCCTGAATATGCCTGTAAAATTTCAGGTCAATCGGATTAGCGTACCCTGAGTTATAGATGAAATGATCAAGCCTGTTTTGCACACCAGATTCTGTGCATTTTTTTTAGTTTAGCCTCTGACCGTGCATTTTCCGTTTTGATCCCATACGATCTGGGTGTCGCCTCCTTCATACTAAATGTATATCTTGGTTTTAGCTTCGAAACGGTATAAAGTGCGTCGAAATCCGAGTTTCGTAGCTCCGGTTATGACCAAAACAAGATCGATCGTCAGAACTGCCTTGAATCCGGACAGTTCTGACGGGTACTTTGACACTCAACTTTCGTTCTGTTCTGAGTGGATTCAGGTCTTGGCCAAAACATCAAAGTTTTAGCCTTATGTCTCAGCTTTCTAATGCCCTTGGAATTTCCTGATTTGAATATGTGAGCTAGGAGTTATGGTCCAGTAAACATACCCTGTTCGTTACTCTAGAGTGCGAATTCCTGGAACGATTTTCTGTACTTTCGACCTATTTTCGTTTGGATCTAGTTGGAGGTGTCTTCATGAAAATTGTAACCCTTCCTCTTAGATTCGCAACGGTACCTCATGTACCTTGATCCGACATTCCTAGCCTAATCTTTGGTCAAAACGGTTGGAGATGGCAGATTTGGCCGTTTCCATTTGCCGTTCCGTGCGCACGCATGTGCCAATTTTGCCGTATTGCTTGTTTTAAGTACGTTAGTGGCCGTTTGTGATATATTGTGACACAATCTTCTATTTCAGACGTCGGTGAGCTAGGTGGAGCCGGTGGGGCCTACTAGCCCTTTTGTTCATTGAGTAAGTATTCAGGCCGCTCTTACGTGTTAGTTGTTTATGTGTTTCGATTTGTATGAAAAGGGTACCTAGGCGAGGGTGTACTTTATCGCACTCGACCTAAACCCTAGTTTGCGCACACATTTGTACATGACATATGTATATAAATCATTTTGGAACAACCCCTTGAGCTTGTGGCTCGGGGTGACTTTTGAATAAATTTTGTGAAGTTTGTGAGTTTGGGGCCCGATCTCATGACTTAGATGGACTATTCGAGCCGGTTAGGGCTTGGTCGAAGTCAGTCAAACCTGGTTGAGGTCACCAAGTTTGTGAATCCGGTTCACCGATTATGTGGACCAAGTTTGTGACCCGAGCTTGTGAACCAAGCTCAATTTCATTCGCTCGAGCAAGCTTGTGAGGTGTCTGGCCAGAGAGGGTGATAAGGTGTATGGTGGGAGTACAAGTGAAGTTCTACGGACCATTAATTGTGGTCGACGGAGTGTCGGCAGGAGATCATACATGGCACATGAATTGGCTTTGGAGCCACCTCTATCCTGATTATGTGATTTCATTTTTCTGCTTTTGCTTTACTCTTACTGTGTAACTGTTGTTACGTGAAATTTACGCTTTTGCCCCTGTTTACTTACTAAGCATATAGCTTACCCCTTTCTTTTTGTTTTCCTTAGCAGGGACCGACGCGGGGAACTTTTGGTACATCCACTAGTATAGTTAGATTGGGTTGTAATAGTCGGACAGTTAGTATGTTTGTTTTTTTTGTTTTGGTGGTTTGTATAAGGACCCTCCTTAGGGTCTATCTTCTGCTGGTTGTAGTTATAGTACATTAGAGTGGTTTGACTCGAGACTTTTGAAGATGTAAATATAACTTTTGGGATTGTATATGTGACGACCCCACCTCCCCCTGAGGCGTACCAAAGGGTTTGGCGGACCGCCTGCCCAGCTCTCGCCAGGACTCACTCACTCAAATCACGTACACACATCCATGGACCATAAATAACATCCACAATTCAAGCTTATAATTTACATTGATAGAGATCAGGGTACCAAATCTCGATATACTTAAACTAGTTCAAAACATATACAATCCAAATACAAAATGTTCCATTCGAGGAATAGCGCGAGTACAAGTCAAAAGTTAAAAGTCAAACAACTAGACTACGCTAGTCTTTACATATCTCACGCCTCGCTCGTACCCCTGTAAGGAAAACAAATAACGTGGTATGAGCTAAAAGCCCAGTGAGGTTCCAAATAGCAAATTGACCATTATTTATAAGTACAAGTTTTCGATATAGCAAAGTAAGGAGCATGAAGAGTTCATAAATGTGAGCAATAACACGTCAAGTAGAAATCTCAAAATGAGCGAGTGTAAAAGTTTTTCAAAATCAACAATAATCCAATAAGCAATAATCAATCCAAAGCATAAGGATACGGATGGCCCTCAGGAGCCAACTTCCATTCATCATCAGGAGCTTGATCACGTAGTAGTTGACACTCCGTCAACTTTCAAGTAAAGGAACCAATCCAGTAGAGCACCACTTACACGACTCTCCGTCCACCATTCACACCCCCTACTGGGCCCAAAATCCTCAATAAACATGGGTGGTAATACTCGAGTATACCGATTAGCCGAGGAGGTATCACTCCACTCGACAAAATAAGAGACCCAGGGTTCGTTACCCAATCGACCAAGCCCTTGCCGGCTCGACTAGAGTAACTCGCCACAGGGTTTCTGGAATTCCAGGAAGTGCGCACATCAAGTATATCAAGTCAATTGCAATCAATAAACAAGTATATCACGTAAGGGCAAGTGCGATAAAGTACACTCTTGCCCTGTCAATTCACGTATATAACAAGTACTCATATTGGTCACGTATCCAGTTCAAGTATCTAGTGCAATTCAGTATTTGAAAGCACTCACCACAAGATATAGTGCCTTTACTGGTCACTTTCAGGTTATACTCCGAGTTCGGAGTCCAAATCTGCGATAAAACTCAATTTGAGAACTTTGAAACATGACTAGAGTTCGAAACTTAGACGTTTCGTTCAATAAGAATCAAGAAATTGAAATTCACTTGGACAGTAGTCGTGAAACACTTGCTCGCCTTTTTAAACAGTAAAACTTTGTAATATTTATACTTGAAATTGTCTTGCGAGTTGAAAGTACAAGGAAAACATACTTCGAGCAATCATTATTTCATTTCTCAAGGGTACAAGTTCGTCCAAGTCCTAACGTATAACACTCAAGAAACATAGTGGCCAAGGTTCTCGCTAGTTCAAGTAATAAGTACTTAACCTTCACTCAAGTCGCTAATATAGTTTTCTAGTCCTCGAGTAAAAATTCGGGCAGCATGCCCTTTGTGTTTACCTAATTTTTCAGCCTTTTAGGCTTCATTGTTTTTCTCAAACACAACCCAACATTATACATATCAGCAATTCATGTCAAGAGCCGTTCCATAGGCTCACAATATCATAATAACAAGAATCGTATTAAGTACAAGTGCAGAAATTCAATTTAGTTCAAAACAGATTTGACGTACAAATGCGGAAATAACATATCCGAGGTTACGCTTATCGGATTAAAACGAAACCTATGCCGTTTCGAAGCTAAGACACAGAGCTACAACATTCATGAAGGTCACTTAGTCCAGTTCCTAATGTAACTCAGTCAAATTCTCGAATTACTAAACCAGAAACCAATTCGTCGGCTGTTTAAACGCAGAACACTGTAATGGTCATAACTCAGTGTACAAAAGTCCAATTCAGGTGTTCTTTGAGGCATTTTAAAGCTACTTCAGAACACTACAACTTTCATGTTTTGGCCCAGAGGTAAATCAGTACGACTCCCAGTCAAAAAACGTGATACACTGGACTTAACTGATGAAACGGACTGCTGGGAAATATTTAAAACAGTAAGGGTATTTTGGACTTTTCACATCCTACGTTGCTCTGATTGAGCTGAAATTTTGTAGGAACCTATAAAATGTCATTCTATACAACTTTTCTTCTTTGACCTAAGGCCAAATCAGCCTCTAACACACAGATACAAATTCGGACAGAATGTAAGCAAGAATTTCCAGAAATCTGAAATCTTTAGTTTTTAGTGGAACTTTCCTAAATTTCTTGGTCTAATCACTACCACAACACCTTATGAAACCTCAATTGCAACATATAAGCATCTTACAACAATTTGGGCAGAATTTCCATAAGCCCTAGTTCATCAAATAAATTGGGGAAAAACCTCTAAAACATGCTAATCATCCATGATTCCACCACTATAATCAACTACTAAACTTAATTTAACAAAATTGAAAGCAAAACTTAGAGAGATAAGCTCTCTTACCTTGAATAGAGGACACAAAGAGTAGCCCAAGCTTTCTCTTTCCAAAATTTCACCACAAATCACTAACTAAACACTCAAAGGTGAGTTTAATCGGTTTATTTCCTTAGTTTTCTCACTTTGTAGCTAGAAATCAAGAAGAAATGAAGAAGTTTTTCTCTTGGTCTTTCCCTCTCTCTCTTATTTCGGTTATGGAGCAGAAAAATGAAGGAAATGGAGCTTAACTTGTCTTATAAGGAAGTAAGAAGATTAAGGCTAATTGTGTCCACAATTTTTGGCCAACACTTGGACTAATCTTGTCCACAAATTTTTCTCTTTCTTCCCTTACATTTCTAGCCTTATAATTTCGGTCAAACCAGCTGCAAATTAGGAAGATATTTTGTGCAAAAGTCAATAAGCTTGTTTGGTAAGAAAAATGGTGGTCAAGCGGTGCGTTCAATCGGTAGTGCGCGGGACCCGCCAGTTCGCGCCGTTTTTCTTAAAAACTCACGTACTAGGTTTTTTTTTTCTTCCCATTCACTATCCTTATATCATTGCTACTACTCACACATTATTTTTCACTTAAAAGTCACTTTTAATCCCCAAATTGATCCCTGGCCAGTACCGAAAATTTATCCGGCGGAAATCGCGAAAACCCTAATTTTGCTCAAATCTTGAAACCGAAGTGTAAAACCCTATTTTCCAGGTTCATCTGCACTTATTGTTGAACAATTGGGTAGTAGGGCTTTAATAAATAATAATTTTCAAATAAAAGGAAATTTTTAAGAAAACGTGAGGAATTTTCCAATTCCAATGATTAAATTTAGGGTTTCAATCAAAATGTGAGAGATTTAAGAGAACCGGTTAGTCACAAGTAAACTAGGGTTTTTGACTAAAATATTAGGGTTTCTAGTCTTTTAAAACAAAATAAGGTTTTAAATCAAACCCGAAGAAATATACTTTAATATTTTCTTCACAAACAACCTCCTAATATTCGGGATGTTACAGTATATACTGTATAGAGTGTTCTTGCGATTTATCTAGTTTTATTGCTTTAAGTTTTGAGTCCTGGCGCGAGCTAGACAGGCGGCCCGCCGATACCCTAGGGTTCGCCCTTGGGAGAAGTGGGGTCGTCACAAAGTACTTGTTCGAATGGTCCAAGACCAACCTGGAGTCCATAAGGATATTGAAGGCCAAGAAGGATTCAAGCAAATCATCTACACCGTGATCCAAGCCCTTGGAGAATCAAGCAGGCCTCCAATTGATTGGGCTGAGTAGGGTCATTTGGCCCTAATGTTGCTTAGGGTTAGATTTACTGCGTAGTAGGAGCATGGGCCGCCCCATCTGGACACCAAGATGGCCGACTGCTCTTTCAGGGTTTCCTTAGGGTTTTCGTAACCTCCAACTTACAAAAGGGCTTGCTTTGTAAGGGTTTTGGAAGTAAGTTGGATCAATAAAGTTTGACTAATTTCGATTCTTCTTGTTAAGAGAGATTCAAGCCTTTTTACTTGTCTTGGCAAGGGTTGTGAGCTTTGTTGTGTGTCGTCCTAGATTTTTCTACCGACCTATCCATTACAGTAATCACCTCAGTGGAGTCGTCATTCTACCGTTAATAATCAAATCGTGTCGTCCATTTTATTCTAGGTTCCGTAATCCACACGTTCGACCACCTCGCTAGATCCTTGCGCGAACGTGCTACGTGTCTCGAAACGAGGTGATCGAGGACTGTCTCAGCGATGTGAGCATGGATCAAGGCCCATGCAATGACCCTGTCCGATTTCCATTTGTCCCAGTCATACGTGCCAGAGCCAATCTCTTCAAGTAATCCCTCCAAGGCCTTATTCGAATGGTCCAAGACCAACATGCAGTCCATAGGGATATTGAAGGTCTAGAAGGAGACAAGTAAATCATCTACAGCATGATCCAAGCCCACGGAGAGTCAAGGTGGCCTCCATGTGATTGGGCTGAATAGGGTCTTTAGGCCTTAATATTGCTTAGGGTCAGATTAACTGCGTTGTAGAAGCATGGGCCGACCCATCTTGACACCAAGATGGCCGACTGCTCTTTTAGGGTTTCGTTAGGGTTTTAGTAACCTCAACCCTATAAAAGGGCTTGCTTTGTAAAGGTTATGGAAACAAGTTTGATCAATAAAGTTTGATCAATTTCGATTCTATTTGTTAAGAGAGATTCGAGCCTTTTTACTTGACTTGGCAAGGGTTGTGAGCAATCTTGCATCTCGTCATAGATTGTTCTACCGATCTTTCCATTAGAGTAATTACCTCTGTGGAGTCGTCGATCAACCGCCTATAATCGAATCGTGTTGTCCCGTTTGATTCTAGGTTTCGCAATCCATACGTTGGACCACCTCGCTAGATCCTTGGGCAAACGTGCTACGTGTCTCGAAACGAGTTGATCGAGGTGTATCCATTAGAAGTAATCACCTCAGTGGAGTCATCGTTCTACCCCATATAATCAAATCGTGTCGTTCGTTTGATTCTGGGTTCCGCAATCCAAGCGTTGGACTACCTCGCTAGATCCTTGGGCAAACGTGCTACGTGTCTCGAAACGAGGTGATCGAGAACTGTCTTAGCGATGTGAGCATGGATCAGCGCCTATGTAATGACCCTGTCCGATTTCCATTTGTCCCAGTCACACGTGCCCGAGCAAAGCTCTTCAAGTAATCCCTCCAAGGCCTTGTTCGAATGGTCCAACACCAACATGCAGTCCATAGGGATATTGAAGGTCTAGAAGGAGACAAGTAAATCATCTACAGCATGATCCAAGCCCACGGAGAGTCAAGGTGGCCTCCAAGTGATTGGGCTGAATAGGGTCTTTAGGCATTAATATTGCCTAGGGTCAGTTTAACTGCGTTGTAGAAGCATGGGCCGGCCCATCTTGACACCAAGATGGCCGACTGTTCTTTTAGGGTTTCTTTAGGGTTTTAGTAACCTTTAGCCTATAAAAGGGCTTGCTTTGTAAGGGTTTTGGAAACAAGTTCGATCAATAAAGTTTGATCAAATTCGATTCTTCTTGTTAAGAGAGATTCGAGCCTTTTTACTTGCCTTGGCAAGGGTTGTGAGCAATCTTGCGTTTTGTCCAAGATTGTTCTACCGACCTATCCATTAGAGTAATCACCTCTGTGGAGTCTTCGTTCAACCACCTATAATTAAATCGTGTCGTCCCATTTCATTCTAGGTTCCGCAATCCAAGCGTTGGACCACCTTGCTAGATCCTTGGGCAAACGTGCTACGTTTCTCGAAACGAGTTGATCGAGGTGTATCCATTAGAGTAATCACCGCTGTGGAGTCATCGTTCTACCGCCTATAATCAAATCATGTCGTCCGTTTGATTCTAGGTTCCGCAATCCTAGCGTTGGACTAGCTCACTAGATCCTTGGGCAAACGTACTACGTTTCCCGAAACGAGGCGATCATGGGCCGTCTCACCGATGTGAGCATGGATCAGGGCCCATACAATGACCCTGTCTGATTTCCATTTGTCCCAGTCACACGTGCCAGAGCCAATCTCTTCAAGTAATCCCTCCAAGTCCTTGTTCGAATGGTCCAAGACCAACTTGGAGTCCATAAGGATATTGAAGGCCAAGAAGGATTCAAGAAAATCATCAACACCGTGATCCAAGCCCTTGGAGAATCAAGCAGGCCTCCAATTGATTGGGCTGAGTAGGGTCATTTGGCCCTAATGTTGCTTAGGGTTAGATTAACTGCGTAGTAGGAGCATGGGCCGGCGCATCTGGACACCAAGATGGCCGACTGCTCTTTCAGGGTTTCCTTAGGGTTTTCGTAACCTCCAACTTACAAAAGGGCTTGCTTTGTAAGGGTTTTGGAAGCAAGTTGGATCAATAAAGTTTGACTAATTTCTATTCTTCTTGTTAAGAGAGATTCGAGCCTTTTTACTTGCCTTGGCAAGGGTTGCGAGCTTTCTTGTGTGTCGTCCTAGATTTTTCTACCGACCTATCCATTAGAGTAATCACCTCGGTGGAGTCGTCATTCTACCGTCAATAATCAAATTGTGTCGTCCGTTTTACTCTAGGTTCCGCAATCCACACGTTTGACCACCTCGCTAGATCCTTGCGCAAACGTGCTACGTGTCTCCAAACGAGGTGATCGAGGACTGTCTCAGCGATGTGAGCATGGATCAGGGCCCATGCAATGACCCTGTCCGATTTCCATTTGTCCCAGTCACACGTGCCCGAGCCAAGCTCTTCAAGTAATCCCTCCAAGGCCTTGTTCGAATGGTCCAAGACCAACATGCAGTCCATAGGGATATTGAAGGTCTAGAAGGAGACAAGTAAATCATCTACACCATGATCCAAGCCCACGGAGAGTCAAGGTGGCCTCCATGTGATTGTGTTGAATAGGGTCTTTAGGCCTTAATATTGCTTAGGGTCAGATTAAATGCGTTGTAGAAGCATGGGCCGACCCATCTTGACACCAAGATGGCCGACTGCTCTTTTAGGGTTTCGTTAGGGTTTTGGTAACCTCTAGCCTATAAAAGGGCTTGCTTTGTAAAGGTTCTGGAAACAAGTTTGATCAATAAAGTTTGATCAATTTCGATTCTTCTTGTTAAGAGAGATTCGAGCCTTTTTACTTGCCTTGGCAAGGGTTGTGAGCAATCTTGCGTTTTGTCCAAGATTGTTCTACCGACCTATCCATTAGAGTAATCACCTCTGTGGAGTCTTCGTTCAACCACCTATAATTAAATCGTGTCGTCCCATTTCATTCTAGGTTCCGCAATCCAAGCGTTGGACCACCTTGCTAGATCCTTGGGCAAACGTGCTACGTTTCTCGAAACGAGTTGATCGAGGTGTATCCATTAGAGTAATCACCGCTGTGGAGTCATCGTTCTACCGCCTATAATCAAATCATGTCGTCCGTTTGATTCTAGGTTCCGCAATCCTAGCGTTGGACTAGCTCACTAGATCCTTGGGCAAACGTACTACGTTTCCCGAAACGAGGCGATCATGGGCCGTCTCACCGATGTGAGCATGGATCAGGGCCCATACAATGACCCTGTCTGATTTCCATTTGTCCCAGTCACACGTGCCAGAGCCAATCTCTTCAAGTAATCCCTCCAAGTCCTTGTTCGAATGGTCCAAGACCAACTTGGAGTCCATAAGGATATTGAAGGCCAAGAAGGATTCAAGAAAATCATCAACACCGTGATCCAAGCCCTTGGAGAATCAAGCAGGCCTCCAATTGATTGGGCTGAGTAGGGTCATTTGGCCCTAATGTTGCTTAGGGTTAGATTAACTGCGTAGTAGGAGCATGGGCCGGCGCATCTGGACACCAAGATGGCCGACTGCTCTTTCAGGGTTTCCTTAGGGTTTTCGTAACCTCCAACTTACAAAAGGGCTTGCTTTGTAAGGGTTTTGGAAGCAAGTTGGATCAATAAAGTTTGACTAATTTCTATTCTTCTTGTTAAGAGAGATTCGAGCCTTTTTACTTGCCTTGGCAAGGGTTGCGAGCTTTCTTGTGTGTCGTCCTAGATTTTTCTACCGACCTATCCATTAGAGTAATCACCTCGGTGGAGTCGTCATTCTACCGTCAATAATCAAATTGTGTCGTCCGTTTTACTCTAGGTTCCGCAATCCACACGTTTGACCACCTCGCTAGATCCTTGCGCAAACGTGCTACGTGTCTCCAAACGAGGTGATCGAGGACTGTCTCAGCGATGTGAGCATGGATCAGGGCCCATGCAATGACCCTGTCCGATTTCCATTTGTCCCAGTCACACGTGCCCGAGCCAAGCTCTTCAAGTAATCCCTCCAAGGCCTTGTTCGAATGGTCCAAGACCAACATGCAGTCCATAGGGATATTGAAGGTCTAGAAGGAGACAAGTAAATCATCTACACCATGATCCAAGCCCACGGAGAGTCAAGGTGGCCTCCATGTGATTGTGTTGAATAGGGTCTTTAGGCCTTAATATTGCTTAGGGTCAGATTAAATGCGTTGTAGAAGCATGGGCCGACCCATCTTGACACCAAGATGGCCGACTGCTCTTTTAGGGTTTCGTTAGGGTTTTGGTAACCTCTAGCCTATAAAAGGGCTTGCTTTGTAAAGGTTCTGGAAACAAGTTTGATCAATAAAGTTTGATCAATTTCGATTCTTCTTGTTAAGAGAGATTCGAGCCTTTTTACTTGCCTTGGCAAGGGTTGTGAGCAATCTTGCGTCTCGTCCTACATTGTTCTACCGATCTTTTCATTAGAGTAATTACCTCTGTGGAGTCGTCGATCAACCGCCTATAATCGAATCGTGTCATCCCGTTTGATTCAAGGTTTCGCAATCCAAGCGTTGGACCACCTCGCTAGATCCTTGGGCAAACGTGCTACGTGTCTCGAAACGAGTTGATCGAGGTGTATCCATTAGAATTAATCACCTTAGTGGAGTCATCGTCATATAATCAAATCGTGTCGTCCGTTTGATTCTGGGTTCCGCAATCCAAGCGTTGGACTACCTCGCTAGCTCCTTGGGCAAACGTGCTACGTGTCTCGAAACGAGGTGATCGAGGACCGTCTCAGCGATGTGAGCGTGGATCAGCACCCATGTAATGACCCTGTCCGATTTCCATTTGTCCTAGTCACACGTGCCCGAGCCAAGCTCTTCAAGTAATCCCTCCAAGGCCTTGTTCGAATGGTCCAGCACCAACATGCAGTCCATAGGGATATTGAAGGTCTAGAAGGAGACAAGTAAATCATCTACACCATGATCCAAGCCCACGGAGAGTCAAGGTGGCCTCCAAGTGATTGGGCTGAATAGGGTCTTTCGGCCTTAATATTGCTTAGGGTCAGTTTAACTACGTTGTAGAAGCATGGGCCGCCCATCTCGACACCAAGATGGCCGACTGCTCTTTTAGGGTTTCTTTAGGGCTTTAGTAACCTTTAGCCTATAAAAGGGCTTGCTTTTTAAGGGTTTTGGAAACAAGTTCGATCAATAAAGTTTGATCAATTTCGATTCTTCTTGTTAAGAGAGATTCGAGCCTTTTTACTTGCCCTGGCAAGGGTTGTGAGCAATCTTGCGTTTTGTCCAAGATTGTTCTACCGACCTATCCATTAGAGTAATCACCTCTGTGGAGTCTTCGTTCAACCACCTATAATTAAATCGTGTCGTCCCGTTTCATTCTAGGTTCCGCAATCCAAGCATTGGACCACCTTGCTAGATCCTTGGGCAAACGTGCTACGTGTCTCGAAATGAGTTGATCGAGGTGTATCCATTAGAGTAATCACCACCGTGGAGTCGTCGTTCTACCGCCTATAATCAAATCATGTCGTCCGTTTGATTCTAGGTTCCGCAATCCTAGCGTTGGACTACCTCGCTAGATCCTTGGGCAAACGTGCTACGTGTTTCGAAACGAGTTGATCGAGGACCGTCTCAGCGATGTGAGCATGGATCAGGGCCCATACAATGACCCTGTCCGATTTCCATTTGTCCCAGTCACACGTGCCAGAGCCAATCTCTTCAAGTAATCCCTCCAAGTTCTTGTTCGAATGGTTCAAGACCAACTTGGAGTCCATAAGGATATTGAAGGCCAAGAAGGATTCAAGCAAATCATCTTTTTTTTTTTTTTGGGAAACTGCCAATCATATCTGGCAGACGGGCACTACACCCTTTTATTAAGAAACAAGCAAAGTACAAGAAGCTAAAGCACAAAACAAAAAGCCAGTGAGCAAAACCAATCTACGAAGCGAGAAACGGAAATTGGGAACCTGCTCCTTATCTAAAACAAAGAGGGACCTTGACAAGCGTGGAAGAGAAGACAAAGTGGGATAATCCAAGTGCCCGCTACAAGCAACGCCCACAGCAGCCAGAGAGTCAGCAACCGTATTCGCCTCCCGGAAACAGTGGGAGAGACGAACCCCCAACGGCAAAATTGCTCGAATCGCTCTAATCAGCGGCCGTACCGCCCACGGAATCGAAAAACTCCCTGCCACCACACGAACCAAAACCTGCGAGTCAGACTCTACTTGGCCCATGGAGAAACCCATCTGCTGGCACAGTTGGAGTCCATGAAGTATTGCATACGCCTCTGCCTGCAAAGAATCCACCAGCGGTAACTTGGCCGCAAACGCTCCAAGGAACGATCCATCGGACCGTCGGAGAATCCCACCAATACCACTAGCACCGGCCGTGGATGAGGAGGACCCGTCAGTATTAAGCTTGACAAATCCATTCTGCGGGAATTCCCAACTAACCAAAGTAGAACTTAAGGGCCACTGGATCCCCGAGATGACGGACACAAGTCCCCCAAATTCAGGCGGAAGTGAACGCCCAGGAAACTTGACAGAACAAATAAGCCAAAGCTCAAGAGATATAGAGGAATACAAGGTTTGGACAGACCACTTAATGCCATCGAAGCGCCATTTATTCGAAGCCTTCCACAAAAACCAAAGAATGAGCAATGACAAAATCCTGTACAACCGTCGAATCGACATCTTACTCACAGGTTGAGACCACCAGGTCATACATCTAGTCCGATAGCCGCAAGAAGCCATCGGAATCCCCAACCGACACTCAAAAAATGACCAGATAGCCTGGGCCACCAGGCAGGAGGAAAACAAATGATCAGCCGTCTCCTGAGCAGCCAAGCACAACGGGCACTGGGAGGGCCCCGCAAACCGGCACCTAGTACGTAACACATCATCCAAAGGCAACCTACCGGAAAACAAACGCCATGCAAAACAAGAAACCTTAAGTGGAATGGAGGAATCCCACAGCGACCGGAAGACCAGAGACTTCACTCCAGCCCGACGGACCAGCTGGTAAGCCGAGGCCGTGGAGAAAGAGCCCGAGGATGCCAACTGCCAACAAGGCTGATCTGGCAGATCCCCAAAACACATAAAAGTCTCCCCCATCACCTCCAAAATCTCAGTAGGAAGGAAAGACGAGAGACGAACCCAGTCCCAACTCCCCTGAACACAAAAGTCACTAACCTTCTGGTCGGAAGAAAGGTCTGGAAACCGCCAGCCAAGGGGGCCCAATCCGTTCCAATTATCCCACCAGAAATAACAATCTCCCAGAGAAACGTCCCAACGGATCTGTAATTCCATCTGCTCACGAACTTGGAACAACCGCCGACAGATCGCTGAACGCGACGGACCAACCACCACCTGATTAGGATGACCTCCCCGAAGGTACAAACTAGACAAAAACCTCGCCCACAGAGAGTCCTGTTGACGAAAGCGCCACCACAATTTACAAGAGAAGGCCTTAGAAATAGACTGCAAAGATCTAACCCCTAGGCCCCCTCCTCCACAGGGAAACACACCTTAGACCAACCACACCAGTGAAAATGGTTATCCCCCCAAAAAAACCACGCAAACATCCTCTCAATCTCCCAAATTGCCCCTCGAGTGGGTTCCAAGACTGCAAGCAAGTGAACTGGAATGGACGTAAGCACATGCCGAATAAGAATCAGCCGCGCCCCCATGGAAAGCCACCGATTCTGCCAGGACAGCAAACGAGCCTGAACTTTATCTATGATCCCAGCAAACAAGGACTTAGATCGCCGACCCTCATACAAGGGGCACCCCAAATACGTGATAGGCAAAGACTTACGAGCAAAACCCGTTTCCTCCGCAACCCTCCGACTGCGAAGACCAGAAACCTTCTTAGAGAGTAAACAACAACTCTTCGAGGCATTAACCAACTGACCAGACACTCGCTGATAATCAGTTAAAACACCCATGACTTTTCGCACCGAAGCCCGCCCCCCATTGCAAAAGACTATAACGTCGTCCGCATACCCCAGATGCACAGGGAGGACCCTCCCGAAGGAACCGAATAAGGGATGAAACCACTAGAGAGCGGAAGAGACTCCAGACCGCGGGACAGGAACTCCGCCATAATGATGAAAAGCGCTGGAGACAGCGGATCACCCTGCCGCAAACCCTTAGTGGACCTGAAAACCCGACCGGACCACCATTGATCAACACTGAAAAATGACAGGAGGAAACCAAACGCCAAACCATGTCCAACCAAGCCTCACCAAACCCGAATTTCCGCATAACAGATAGCAGAAACATCCACGATACCCTGTCATAGGCCTTGGCCATGTCCAGTTTCAAAACCACATTAGAACCCCGGACCTTTCTCCCAATCCTAGAGATCATCTCCTGAGCAAGCAGAATGTTATCAGAAATGGCACTTCCCTTAACAAAACCACTTTGCTGAGGGGAAATGAGTCGGGGTAGAACTTTTTCCAGCCGAGCCGCAAGAATCTTGGAAATAATCTTGTTCGAGAAATTACAAAGACTAATCGGCCTAAAATCGGCAAAGGTCTTAGGGGCCGACTGTTTAGGAATCAAGGCCAACAAAGTGGCCGAAATCCCACACGGGAGATCAGCACCAACAAAGAAATCCGCGACTGCATCTGAGAGGTCCCCTCCTATAATATCCCAGCAAGCCTGATAAAAGGACCCTGGGAACCCGTCCGGGCCTGAGCAACTGTCCCTATCCAAAGAGAAGACCACCCCTCGAACCTCCTCAGCAGTAGGAAGCCGTTCCAAATCCAGATTATCATCCTCCGACAAAATTGTCAGGATTCGAGATAATTCATCCCCCATCACCTGATCCAATGGCCCCTGGGTAAACAAGTCAGAGAAAAAAGTCTCCACCATCGCATGAATAGAACCTACATCATCAGTCCACGCACCAGAGGAAGTCTGAAGCCGATGAATACGAACCTTCACCCTGCGTTGACGCACATAAGAGTGAAAAAACTTAGAATTGGCATCTCCCTCCTTCAGCCAACGTAACCTCGATTTCTGCCGCTAGAAGATGGCTTGACGCAACAAAGCTTCCTTCAAGACCGACGAAACCTGCACCAGCCGCAAGTCCACCTCCGGGGATGGTCGGGCCGCCGCCTCAGCCTCCAACTGAGCAACCTCCTCCTCGACCTATTTTACGGCATCGAACACGTTACCGAAAACATTTTTGTTCCAAACAGTCAAAGCCGCCTTAACCGCCTTCAACTTATGCAAGAAACGGCGCATCGGTCGGCCAGTGCTACCAGAGAGCCAGGCCTCCTGAACAACGTCCTTAAAACTAGCATGCCGAAGCCAAACATCTTGGAACCGGAAGCTCCTCGGAGAGGACGAGCTTGAAATCAAGTAAGAAACCAGAAACGGAGAATGGTCAGAAGCAGTGCGCGCCAAGTGATGAACTGAAGGCACCACACCTGTGAGGACTCGCAAAAACTATTATTTTATGCCTAATTTATGGCTTAATAAATTATTTAATTGGGTTTTATTTTCAAGGAATATTTTCTAGTCTTATTAGACCTAAATACATGGTAATGTAACTTCGTTATATTTTTAAAATGATTCGTTTCAAAAATTAATTTCCTAGAGCGCGTTTCGTAAAAATAGTGAATAGTGCTTGGAGATTTTATCTGCGTAGTAGCACAATAAGCTTGGAATATTGGAGACTTGTACTATGGTCCTAAAATAGGTGATCTTATGAATAAATATTCAAGTGATGGTTAGTAGTGCAATCGTTATAAGAATTTTTCGAAAGTTTCGCGTTATGGCGGTAAAAATTGACGGTACGCGTTTTCACACGCGCGACTTCATTTGAGGGACTTTAGACCCTTATTTCGGGACAATTAAGAGTGAAGAATATTTACATGAATATATGTGCATTAGAGGTTTAGTGCACTAGTGAACCAAACGCGCGAGAAAATCGAGCCGTAATCACACCAAACGGCCCCTAATGAGAGTTGACTTTTGGGTGATTTTGCACCACACATTGCACCTTCTCTTGGAAGCTAACTTAGATCAAACACACTCTCTCTTCTCTCTCCTCATGGCCGGCCAAAACACTCCCTCTCTCTAACTCCTTGTTCTAAAATTTCTGCACACTAATCTCACCCAAAACCACCCCAAATCACCTCCAAATTTAACCAAACTTGCACCACACCTAGCTTGACACTTGAGGAGCATTTTGAGCTGCAAAAGAGAGCTAAAACTCACGGTTTTTCTGGGGCAAAAAGGACCGAAATTCTGCTTGAACATCAACCCCAAAGTAAGTGATGATCTACCCTTGAAAACTTGAAGATTGGAAGCTATCTTGCCTTGTTAAGTTCATGCATGCATTTGGTTAGCTTTTGTATGGTGTAAAAATGTGATTGTGGGCTCTTGGAATTCCCACACTTGGGTTGTTGTTGCTGATGTGATGATTGATGGTGATTATATTGTTGGTTTAGTGGTTATAATGATGCATTAGTGGTGGGTAATTAGTAGGAACTTCATTGGGTGTAAGAAGCTAAAATTTCCGATTTTGCCCCTGCCATGTTCGGCCATTTCCAGGCCAATTTTTAATGGTTTAATGGCTTGAATTGGATGTTTGTAGGATGTATTAGATGTGTGAAAAATTTAATTGAAAAATAGTGAGGTTTGAATGGGCAAATGAATTTTTTTTAGAAACCAGCAAATCTGGAAACTGATTCGCGTATGTCTCTGACCAGCAGTAGTATTTTGGCTATAACTCTGTCCTCGGATGTCGAAATCATGTGCCGTCAGTGGCGTTTGAAACTGGACATTCCTAGCTTTAATTTGGTATAAAATGCACGTTCTGATTCTTTGTGAACAAGCCGAACCAAATGTTTTAAGTTCGCTGTCCTGTTGCTCTGTTCGTCTGGAATGAAGTGGTCAGGCAGCAACTTGATGCCCGAATTTGAACCAGTTGGGTGCCGAATTTGGAAATGATTTCTTCTGTGATATTTTAGTCCTATGAATGTATTTTCCAACGGCGTAAGCCATGCCCGATTTCGAGCTATATTGACTGATTTGTGACTGAAACAAGTGGACTGCTCAGTTTTGGAAAACCCTAATGTTTGGACTGGTTTGGAACCAAATCTTGGAGTGAACCTGTTAGTTGATGTTTTTGATATTAAACACTTACCAAAGATATTATGGGTGTATCTTAGACCCTTATTTCACAAATGAACCATGGTTGGATAACTTTCTTGGTTAGACGATTGGAAATTTGGAAAATGAAAGTCAAAGGCAGATTGCCGTAGGATTTTTCTTGAATTTTGGTTGGCTAATTAACTACCTTGCCGAAGGTATTTTTCCCCGAAATTCGATAGAGA
The DNA here is from genome assembly GCF_036785885.1 of Coffea arabica. Lineage (NCBI taxonomy): Eukaryota > Viridiplantae > Streptophyta > Magnoliopsida > Gentianales > Rubiaceae > Coffea > Coffea arabica. The sequence continues at coordinate 13,059,623 of NC_092330.1, forward strand.
GATACTTTGCATATAGTATTGAAATACTGCCAATTTTGGTGCCAATTCAAGTTCGTTTTGATACCTAATTAAAATTCTAAAGTTGGGGGTTCAAATCTGGAAAATTCTCATCCAGTCTTGAATTTGCTCAACTTCGGGCTACCGTATCTCGGTACTCGAAACTCCTATTCTTGATCCGCTTGTTTTGTCATACACCTCACTTGCAACCCTAATTGAGCTGCAAATTTCAGAGGCCGGTTTGCAATGTGTGAATCGTGCCGAATTTTCAAAGTTGGCCGAAATCCAACTTAATTCTGCCATGAAAACCGACCCTGCGTCTTCAAGCTCATTTTTGACCAAATTTCACTTCGATTCATGGAAACATGTCTTCTAGGAACTTATAGTACTCTCTAAGAGGTTTCCAACGGTATAAAGTTTTCCAATTCTCGACTTATACCGAGCGAGTTATGATTTTTCAAAGATTCATCATAAAACTGAAAATTTTCCAATCTCAAAGAAATAGAGTTTTTTTCAAGAACTCTTTATTCTTTTAATATTCTTAAACGTTTTGCTCACGATTTTCATGATAAAAACTCAAATAATATTGTACATAATAAAAGGCGAGTTGAACCTCGATTTACGTGTAATTGAGATTCCTTTCGCGAAATAATCCTTAGATTGTACTAGTGTACAATCTTCTTGATAAGTGGGTTAATTGTGTGATTATCCACTGTTAATTGCCAGGCGCACAAGGAGACCTTCAAGAGGATCTCACAGTGGACACTTGAACTCCCAGAAAATAATTCTTATTGAATTGCTCGGTGAGTGTCAAGTGTGTGAATTTTGATACTTGCTTATTGTGGTATTTGTTGGAAGTTTTGAAAATAAGGGCGGGTGCGTACTTTATCGCACTCGTTCTAATTTCAAATGAATGAATGAAATGTATTGAATGAATGAATGAAATGTAATGTTATGTCATGAATGCTTGCGTCGCTGGAGTGAACCTCCTCGACTTTCAAATGAATGGGGGACGCCCAAACTCATAGGCCGTCCTTAGACTTGAGCCAGCAATGGGCTTGGTCGGGGATTTGGGCGAGCCATGAGATACATATAAGCTCGACCTAATAAGAGGTCTTGCTTGGCATACTCGTCGAGTATCGCCTTATACTAGACTTGTGGGCCCTTGGGGTGTACGGTGGACGGAGGGAAGTAAGTGGTGATCTACGGAAATGGAAATACCGACCCGGTTGACAGGAGGGTCAATGCGGGAAGGTATACGAATGACATCGGCAGATCGAGTGGAACTTAGCTCCTGAGAGCTACTATATCCTTGAATTGTTTCTGATTACCTTTCATGTTTGATTGATTGATTATTGAAAAGACATGGCTTTATTTATTAAATTTGGGATTGTTATTTGACTAAGTGCTTGCATGTGTGTTCTTGGCCTCACGAGCGTTAGCTCACCCTATAGTTTTGTTTTCCTTAACAGGACCGACTCTTGGAGAAATATGGAGAAACTATCCGTTGAAATTTTGTTAGACTCCTGTTATACATTTTGACTAGGCCCTGGTTTGGGTTGTACTTTTGAAAATTGTAAACTTGAAAAGTTTGGGCCCTGATGTGTACTTTGAATTTAAGTCGTTTCATGACTACCGATGTACTGGTGATACATTAAATGACTTGTTAAGTTTGAACGCTTCCGCATTATTGTATTCATGTTGCTCTCATCGAAGTGTTTAGTTCGGTTTGAAATTGAATGGAATTGCTTGAGTCCTGGCGTGAACTGGGCAGGCGTCCGCGGATACCCTTTGGTCCGCCTTAGGGAGATGTGGGGCGTCACAACACCACTACCCAACCAGCCGCGATCAACCAGGACTCGATCCAACCGCTTCCAGACCCGCGCCCTACCCTGACGATTATTACACCACGTAAACTGGTTCCCAGAGAATCCCACATCTGTTAAGTCCAAATCCTGAATGAAAGCATGAAAGTCCTCCGACTCAGCCCTGCGAAAAGGCAGACCTCCTCTCTTCTCCTCCGCATACAAGATTACATTAAAGTCACCATGAAAGAGAAGAGGAAGACCCAACACCTGCAAAGCACGTAAGTCCGCCCAAAGCTCACGGCGGTCACTGACTGAGCAGGCCGCATGCACAAAGACCCCAACCACCTCAGTACTCATCTGAGAGTGCGTCACGCGAAGGGCCAAATACTGAGAAGATTGACCCACAATAGAGCAAGAAAATTCACTAGAGTAAAAAACAACAAGGCGGCCATCATTGGTAGGACAACAACCATCAAAGCCCAACCTCTGGCGAATCCAATCAAAACGAGAAGCATCCATTTTGGGTTCACAGAACCCTAATAAAATAGACGCAACTTACGTAAACGAGCTATAGTGATGGAGTTATCTAAACCCCGAACATTCCAAAACAATGACTTAAACATCACGTAAAGGAAAAGAAGAAGAGTGAGGGGGAAAACCTGGCGAGGCCGCGACCACCCCAGGCTGTCTCTTTTTCAAGTCGCCACGCCGGCGTTTAAGCGCCTCCATGGCCGCCAAGGGAGGAGCAGCTTTGCGTGGAGAAAGATTCAATTCTAATATTGCAACCTGCTCCTGCTGCATGCGCACCGACGAAGCGGTCTCGTCATCAATCGCCACCGCAGCCACCTTGTCGGCAAGGTCATCAAAGATCGCCTCCGCAGCCGAGGCAATAGCGTCTTCCACCATCTGCTCCACCACTGCACCAGGCTCCTGCTGCCCTGCGGTAGCAAGCAGCGACAAAGGGACCGCTGCCTCCTCCTCCCCATCCTGGTGTTCGTCATCCGAAGCCTCCTCCACAACTACATCATCCAGATCTAACGGAGTCCCCTTGTGAGTGGCCTGCATCCCCTAAAGGGCCGAGACTCCCTGCCCATCCCCTGCAGACGGGGATGCTGCCACCACTGGCTCAGCAGCCTGGGCACTCGACCCAGGCGCAGGCACCGCATCAGGCCCGAGAACCACCCCCGACACCCTGTGCTTCTCGCCCACAAGCGCAGGCGCAACCAATTCCCTCGTCGCCGCTACCTTCTCACCCGCCACAGCCACAGCAGGCGGTCGTCCCTTGCGTCCTCCCTGAGGCTGCGTCTCCCCAGTGGGCCGAGCCTGGGCCTTCAACTCCGGATGAAGCATCACGCAGTCATCCTTGCTATGCCCCTGTCGAAAGCACCCAGAACAGTAGGCCGGTAGATGCTCAATATCAAGATTCTGCCAGAACCCCTCCTGTCTGCCATTCCCAATCCAAACCTGGGACACTAGCGGCTTCAGGAGATCAACCTCTACGCAAACCCTAGCCACACTGGGACGGGACAAGGCTGCAGTAGCAGCATCAACGTAGAACGGCACGTCCAACATAGCAACAATCCGAAACAAGCACTCTCGATTGAAAAGATGAATGGGAAGTTTGGGCAAAGACACCCACACCGGAACCACAGACGGCTCCCGGTCCACATGAAACGAAGGCGTCATACCAGACCCCACGAAGCCATAAACGATGATAATCCCTCTCATCTGCAACCCTGATGAGGATGTGACGGGGATCGAGCAGCCCAATAGAGACAGGCTGCTTGAGATCAAGCGTGACGAAAAATTTACGAACCAGCTCCAGCGAAGGTCGACCCCGAGCAAACTTCCCAACCAGCGCATATCGAAAGGGGTCGGACAGCTTGTGTATCACCTCCTGTGAAAAGATCAAGGCAGGCTCTCCACGGTGTGTGGAGGCCGTCGCCTGAACCGAGAAGGCTGGCGCTGTAGGACTCGTGAACAGATCCGAGAAGGACTGCTGGATCTTCACAGGTAGAGGCTGCCCCCCAACACCTGGGTAGGGGGCCTCCGAGGAAGCCATGCAAACCCTAAAAAAAAAACCTAGAAAGAAGAGAGAGGAAAAAATTTGCTCCCAAGCAAATCATCTACACCGTGATCCAAGCCCTTGGAGAATCAAGCAGGCCTCCAATTGATTGGGCTGAGTAGGGTCATTAGGCCCTAATGTTGCTTAGGGTTAGATTAACTGCGTATTAGGCGCATGGGCCGGCCCATTTGGACACCAAGATGGTCGACTGCTCTTTTAGGGTTTCCTTAAGGTTTTCGTAACCTCTAACTTACAAAAGGGCTTGCTTTGTAAGGGTTTTGGAAGCAAGTTGGATCAATAAAGTTTGACTAATTTCGATTCTTCTTGTTAAGAGAGATTCGAGCCTTTTTACTTGTCTTGGCAAGGGTTGCGAGCTTTCTTGTGTGTCGTCCTAGATTTTTCTACCGACCTATCCATTAGAGTAATCACCTCGGTGGAGTCGTCATTCTACCATCAATAATCAAATCGTGTCGTCCGTTTTACACTAGGTTCCGCAATCCACACGTTCGACCACCTCGCTAGATCCTTGCGCAAACGTGCTACGTGTCTCGAAACGAGGTGATCGAGGACCGTCTCAGCGATGTGAGCATGGATCAGGGGCCATGCAATGACCCTGTCCGATTTCCATTTGTCCCAGCCACATGTTCCCGAGCCAAGCTCCTCAAGTAATCCCTCCATGGCCTTGTTCGAATGGTCCAAGACCAACATGCAGTCCATAGGGATATTGAAGATCTAGAAGGAGACAAGTAAATCATCTACACCATGATCCAAGCCCACGGAGAGTCAAGGTGGCCTCCATGTGATTGGGCTGAATAGGGTCATTAGGCCTTAATATTGCTTAGGGTCAGATTAACTGCGCTGTAGAAGCATGGGCCGACCCATCTTGACACCAAGATGGCCGACTGCTCTTTTAGGGTTTTAGTAACCTCTAGCCTATAAAAGGGCTTGCTTTGTAAAGGTTCTGGAAACAAGTTTGATCAATTTCGATTCTTCTTGTTAACAGAAATTCAAGCCTTTTTACTTGCCTTGGCAAGGGTTGTGAGCAATCTTGCGTCTTGTCCTAGATTGTTCTACCGATCTTTCCATTAGAGTAATTACCTCTGTGGAGTCGTCGATCTACCGCCTATAATCGAATCGTGTCGTCCCGTTTGATTCTAGATTTTGCAATCCAAGCATTGGACCTCCTCGCTAGATCCTTGGGCAAACATGCTACATGTCTCGAAACGAGTTGTTCGAGGTGTATCCAATAGAAGTAATAACCTCTGTGGAGTCATCGTTCTACCCCATATAATCAAATCGTGTCGTCCGTTTGATTCTGGGTTCCGCAATCCAAGCGTTGCACTACCTCGCTAGATCCTTGCGCAAACGTGCTACGTGTCTCGAAACGAGGTGATCGAGGACCGTCTCAGCGATGTGAGCATGGATCAGGGCCCATGCAATGACCCTGTCCGATTTCCATTTGTCCCAGTCACACGTTCCCGAGCCAAGCTCTTCAAATAATCCCTCCAAGGCCTTGTTCGAATGGTCCAAGACCAACATGCAGTCCATAGGGATATTGAAGGTCTAGAAGGAGACAAGTAAATCATCCACACCATGATCCAAGCCCACGGAGAGTCAAGGTGGCCTCCAAGTGATAGGGCTGAATAGGGTCTTTAGGTATTACTATTGCTTAGGGTCAGATTAACTGCGTTGTAGAAGCATAGGCCGGCCCATCTTGACACCAAGATGGCCGACTGTTCTTTTAGGGTTTCTTTAGGGTTTTAGTAACCTTTAGCCTATAAAAGGGCTTGCTTTGTATGGGTTTTGGAAACAAGTTCGATCAATACAGTTCGATCAATTTCGATTCTTCATGTTAAGAGAGATTCGAGCCTTTTTACTTGCCTTGGCAAGGGTTGTGAGCAATCTTGCGTCTTGTCCTAGATTGTTCTACCGATCTTTCCATTAGAGTAATTACCTCTGTGGAGTCGTCGATCTACCGCCTATAATCGAATCGTGTCGTCCCGTTTGATTCTAGGTTTTGCAATCCAAGCATTGTACCTCCTCGCTAGATCCTTGGGCAAACGTGCTACATGTCTCGAAACGAGTTGTTCGAGGTGTATCCAATAGAAGTAATAACCTCTGTGGAGTCATCGTTCTACCCCATATAATCAAATCGTGTCGTCCGTTTGATTCTGGGTTCCGCAATCCAAGCGTTGGACTACCTCGCTAGATCCTTGCGCAAACGAGCTACGTGTCTCGAAACGAGGTGATCGAGGACCGTTTCAGCGATGTGAGCATGGATCAGGGCCCATGCAATGACCCTGTCCGATTTCCATTTGTCCCAGTCACACGTTCCCGAGCCAAGCTCTTCAAATAATCCCTCCAAGGCCTTGTTCGAATGGTCCAAGACCAACATGCAGTCCATAGGGATATTGAAGGTCTAGAAGGAGACAAGTAAATCATCCACACCATGATCCAAGCCCACGGAGAGTCAAGGTGGCCTCCAAGTGAAAGGGCTGAATAGGGTCTTTAGGTATTAATATTGCTTAGGGTCAGATTAACTGCGTTGTAGAAGCTTGGGCCGGCCCATCGTGACACCAAGATGGCCGACGGTTCTTTTAGGGTTTCTTTAGAGTTTTAGTAACCTTTAGCCTATAAAAGGGCTTGCTTTGTAAGGGTTTTGGAAACAAGTTCGATCAATACAGTTCGATCAATTTCGATTCTTCATGTTAAGAGAGATTCGAGCCTTTTTACTTGCCTTGGCAAGGGTTGTGAGCAATCTTGCGTCTTGTCCTAGATTGTTCTACCGATCTTTCCATTAGAGTAATTACCTCTGTGGAGTCGTCGATCTACCGCCTACAATCGAATCGTGTCGTCCCGTTTGATTCTAGGTTTTGCAATCCAAGCATTGTACCTCCTCGCTAGATCCTTGGGCAAACGTGCTACATGTCTCGAAACGAGTTGTTCGAGGTGTATCCAATAGAAGTAATAACCTCTGTGGAGTCATCGTTCTACCCCATATAATCAAATCGTGTCGTCCGTTTGATTCTGGGTTCCGCAATCCAAGCGTTGGACTACCTCGCTAGATCCTTGCGCAAACGTGCTACGTGTCTCGAAACGAGGTGATCGAGGACCGTCTCAGCGATGTGAGCATGGATCAGGGCCCATGCAATGACCCTGTCCGATTTCCATTTGTCCCAGTCACACGTTCCCGAGCCAAGCTCTTCAAATAATCCCTCCAAGGCCTTGTTCGAATGGTCCAAGACCAACATGCAGTCCATAGGGATATTGAAGGTCTAGAAGGAGACAAGTAAATCATCCACACCATGATCCAAGCCCACGGAGAGTCAAGGTGGCCTCCAAGTGATAGGGCTGAATAGGGTCTTTAGGTATTACTATTGCTTAGGGTCAGATTAACTGCGTTGTAGAAGCATAGGCCGGCCCATCTTGACACCAAGATGGCCGACTGTTCTTTTAGGGTTTCTTTAGGGTTTTAGTAACCTTTAGCCTATAAAAGGGCTTGCTTTGTATGGGTTTTGGAAACAAGTTCGATCAATACAGTTCGATCAATTTCGATTCTTCATGTTAAGAGAGATTCGAGCCTTTTTACTTGCCTTGGCAAGGGTTGTGAGCAATCTTGCGTCTTGTCCTAGATTGTTCTACCGATCTTTCCATTAGAGTAATTACCTCTGTGGAGTCGTCGATCTACCGCCTATAATCGAATCGTGTCGTCCCGTTTGATTCTAGGTTTTGCAATCCAAGCATTGTACCTCCTCGCTAGATCCTTGGGCAAACGTGCTACATGTCTCGAAACGAGTTGTTCGAGGTGTATCCAATAGAAGTAATAACCTCTGTGGAGTCATCGTTCTACCCCATATAATCAAATCGTGTCGTCCGTTTGATTCTGGGTTCCGCAATCCAAGCGTTGGACTACCTCGCTAGATCCTTGCGCAAACGAGCTACGTGTCTCGAAACGAGGTGATCGAGGACCGTTTCAGCGATGTGAGCATGGATCAGGGCCCATGCAATGACCCTGTCCGATTTCCATTTGTCCCAGTCACACGTTCCCGAGCCAAGCTCTTCAAATAATCCCTCCAAGGCCTTGTTCGAATGGTCCAAGACCAACATGCAGTCCATAGGGATATTGAAGGTCTAGAAGGAGACAAGTAAATCATCCACACCATGATCCAAGCCCACGGAGAGTCAAGGTGGCCTCCAAGTGAAAGGGCTGAATAGGGTCTTTAGGTATTAATATTGCTTAGGGTCAGATTAACTGCGTTGTAGAAGCTTGGGCCGGCCCATCGTGACACCAAGATGGCCGACGGTTCTTTTAGGGTTTCTTTAGAGTTTTAGTAACCTTTAGCCTATAAAAGGGCTTGCTTTGTAAGGGTTTTGGAAACAAGTTCGATCAATACAGTTCGATCAATTTCGATTCTTCATGTTAAGAGAGATTCGAGCCTTTTTACTTGCCTTGGCAAGGGTTGTGAGCAATCTTGCGTCTTGTCCTAGATTGTTCTACCGATCTTTCCATTAGAGTAATTACCTCTGTGGAGTCGTCGATCTACCGCCTACAATCGAATCGTGTCGTCCCGTTTGATTCTAGGTTTTGCAATCCAAGCATTGTACCTCCTCGCTAGATCCTTGGGCAAACGTGCTACGTGTCTCGAAACGAGTTGTTCGAGGTGTATCCATTAGAAGTAATCACCTCAGTGGAGTCATCGTTCTACCCCATTTAATCAAATCGTGTCGTCCGTTTGATTCTGAGTTCCGCAATCCAAGCGTTGGACTACCTCGCTAGATCCTTGGGCAAACGTGCTACGTGTCTCGAAACGAGGTGATCGAGATTAATATTGCTTAGGGTCAGATTAACTGCGTTGTAGAAGCATGGGCCGGCCCATCTTGACACCAAGATGGCCGACTGTTCTTTTAGGGTTTCTTTAGAATTTTAGTAACCTTTAGCCTATAAAAGGGCTTGCTTTGTAAGGGTTTTGGAAACAAGTTCGATCAATACAGTTCGATCAATTTCGATTCTTCTTGTTAAGAGAGATTCGAGCCTTTTTACTTGCCTTGGCAAGGGTTGTGAGCAATCTTGCGTCTTGTCCTAGATTGTTCTACCGATCTTTCCATTAGAGTAATTACCTCTGTGGAGTTGTCGATCTACCGCCTATAATCGAATCGTGTCGTCCCGTTTGATTCTAGGTTTTGCAATCCAAGCGTTGGACTATCTCGCTAGATCCTTGGGCAAACGTGCTACGTGTCTCGAAACGAGTTGATCGAGGTGTATCCATTAGAAGTAATCACCTCAGTGGAGTCATCGTTCTACCCCATTTAATCAAATCGTGTCGTCCGTTTGATTCTGAGTTCCGCAATCCAAGCGTTGGACTACCTCGCTAGATCCTTGGGCAAACGTGCTACGTGTCTCGAAACGAGGTGATTGAGGACCGTCTCAGCGATGTGAGCATGGATCAGGGCCCATGCAATGACCCTGTCCGATTTCCATTTGTCCCAGTCACACGTTCCCGAGCCAAGCTCTTCAAATAATCCTTCCAAGGCCTTGTTCGAATGGTCCAAGACCAACATGCCATCCATAGGGATATTGAAGGTCTCTAAGGAGACAAGTAAATCATCCACACCATGATCCAAGCCCACGGAGAGTCAAGGTGGCCTCCAAGTGATAGGGCTGAATAGGGTCTTTAGGTATTAATATTGCTTAGGGTCAGATTAACTGCGTTGTAGAAGCATCGGCCGGCCCATCTTGACACCAAGATGGCCGACTGTTCTTTTAGGGTTTCTTTAGGGTTTTAGTAACCTTTAGCCTATAAAAGGGCTTGCTTTGTATGGGTTTTGGAAACAAGTTCGATCAATACAGTTCGATCAATTTCGATTCTTCATGTTAAGAGAGATTCGAGCCTTTTTACTTGCCTTGGCAAGGGTTGTGAGCAATCTTGCGTCTTGTCCTAGATTGTTCTACCGATCTTTCCATTAGAGTAATTACCTCTGTGGAGTTGTCGATCTACCGCCTATAATCGAATCGTGTCGTCCCGTTTGATTCTAGGTTTCGCAATCCAAGCGTTGGACCACCTAACTAGATCCTTGGGCAAACCTGCTACGTGTCTCGAAACGAGTTGATCGAAGTGTATCCATTAGAAGTAATCACCTCAGTGGAGTCATCGTTCTACCCCATATAATCAAATCGTGTCGTCCGTTTGATTCTGGGTTCCGCAATCCAAGCGTTGGACTACCTCGCTAGATCCTTGCGCAAACGTGCTACGTGTCTCGAAACGAGGTGATCGAGGACCGTCTCAGCGATGTGAGCATGGATCTGGGCCCATGCAATGACCCTGTCCGATTTCCATTTGTCCCAGTCACACGTTCCCGAGCCAAGCTCTTCAAATTATCCCTCCAAGGCCTTGTTCGAATGGTCCAAGACCAACATGCAGTCCATTGGGATATTGAAGGTCTAGAAGGAGACAAGTAAATCATCCACACCATGATCCAAGCCCACGGAGAGTCAAGGTGGCCTCCAAGTGATTGGGCTGAATAGGGTCTTTAGGTATTAATATTGCTTAGGGTCAGATTAACTGCGTTGTAGAAGCATGGGCCGGCCCATCTTGACACCAAGATGGCCGACTGTTCTTTTAGGGTTTCTTTAGAATTTTAGTAACCTTTAGCCTATAAAAGGGCTTGCTTTGTAAGGGTTTTGGAAACAAGTTCGATCAATACAGTTCGATCAATTTCGATTCTTCTTGTTAAGAGAGATTCGAGCCTTTTTACTTGCCTTGGCAAGGGTTGTGAGCAATCTTGCGTCTTGTCCTAGATTGTTCTACCGATCTTTCCATTAGAGTAATTACCTCTATGGAGTTGTCGATCTACCGCCTATAATAGAATCGTGTCGTCCCGTTTGATTCTAGGTTTCGCAATCCAAGCGTTGGACCACCTCGCTAGATCATTGGGCAAACGTGCGACGTGTCTCGAAACGAGTTGATCGAAGTGTATCCATTAGAAGTAATCACCTCAGTGGAGTCATCGTTCTACCCCATATAATCAAATCGTGTCATCCGTTTGATTCTGAGTTCCGCAATCCAAGCGTTGGACTACCTCGCTAGATCCTTGGGCAAACGTGCTACGTGTCTCGAAACGAGGTTATCGAGGACCGTCTCAGCGATGTGAGCATGGATCAGGGCCCATGCAATGACCCTGTCCGATTTCCATTTGTCCCAGTCACACGTTCCCGAGCCAAGCTCTTCAAATAATCCCTCCAAGGCCTTGTTCGAATGGTCCAAGACCAACATGCCGTCCATAGGGATATTGAAGGTCTCTAAGGAGACAAGTAAATCATCCACACCATGATCCAAGCCCACGGAGAGTCAAGGTGGCCTCCAAGTGATAGGGCTGAATAGGGTCTTTAGGTATTAATATTGCTTAGGGTCAGATTAACTGCGTTGTAGAAGCATAGGCCGGCCCATCTTGACACCAAGATGGCCGACTGTTCTTTTAGGGTTTCTTTAGGGTTTTAGTAACCTTTAGCCTATAAAAGGGCTTGCTTTGTATGGGTTTTGGAAACAAGTTCGATCAATACAGTTCGATCAATTTCGATTCTTCATGTTAAGAGAGATTCGAGCCTTTTTACTTGCCTTGGCAAGGGTTGTGAGCAATCTTGCGTCTTGTCCTAGATTGTTCTACCGATCTTTCCATTAGAGTAATTACCTCTGTGGAGTTGTCGATCTACCGCCTATAATCGAATCGTGTCGTCCCGTTTGATTCTAGGTTTCGCAATCCAAGCGTTGGACCACCTAACTAGATCCTTGGGCAAACCTGCTACGTGTCTCGAAACGAGTTGATCGAAGTGTATCCATTAGAAGTAATCACCTCAGTGGAGTCATCGTTCTACCCCATATAATCAAATCGTGTCGTCCGTTTGATTCTGGGTTCTGCAATCCAAGCGTTGGACTACCTCGCTAGATCCTTGCGCAAACGTGCTACGTGTCTCGAAACGAGGTGATCGAGGACCGTCTCAGCGATGTGAGCATGGATCAGGGCCCATGCAATGACCCTGTCCGATTTCCATTTGTCCCAGTCACACGTTCCCGAGCCAAGCTCTTCAAATTATCCCTCCAAGGCCTTGTTCGAATGGTCCAAGACCAACATGCAGTCCATTGGGATATTGAAGGTCTAGAAGGAGACAAGTAAATCATCCACACCATGATCCAAGCCCACGGAGAGTCAAGGTGGCCTCCAAGTGATTGGGCTGAATAGGGTCTTTAGGTATTAATATTGCTTAGGGTCAGATTAACTGCGTTGTAGAAGCATGGGCCGGCCCATCTTGACACCAAGATGGCCGACTGTTCTTTTAGGGTTTCTTTAGAATTTTAGTAACCTTTAGCCTATAAAAGGGCTTGCTTTGTAAGGGTTTTGGAAACAAGTTCGATCAATACAGTTCGATCAATTTCGATTCTTCATGTTAAGAGAGATTCGAGCCTTTTTACTTGCCTTGGCAAGGGTTGTGAGCAATCTTGCGTCTTGTCCTAGATTGTTCTACCGATCTTTCCATTAGAGTAATTACCTCTGTGGAGTTGTCGATCTACCGCCTATAATCGAATCGTGTCGTCCCGTTTGATTCTAGGTTTCGCAATCCAAGCGTTGGACCACCTAGCTAGATCCTTGGGCAAACGTGCTACGTGTCTCGAAACGAGTTGATCGAAGTGTATCCATTAGAAGTAATCACCTCAGTGGAGTCATCGTTCTACCCCATATAATCAAATCGTGTCGTCCGTTTAATTCTGGGTTCCGCAATCCAAGCGTTGGACTACCTCGCTAGATCCTTGGGCAAATGTGCTACGTGTCTCGAAACGAGGTGATCGAGGACTGTCTCAGCGATGTGAGCATGGATCAGGGCCCATGCAATGACCCTGTCCGATTTCCATTTGTCCCAGTCACACGTGCCAGAGCCAATCTCTTCAAGTAATCCCTCCAAGTCCTTGTTCGAATGGTCCAAGACCAACATGGAGTCCATAAGGATATTGAAGGCAAAGAAGGACTCAAGCAAATCATCTACACCATGATCCATGCCCTTGGAGAATCAAGCAGGCCTCCAATTGATTTGGCTGAGTAGGGTCATTAGGCCCTAATGTTGCTTAGGGTTAGATTAACTACGTAGTAGGAGCATGGGCCGGCCCATCTGGACACCAAAATGGCCGACTGCTCTTTTAGGGTTTTCGTAACCTCTAACTTACAAAAGGGCTTGGTTTGTAATGGTTTTGGAAGCAAATTGGATCAATAAAGTTTGACTAATTTCGATTCTTCTTATTAAGAGAGATTCGAGCCTTTTTACTTGTCTTGGCAAGGGTTGTGAGCTTTCTTGCGTGTCGTCCTAGATTTTTCTACCGACCTATCCATTAGAGTAATTACCTCTGTGGAGTCGTCATTCTACCGTCTATAATCAAATCGTGTCGTCCGTTTGATTTTAGTTTCCGCAATCCACGCGTTCGACCACCTCGTTAGATCCTTACGTAAACATGCTACGTGTCTCGAAACGAGTTGATCGAGGACCGTATCAGTGATGTGTGCATGGATCAGAGCCCACGCAATGACCAGGTGCGAGTTCCATTAGGCCCAGTCACACGTGAACGAGCCATAATCTTCAAGGAATCCCTCCAAGGCCTTGTCCGAATGGTCCAAAACTAACATGGAGTCCATAGGAATATTTAAGGCTTAGAAAGAGACAAGTAAGTCATATACACCATGATCCAGAACCATGAATAGTCAAGCGGGCCTCCAAGTAATTGGGCCGAGTAGGGTCTTTAGGCCTTAATGTTGGTTAGGGTTAGATTAACTGCGTAGTAGGAGCATGGGCCGGCCCATCTCAACACCAAGATGGCCGACTGCACTTTTAGGGTTTCCTTAGGGTTTTACTTACCTCTAGCCTATAAAAGGGCTAGATTTGTAAGGGTTTTGGACACAAGTTGGATCAATAAAGTTTGATTAATTTCAATTCTTCTTGTTAAGAGTGATTCGAGCCTTTTTACTTGCCTTGGCAAGGGTTGTGAGCAATCTTTCGTCTCGTCCGAGATTGTTCTACCGACCTATCCATTAGAGTAATCACCTCTGTAGATTCGTCGTTTTACCGCCTATAATCAAATCGTGTTGTCCATTTGATTCTAGGTGCCGCAATCCAAGCGTTGGGCCACCTCGCTAGATCCTTGGGCAAACATGCTACGTGTCTCGAAACGAGTTGATCGAGGCGTATCCATTAGAGTAATCACCTCTGTGTAGTCGTCGTTCTGCCGGCTATAATGAAATCGTGGCAGCCGTTTGGTTCTAGGTTCCGCAATCCAAGCGTTGGACTACCTCGCTAGATTCTTGGGCAAACGTGCTACATGTCTCGAAACGAGTTGATCGAGGTGTATCCATTAGAGTAATCACCTCTGTGGAGTCGTAGTTCAACCGCCTATAATCGAATCGGGTCGTCCGTTTGATTTTCGGTTCCACAATCCAAGCGCTGGACGACCTCATGAGATCCTTGAGCAAACGTGCTACGTGCCTCGAAACGAGTTGATCGAGGACCGCATCAGTGATGTGTCTATGGATCAGGGCCCACCCAATGACCCGGTCCGAATTCCATTGGGCCCAGTCTTACGTGCACGAGCCATGCTTTTCAAGGAATCCCTCCAAGGCCTTGTTCAAATGGTCCAAGACCAACATGGAGTCCATAGGGATATTCAAGGCCTAGAAGGAGACAAGCAAATCATCGACACCATGATCCAAGCCCATGGAGAGTCAAGCAGGCCTCCAAGTGATTGGGCAGAGTAGGGTTTTTAGGCCTTAATGTTGCTCAGGGTTACATTAACTCGTAGTGGAAGCATGGGCCGGCCCATCTTGAAACCAAGATGGACGACTGCTCTTTTAGGGTTTCCGTAGTGTTTTAGTAACCTCCAGCCTATAAAATGGCTTGCTTTGTAAGGGTTTTGGACACAAGTCGGATCAATAATGTTTTATTAATTTCGATTCCTCCTGTTAAGAGAGATTCGAGCCTTTTTACTTGCCTTGGCAAGGGTTGTGAGCAATCTTGCGTCTCGTCCTAGATTGTTCTACCCACCTATCCATTAGAGTAATCACCTCTGTGCAGCCGTATTTCTACCGCCTAAAATCAAATCGTGTTGTCCGTTTAATTCAAGGTTCCGCAATCCAAGCGTTGGAGCACCTCGCTAGATCCTTGGGCAAACGTACTACGTGTCTCAAAACGAGTTGATCGAGGACCGTATCTGTGATGTGTGCATGGATCAGGGCCCACGCAATGACCCGGTCCGAGTTCCATTGGGCCCAGTCACACGTGCACTAGCCAAGCACTTCAAGGAATCCCTCCATGGCCTTGTTAGAATGGTCCAAGACCAACATGCAGTCCACAGGGATATTGAAGGCCTAGAAGAATCCAAGCAAATCATCTACACCACGATCCAAACCCACGGAGAGTCAAGCTGGCCTCCAAGTGATTGGGCTGATTAGGGTCTTTAGGCTTTAATATTGCTTAGGGTTAGATTAACTGCGTTGTAGAAGCATGGGCCGGCCCATGTTGACACCGAGATGGCCGACTGCTCTATTAGGGTTTCTTTAGGGTTGTAGTAACCTCTAACCTATAAAAGGGCTTGCTTTGTAAAGGTTCTGGAAACAAGTTTGATCAATAAAGTTTGATCAATTTCGATTCTTCTTGTTAAGAGAGTTTCAAGCCTTTTTACTTGCCTTGGCAAGGGTGGTGAGCAATCTTACGTCTCGTCCTGGATTGTTCTACCGATCTTTCCATTAGAGTAATTACATCTGTGGAGTCGTCGATCTTCCCCCCTATAATCAAATCGTGTCGTCCCATTTGATTCTAGGTTTCGGAATCCAAGCGTTGGACCGCCTAGCTAGATCCTTGGGCAAACGTGCTACGTGTCTCGAAACGAGTTGATCGAGGTGTATCCATTAGAAGTAATCACCTCTGTGGAGTCATCGTTCTACCCCATATAATAAAATCGTGTCGTCCATTTGATTTTGGGTTCCGAAATCCAAGCGTTGGACTACCTCGCTAGATCCTTGGGCAAACGTGCTACGTGTCTCGAAATGAGGTGATCCAGGACCGTCTCAGCGATGTGAGCATGGATCAGGGCCCATGCAATGACCCTGTCCGATTTCCATTTGTCCCAGTCAGACGTGCCAGAGCGAATCTCTTCAAGTAATCCCTCTAAGGCCTTGTTCGAATGGTCCAAGTCCAACAGGCAGTCCATAGGGATATTGAAGGTCTAGAAGGAGACAAGTAAATCATCTACACCATGATCCAAGCCCACGGAGAGTCAAGGTGGCCTCCAAGTGATTGGGCTGAATAGGGTCTTTAGGCATTAATATTGCTTAGGGTCAGATTAACTGTGTTGTAGAAGCATGGGCCGGCCCATCTTGACACCAAGATGGCCGACTGTTCTTTTAGGGTTTCTTTAAGGTTTTAGTAACCTTTAGCCTATAAAAGGGCTTGTTTTGTAAGGGTTTTGGAAACAAGTTCGATCAACAAAGTTTGATCAATTTCGATTCTTCTTGTTAAGAGAAATTCGAGCCTTTTTACTTGCCTTGGCAAGGGTTGTGAGCAATCATGCGTTTTGTCCAAGATTGTTCTACCGACCAATCCATTAGAGTAATCACCTCTGTGGAGTCTTCGTTCAACCACCTATAATTAAATCGTGTCCTCCCGTTTCATTCTAGGTTCCGCAATCCAAGCGTTGGACCACCTTGCTAGATCCTTGGGCAAACGTGGTACGTGTCTCGAAACGAGTTGAACGAGGTGTATCCATTAGAGTAATCACCACTGTGGAGTCGTCGTTCTACCGCCTATAATCAAATCATGTCGTCCGTTTGATTCTAGCTTCCGCAATCCTAGCGTTGGACTACCTCGCTAGATCCTTGGGCAAACGTGCTATGTGTCTCGAAACGAGTTGATCGAGGACCGTCTCAGTGATGTGAGCATGGATCAGGGCCCATACAATGACCCTATCCGATTTCCATTTGTCCCAGTCACACGTGCCAGAGCCAATCTCTTCAAGTAATCCCTCCAAGTCCTTGTTCGAATAGTCCAAGACCAATCTGGAGTCCATAAGGATATTGAAGGCCAAGAAGGATTCAAGCAAATCATCTACACCGTGATCCAAGCCCTTGGAGAATCAAGCAGGCCTCCAATTGATTGGGCTGAGTAGGGTCATGAGGCCCTAATGTTGCTTAGGGTTAGATTAACTGCGTAATAGGAGCATGGGCCGGCCCATCTGGACACCAAGATGGCCGACTGCTCTTTTAGGGTTTCCTTAGGGTTTTCGTAACCTCTAACTTACAAAAGGGCTTGCTTTGTAAGGGTTTTGGAAGCAAGTTGGATCAATAAAGTTTGACTAATTTCGATTCTTCTTGTTAAGAGAGATTCGAGCCTTTTTACTTGTCTTGGTAAGGGTTGTAAGCTTTCTTGTGTGTCGTCCTAGATTTTTCTACAGACCTATCCATTAGAGTAATCACCTCAGTGGAGTCGTCATTCTACCGTCAATAATCAAATCGTGTCGTCCGTTTTATTCTAGGTTCCGCAATCCAAACGTTCGACCACCTCGCTAGATCCTTGCGCAAACGTGCTAGTGTCTCGAAACGAGGTGATCGAGGATTGTCTCAGCGATGTGAGCATGGATCAGGGGCCATGCAATGACCCTGTCCGATTTCCATTTGTCCTAGTCACACGTGCCCGAGCCAAGCTCTTCATGTAATCCCTGCAAGGCCTTGTTCGAATGGTCCAAGACCAACATGCAATCCATAGGGATATTGAAGGTCTAGAAGGAGACAAGTAAATCATCTACACCACGATCCAAGCCCACGGAGAGTCAAGGTGGCCTCCATGTGATTGGGCTGAATAGGGTCTTTAGGCCTTAATATTGCTTAGGGTCAGATTAACTGCATTGTAGAAGCATGGGCCGACCCATCTTGACCCCAAGATGGCCGACTGCTCTTTTAGGGTTTCTTTAGGGTTTTAGTAACCTCTAGCCTATAAAAGGGCTTGCTTTGTAAAGGTTCTGGAAACAAGTTTGATCTATAAAGTTTGATCAATTTCAATTCTTCTTGGTAAGAGAGATTCCAGCCTTTTTACTTGCCTTGGCAAGGGTTGTGAGCAATCTTGCGTCTCGTCTTAGATTGTTCTACCGATCTTTTCATTAGAGTAATTATCTCTGTGGAGTCGTCGATCTACCGCCTATAATCGGACCGTGTCGTCCCGTTTGATTCTAGGTTTCGCAATCCAAGCGTTGGACCACCTCGCTAGATCCTTGGGCAAACGTGCTACGTGTCTCGAAACGAGTTGATCCAGGTGTATCCATTAGAAGTAATCACCTCTGTGGAGTCATCGTTCTACCCCCATATAATCAAATCGTGTTGTCCGTTTGATTCAAGGTTCCGCAATCCAAGCGTTGGAGCACCTCGCTAGATTCTTGGGCAAACGTGCTACGTGTCTCGAAACGAGTTGATCGAGGACCGTATCAGTGATGTGTGCATGGATCAGCGCCCACACAATGACCCGGTCCGCGTTCCATTGGGCCCAGTCACACGTGCACTAGCCAAGCTCTTCAAGGAATCCCTCCATGGCCTTGTTCGAATGGTCCAAGGCCAACATGGAGTCCACAGGGATATTGAAGGCCTTGAAGAATCCAAGCAAATCATCTACACCACGATCCAAACCCACGGAGAGTCAAGCCGGCCTCCAAGTGATTGGGCTGAATAGGGTCTTTAGGCTTTAATATTGCTTATGTGAGAACCCGTAAATTCCTCCTAATATTTTCCTAGGGTTTTTCCCCTTAATTGCATGTTTTCTGCATTTTCTGGCTTAGGACAAATTTCTTGGTGAATTTTATGAGTAAATATAGTTTTTAGATGATTTTTCTAGTATTGGATAGTTTTTGAAAAATTAAGGATATATATCGGACGTGGGACCCGCTAGTGGGAAAAGTTCGAAAAAATTCGGCCAATTGGGTTAAGTTTTGGATACTGGAATTAATTTACCGGGTGTTGTGAGATTTAGAGGTACCAAGTGGATAGGTGTATGAGAGACAAAAAAGTTGGGCAAGTCATTAAATGAGGTGACAAGTGTCACCATTGGATTGGGCTTACCTTAAGACTTTCTTACCATTGACTTAAATAACCAAAAATGACCCAAAAATCTTCAAAAATCCTCAAGAAGTGGCCGGCCCTCTCTTGCTCTCTTTTTCTCTCTCTTACTCCAAGCACAAGGAAGAAAACACTTCAATCTTGTTCCAAATCATCAAAACTAACCATCCAACCTTGAAATTACTTCATAAAACCTCTTCAATTAGAGTTAGTGAGTAGATTTGTGGAGTTGTTTGGAAAGTTAAGGTGGTCAATAGCTCTCTCTCTCTTGTTCTTAAGGTAAGTTGTGAAGAACCACCCTCCTCCTTTAATTGATGCTTAAATCATGCTTAGTGGTAGTAAGAGATGCAAGTTTATGGATTATTTCTTGATTTGTGGTTGAAATGATGAAGTTTTATTATTTTTGGGGATTTTTCTGTTTTAATATAAGCATGATTGTGTGGCTATCTATGATGATTGGAAATGGTCTATAATGACTTAAGGAGGTGGGAAAAGTGATTAATTGCAACCAATTTCTGGTTTGGAAGAAATTTCAGAAAACTAGGGTTCTTGAGGGGGCATTCTGTCCGAAATTTTAGGTCCTAGTTAGAGGCCGAATTGGCCTTAGCTTAAAACATGAAAGTTGTAGGGAATGACATTTTAGAGGTGCCTACACAATTTCAGGTCAATCGGAGTAGTGTAGAATGAGATAAGTCGAAATTACTATTGCTGTTCTGGTTTTACCCGAAATTGAGAAGTGCGTCTGTAATGAGTTGTTTTGGCTGGAATTGCTTCCGAATTGGTTGTTGAGGCCTTCTGATGCAATTTAGTCCTGTTTCTTAGCTTTCAGCTGGTTTTGGAATTTCTGGATTTGGACTTGTAGAGTCTGAGTTATGATGTTTCCGCTAGAATGCATTTTGGTGAATCTGTTTTACGTTTTTGATGTAGTATCTTGCATTTTTGGCCTGTTTGCACTCAAAACTCGGTTGAGTGACCTTCTGTGATGTTGTAGCCCTGTCTTTTAGCTTCGAAATGGTGGGTCTTGCACCCTCATCCGATAATCATAGTGAAATTGGTACCATTACCGCAAAATGAGGACAAAAACTATTTTTTTTGGTGCCAAAGCTAGTTACATTTCTGAAATTTCTGGTTTCCTTTAATGTTTGTATATGCTTATGGAACCCTATTGGGGTCATGTTTGGCCTTGGTTTATGACTCGTTATCAAGTCTCATTATATTTGTTTGCATGTTTTAGGACGTGACCGTGGTGCACAACGTTCTTTTGACGGAAGTGCATGAAACCACATTTACGAGCTTGGTGAGTGTACTACTCACTTGTGTGCTATTATATGGCTTTGATATTTGAACTTGAGATGTTGAATGTTAGTTGATTGACGTGAGAGTGTACTTTATCACTCTCACTTATTGTTTCGCATGTTATTGGAAAGTTATTGGAATGTTATATGAAATGTTATATGAAATGAAATACATGACTTGGTGTCGTTTGGACAAGTCTCCAACGACTACAATTATTATCCGTGAGCTCAACCCCATTGGTAATTGATTGAATCGAGCCGGCGAGGGTTTGGTCGTGCCAATTAATGTGCCTTGGGGCAATGTTATATGGAATCTTGTAGTATGAGAGACTCTCGATTCCGGTTTACTCGAGTAATACCACAATGCAAGTGTTTGGATTTCGGGCCCGGTTGGGGAATGTTAGGTGGAAGGAATGGAAGTAAAGTGGAGTCTACGGTTGGTTATTGTTGAACATTGACGGAGAGTCAATGACGTTCGATCAAGAAATGCAAACGAGGAAAAGGGCTCTTGAGAGCCATCTGTATCCTTTTATCACCATATTTGACGTGTGCCTTTGCTTATTTTACTATATTGAATGAAAGCTTGATGCTTATATGCAATTGGTTGCGTAAGTGATAGTATCTCACTGGGCAATTAGCTCACACTATTCCTTTTGTTTTCCTTACAGGAATATGACACTTTTTTTGAATGAATCTTGATAGATGGTTGCCGAATGAACTAGATGTATATTTTTTTTGATTGTATATGAAGTGAAACCCTAAATGTATCTTTAGGGCCGTTTTCACTTTCAATTTGGCAAACCGTGTATATATTCACTTTTGACAACTTTTGTATGTCACTTTGGATTGTATTTGCTAAAGTTCAAGATGTGAATGTTTGTTCGATATTTGGTTGCGTTCTGACGGGTCGGTTACTATTCATGACCGACTCCGAATTTCATTTTTTTATTTTGGGTTATTTTGCCCTTTTGCCTTGTTACGCGCGTTTATAAGTTCCGGAACGAAATAGATCGCTCTAAATTGCACCGTTAGCCCTGGCGAGAGTTGGGCAGGCAGTCTGCTAACCTCCTTGGTTCGCCTTAGGGAAAGGTGGGGCTGTCACAGCTTAGGGTTAGATTAACTGCGTTGTAGAAGCATGGGCCGGCCCACCTTGACACCGAGATGGCCGACTGCTCTTTTAGGGTTTCTTTAGGGTTTTAGTAACCTTTAGCCTATAAAAGAGCTTGCTTTGTAAAGGTTCTGGAAACAAGTTCGATCAATAAAGTTTGATCAATTTCGATTCTTCTTGTTAAGAGAGGTTCGAGCCTTTTTACTTGCCTTGGCAAGGGTTGTGAGCAGTCTTGCGTCTCATCCTAGATTGTTCTACCGATCTTTCCATTAGAGTAATTACCTCTGTGGAGTCGTCGATCTACCGCCCATAATCGAATCGTGTCGTCCCGTTTGATTCTAGGTTTCGCAATCCAAGCGTTGGACCACCCAACTAGATCCTTGGGCAAACGTGCTACGTGTCTCGAAACGAGTTGATCGAGGTGTATCCATTAGAGTAATCATCGCTGTGGAGTCGTCGTTCTACTGCCTACAATCAAATCATGTCGTCCGTTTGATTCTAGGTTCCGCAATCCTAGCGTTGGACTACCTCGCTAGATCCTTGGGCAAACGTACTGCGTGATTCGAAACGAGTTGATCGAGGACCGTCTCAGGGATGTGAGCACGGATCAGGGCCCATACAATGACCCTGTCCGATTTCCATTTGTCCCAGTCACACGTGCCCGAGCCAAGCTCTTCAAGTAATCCCTCCAAGGCCTTGTTCGAATGGTCCAAGACCAACAGGCAGTCCATAGGGATATTGAAGGTCTAAAAGGAGACAAGTAAATCATCTACACCATGATCCAAGCCCACGGAGAGTCATGGTGGCCTCCAAGTGATTGGGCTGAATAGGGTCTTTAGGCATTAATATTGCTTAGGGTCAGATTAACTGCGTTGTAGAAGCATGGGCCGGCCCATCTTGACACCAAGATGGCCGACTGTTCTTTTAGGGTTTCTTTAGGGTTTTAGTAATCTTTTGCCTATAAAAGGGCTTGCTTTGTAAGGGTTTTGGAAACAAGTTCGATCAATAAAGTTTGATCAATTTCGATTCTTCTTAAGAGAGATTCGAGCCTTTTTACTTGCCTTGGCAAAGGTTGTGAGCAATCTTGCGTTTTGTCCAAGATTGTTCTACCGACCTATCCATTAGAGTAATCACCTCTGTGGAGTCTTCGTTCAACCACCTATAATTAAATCGTGTCCTCCCGTTTCATTCTAGGTTCCGCAATCCAAGCGTTGGACCACCTTGCTAGATCCTTGGGCAAACGTGCTACGTGTCTCGAAACGAGTTGATCGAGGTGTATCCATTAGAGTAATCACCGCTGTGGAGTCGTCGTTCTACCGCCTATAATCAAATCACGTCGTCCGTTTGATTCTAGGTTCCGCAATCCTAGCGTTGGACTACCTCGCTCGATCCTTGGGCAAACGTGCTACGTGTCTCGAAACGAGTTGATCGAGGACCGTCTCAGTGATGTGAGCATGGATGAGGGCCCATACAATGACCCTGTCCGATTTCCATTTGTCCCAGTCACACGTGCTAGAGCCAATCTCTTCAAGTATTCCTTCATTGTTCTACCGATCTATCCATTAGAGCAATTACCTCTGTGGAGTCGTCATTCTACCGCCTATAATCAAATCGTGTCGGCCAGTTTGATTTTAGGTTTCGCAATCCAAGCGTTGTACCACCTCGCTAGATCCTTGGGTAAACGTGCTACGTGTCTCGAAACGAGTTGATCGAGGTGTATCCATTAGAGTAATCACCTCTGTGGAGTCGTAGTTCTACCGCCTATAATCAAATCGTGTCGTCCGTTTGATTCTTTGTTCTGCAATCCAAGCGTTGGACCACCTCGCGAGATCCTTGAGCAAACGTACTACGTGCCTCGAAACGAGTTGATCGAGGACCGCATCAGTGATGTGTGTATGGATCAGGGCCCACCCAATGACCTGATCCGAGTTCCATTGGGCCCAGTCACACGTGCACGAGCCATGCTTTTCAAGGAATCCCTCCAAGGCCTTGTTTGAATGGTCCAAGACCAACATTGATTCCACAATGTTTTATTAATTTCGGATCAATAATGTTTTATTAATTTCGATTCCTCCTGTTAAGAGAGATTCGAGCCTTTTTACTTGCTTTGGCAAGGGTTGTGAGCAATCTTGCGTCTCGTCCTAGATTGTTCTACCGACCTATCCATTATAGTAATCACCTCTATGCAACCGTCTTTCTACCGCCTAAAATCAAATTGTGTAGTCCGTTTAATTCAAGATTCCGCAATCCAAGCGTTGGAGCACCTCGCTAGATCCTTGGGCAAACGTGCTAAGTGTCTCGAAACGAATTGATAGAGGACCGTATCAGTGATGTGTGCATGGATCAGGGCCCATGCAATGACCCGGTCCGAGTTCCATTGGGCCCAGTCACACGTGCACGAGGCAAGCTCTTCAAGGAATCCCTCCAAGGCCTTGTTCAAATGGTCCAAGACCAACATGGAGTCCATAGGGATATTGAAGGCCTAGAAGAAGACAAGCAAATCATCTACACCATGATCCAAGCCCACGGAGAGTCAAGGTGGCCTCCAAGTGATTGGGCTGAATAGGGTCTTTAGGCCTTAATATTGCTTAGGGTTAGATTAACAGCGTAGTTGAAGCATGGACCGGCCCATCTTGACACCAAGATGGCCGACTGCTCTTTTAGGGTTTCTTTAGGGTTTTAGTAACCTCTAGCCTATAAAAGGGCTTGCTTTGTAAAGGTTCTGGAAACAAGTTCGATCAGTAAAGTTTGATCAATTTCGATTCTTCTTGTTAAGAGAGATTCGAGTCTTTTTACTTGCCTTGGCAAGGGTTATGAGCAATCTTGCGTCTCGTCCTAGATTGTTCTATCGACCTATCCATTAGAGTAATAACCTCTGTGTAGCCGTCTTTCTACCGCCTATAATCAAATCCTGTTGTCTGTTTGATTCAAGGTTTCGCAATCCAAGCGTTGGAGCACCTCGCTAGATCCTTGGGCAAACGTGCTACGTGTCTCGAAACGAGTTGATCGAGGACCGTATCAGTGATGTGTGCATGGATCAGGGCCCACCCAATGACCCGGTCCGAGTTCCATTGGGCCCAGTCGCACGTGCACGAGCCAAGCTCTTCAAGGAATCCCTCCAAGGCCTTGTCCGAATGGTCCAAGCCCAACATGAAGTCCATAGGGATATTGAAAGCCTAGAAGGAGACAAGCAAATCATCTACACCATGATCCAAGCCTACGGAGAGTCAAGCTGGCCTCCAAGTGATTGGGCTGAATATGGTCTATAGGCTTTAATATTGCTTAGGGTTAGATTAACTGCGTAGTAAAAGCATGGGCTGACCCATCTTGACACCAAGATGGCCGACTGCTCTTTTAGGGTTTCTTTAGGATTTTAGTAACCTCTAGCCTATAAAAAGGCTTGATTTGTAAAGGTTTTGGAAACAAGTTCGATCAATAAAGTTTGATCAATTTCGATTCTTCATGTTAAGAGAGATTCGACCCTTTTTGCTTGCCTTGGCAAGGGTTGTGTGCAATCTTTCGTCTCTTCCTTCATCGTTCTACCGATCTATCCATTAGAGTAATTACCTCTGTGGAGTCGTCATTCTACCTCCTATAATCAAATCGTGTCGTCCAGTTTGATTCTAGGTTTCGCAATCCAAGCGTTGTATCGCCTCACTAGATCCTTAGAGTTGATCGAAACGAGTTGATCGAGGTGTATCCATTAGAGTAATCACCTCTGTGGAGTCGTAGTTCTACCGCCTATAATCAAATCGTGTCGTGTGAGGACTCGCAAAAACTATTATTCTATGCCTAATTTATGGCTTAATAAATTATTTAATTGGATTTTATTTCCAAGGAATATTTTCTAGTCTTATGAGACCTAAACGCATGATAATATAACTTCGTTATATTTTTAAAATGATTCGTTTCGAAAATTAATTTCCTAGAGCGCGTTTAGTAAAAATAGTTAATAGTACTTGGAGATTTTATCCGCGTAGTAGCCCAATAAGCTTGGAATATTGGAGACTTGTACTAGGGTTCTAAAATAGGTAATTTTATGAATAAATATTCAAGTGATAGTTAGTAGTGCAATCGTTATAAGAATTTTTCGAAAGTTCCGCGTTATAGCGGTAAAATTTGACGGTACGCGTTTTCACACGCGTGACTTCAATTGAAGGACTTTAGACCCTTATTTCGGGACAATTAAGAGTGAATAATAATTACAAGAATATATATGCCTTGGAGGTTTAGTGCACTAGTGAACCAAACGCGCGAGAAAAAAATCGAGTCCAAACGCACCCTAAATTGCACTATTTCAAGTTGACTTTGAGGTGCATTTTGCACCACACAAAGAATCTTCCTTTGGAAGCCAATTGCATCAACACTCTCTCTCTCTTCACCTCACTTGGCCGAACAACAAGAAGGAGAAGAGCTCTCCATTGTCTTCATTTTTCATCTTCAATCCATGCACCAAAATCCACCCAAATCACACCAAACTTGGAGATCTCTTAGCAAACCACTTGGAGACTACATCTAGCTAAGGAGGAAGGGAGCTTTCACGGTTTCTTTGGAGCTTCAAGAGGGCCAAAAATTCTGACCTTGCAAACCAAAGGAGTAGGTAATGATCAACCCTTGGATTCTTATCTTTTGGAGATTATATGACAAGATTAAGTTCATGCATGCACTTAGTTACTTGTTTATGGTGTAAAAATGTGATTGTGGGCTCTTGGAATTCCCACACTTGGGTTGTTGTTGCTGATGTGATGATTAATGGTGATTATATTGTTGGTTTAGTGATTTTAATGATGCATTAGTGATGGGTAATTAGTGGAAACTTCATTGGGTGTAAGAAGCTAAACTTTCCGATTTTGCCCCTGCCATGTTCGGCCATTTCCAGGCCAATTTTTAATGGTTTAATTGCTTGAATTGGATGTTTGTAGGATGTATTAGATGTGTGAAAAATTTCATTGAAAAATAATGAGGTTTGAATGGGCAAATGAATTTTTTTTAGAAACCAGCAAATCTGGAAAACTGATTCGCGTATGCTCTGACCAGCAGTAGTATTTTGGCTATAACTCTGTCCTCGGATGTCGAAATCATGTGCCATTGGTGGCGTTTGAAAATAGACATTCCTAGATTTAATTTGGTATATAATACACGTTCTGAGTCTTTGTGAGCAGGCCGAACCAAATGTTTTGAGTTCGCTGTCCTGTCACTCTGTTCATCTGGAATGAAGTGTGCAAGCTGCAACTTGATGCCCGAATTTGAACCAGATGGGTGCCGAATTTGGAAACGATTTCTTCTATGATATTTTAACTCTATGAATGTATTTTCCAACGGCGTAAGCCATGCTCAATTTCGAGCTATATTGACTGAGTTGTGACTAAAACAAGTGGACTGCTCTGTTTTGGAAAACCCTAATGTTTGGACTGGTTTGGAACAAAATCTCGGAGTGAACTTGTTAGTTGATGTTTTTGATATTAAACACTTACCAAAGGTATCATGGGTATATCTTAGACCCTTATTTCACAAATGAACCATGGTTGGATAACTTTCTTGGTTAAACGATTGGAAATTTGGAAAATGAAAGTCCAAGGCAGATTGCCTTAGGATTTTTCTTGAACTTCGGTTGGCTCATTAACTACCTTGCGGAAGGTATTTTCCCCCGAAATTCGATAGAGAGATACTTTCCATATAGTATTGAAATACTGCCAATTTTGGTGCCGATTCAAGTTCGTTTCGATACCCAATTGAATTACTAAAGTTAGAGGTTCAAATCTGGAAAATTCTCATCCAGTCTTGAATTTGCTCAACTTCGGGCTACCGTATCTCGGTGCTCGAGACTCCGATTCTTGATCCGCTTGTTTTGTCATACACTTCACTTGCAACACTAATTGAGCTGAAAATTTCAGAGGCCGGTTTGCAACGTGCGAATCGTGCCGAATTTTCAAAGTTGGCCAAAAACCAACTTCATTCTGCCTTGTGAACCAACCCTGCATCTTCAAGCTCATTTTTGACCACTTTCCACTTCGATTCATGGAAAAGTGTCTTCTAGGAACTTATAGTACTCTCTAAGAGGTTTCCAACGGTATAAAGTTTTCCAATTCTTGACTTATATCGAGCGAGTTACGATTTTTCAAAGATTTATCGTAAAACTGAAAAATTTTCCAACTTCAAAGAAATAGAGTTTTTCAAAAACTCTTTATTCTTTTGATGTTCTTAAACGTTTTGTTTACGATTTTCATGATCAAAACTCAAATAATATTGTACATGATAAAAGGCAAGTTGAACCTCGATTTACGTGTAATTGAGGTTCCTTTTTGCAAAATAATTCTTAGATTGTACTAATGTACAATCTTCCTGATAAGTGGGTTAATTGTATGATTATTCGCCATTAAATTGTCAGGCGCGCAAGGAGACCTTCAAGAGGATCTCACCGCGGACACTTGAACTCCCAGAAAATAATTCTTATTGAATTGCTCGGTGAGTGTCAAGTGTATGAATTTGATACTTGCTTATTGTGATACTTGTTGGGAGTTTTAAAAATAAGGGCGGGTGCGTACTTTATCGCACTCGTTCTATTTTCAAATGAATGAATGAATGAATGAAATGTATTGAGTGAACGAATGAAATGCAATGTCATGTCATGAATGCTTGTGTCGTTGGAGTGAATCTCCTCGACTACCAAATGAATGGGGGACGCCCAAACTCATAGGCCGTCCTTAGACTCGAGCCGGCAATGGGTTTGGTCGGGAACTTGGGCGAGCCATGAGATTATAAGCTCGACCTAATAAGAGGTCTTGCTTGGCATACTCGTCGAGTATCGCCCTAAAAATAGACTTGTGGGCCCTTGGGGTGTACGGTGGACGGAGGGAAGAAAGTGGTGATGTGACGCCCCGAAAAAAATGAGTTTGAGAACCCGGAAATTTTCTAATTTTCTAGGGTTTATTTTTTTTTAATCGCCCGCATTTTCTACATTTTCTTGATTAGAAAAATTCCCCAGATAAAGTTTATGAGCAAAGATAGTTTTAAAATGATTTTTCTAGTATCGGTTAGTTTTTGAGAAATTAAGAGCGTATTTTGAACGTGGGACCCGCAAGTGCGGTAAATGTAATATATTTTTGATAACTTGTTGGAGTTTTGTGCTAAGTAATATTTTTCTACAAGGTGTTAAAAGAGATATTTATGGATTGGTGTGAGAGGGAACAAAGAGATAGAGATTCATTATTCAAGTGACAAGTGTCGCTTGGCCATTGGGTGGAATTTTTGACTTTTATGCCATGTCTTACCATTTGACTTAATAAACTAAAACTTTATCAAAAATTTGCTCCATTTCCGAGCTTCATGGCCGAACCTCTCTCAAGAAAGGAAGAAAGGAAAGCTTTCATCTTACTTCTTCATTTCTTGCTCCAATCAAACAATTTAACCGATTAAACTTGGATTTGCTCCATAAAAACCTTTCTCTTGGTAGTATTAAGGTTTGTAGTGAAGTGGTTTGAGAAGCAAAGGTGCTAAGTTGGGTCTTTTCTTGGGTTTGTAAGGTAAGTGACTAAGGGACCTTTCCTTTGATCTTGATAATGTTCAATTAGTGATTGGTGGTGGATGAATAAGTGATTTTATGGTTGATTTCCTGATTTTGGTTGAAAATGATGAAGTTTTATTATTTTTGGGGATTTTTCTGTTTTCATATGGATATGATTGTGTGGCTATATATGATGATTGGAAATGATGTTTAAGGACTCTATGAGGTGGAAAAAGTGATTAATTGCAATCAATTTCTGTTTTGGAAGAAATTTCAGAAAATCAGGGTTTTGTGATGAACATTCTGTCCGAATTTTTAGGTCCTAGATAGAGGCCGAATTGGCCTTTCCTTAAAACACGAAAGTTGTAGGGAATGACATTTTAAAGGTGCCTACAAAATTTCAGGTCAATCGGAGCAGTGTGGAATGAGAAAAGTCGAAATTACTATTGCTGTTCTGGTTTTACCCGAACTTGAGAAGTGCGTCTGTAATTGGTTGTT
Organism: Coffea arabica; assembly: GCF_036785885.1. Classification (NCBI taxonomy): domain Eukaryota; kingdom Viridiplantae; phylum Streptophyta; class Magnoliopsida; order Gentianales; family Rubiaceae; genus Coffea; species Coffea arabica. Next base: position 13,089,024 of record NC_092330.1, read on the forward strand.
TTGGTCTGGATTGCTTCCGAATTAGTTGTTGAGGCCTTCTGATGAAATTTATCCATGTTTCTTAGCTTTCATGGCTTTATTTATTAAAGTTGGGATTGTTATTTGATTACGTGCTTGCATGTGTGTTCTTGGCCTCACGAGCGTTTAGCTCACCCTATAGTTTTGTTTTCCTTAACAGGACCGACTCTTGGAGAAATATGGAGAAACCATCCGTTGTAATTTTGTTAAGACTCCTGTTATATATTTTGACTAGGCCCTGGTTTGGGTTGTACTTTTGGAAATTGTAAACTTGAAATGTTTGGGCCCTGATGTGTACTTTGAATTGAAGTCGTTTCATGATTACCCGATGTACTGGTTATACATTAAGTGACTTATTAAGCTTGAACGCTTCCGCATTATTGTATTCATGTTGCTCTCATCGAAGTGCTTAATTCAGTTTTAAATTGAATGGAATTGCTTGAGTCCTGGCGAGAGCTGGGCAGGCGTCCGCGGATACCCTTTGGTCCGCCTTAGGGAGATGTGGGGCGTCACAGTTGGTATCAGAGCACTAGGTTAGAGGTCTATATGGGAGACATATTAGATACTCTACCTTTAAGACTCGATATGGGATAACTTAATCCTACCCTAAGTGATGCTTGAGGCGAGCTAGCAACTAAGTTAGTCCTACCTCAAGTGACGAATGGGATGAACCAGCTATTAAGATAGACATGCATTGCAGGATATTGGAACTGAGTAGTGATTTAAGTTCTAACCTGAAAATATTATTATTGTTATTATTTTGCAGGGATGGCTGATAGAAACGGAGCCCCGGCAGCTAACGGGAATGGCCATGCGAATGGTCATTTCGAGCCCCTTAGGACTATCTACTACCGATCTATAGCAGGAGGAGCTCGTGTACGCTACTCACCCTATGACAGATACCCTCGATGTTCGTGTAGGTTGACTTTCGCCTACCCGGACTATGTGGTGCTTGCTTTGGACGACGAGCGTCGTCAGTTGGTGGATGCCAACCGTGATTTCCAGACTGAGGTAGATGAGCTTAGGCAGATGGTTGGCGCTCAGGGTGAGCGGATTGCTGAGCTTGAGGAGGTGCTAGAGGGTGAGGTAGCCACATCTGCAGTGGTTAATGAGGAGCTTCGGGATACTAGGGCTCGACTCATTAGGTTAGCACGAGATGTCCGTACTCGGGCTTTCGAGATGCTGGTTGATGCTACTAGTTTGGTTGAGGACGCTACTGCGGTGATTCCTGATGATGAGGAGGAGGATCCGGAGGAGGATCCCGAGGAGGAGGTTCCTCCTGATAGCCCTGCTATGGACTAGGATCTTGGTCGTTGACCCCTTTTGACTTTTGACTGGTACAGTTAGGACTAGTTAGGGTGACGCGAGTGCCGAGGCCATTGTATTTTGCATGCTTGTGTGGCCTACTTTTGGGCACTTGTTCTTACTTTAGTCTTCTGTGACTAGAAGTATACTTCTGAGCACCTGTGTGCTATATTTTGTGAATTGTCCCTAACTTGCTAATTGTACGAACTTGACATGCTTATGAATGTAAATTATTGTTAATTTCAATGCTTCTTGGTTAGTTCTAAATTCGATATAATTCTTGTTTTCTGCTTAAATTAATTTATTTCTTGCACTAGGCACGTTTAGACTAATGGAAGGATTAAGGAGTGGTCGAGGCCGTGGACGAGCGTCTAGACAGGCCCAACCTCAGGGGGATGACCAGGGATCGGCAACTGGACCGACCCAGGGACAGGAAAACGTTGAGGGTAACCAAGTGGCTACTGCCATCAATAGGATGACTGATATCCTAGAACGTCTAGCGGAGAGACAGGGTCCTGGACCATTTAACCAACCTGGGGGCCAGGATAGGGGAGAGGATAGAGCCCTGGAAAGATTCCTAAAGTTTAACCCGCCTAAGTTTATGGGTGAACCTGACCCCGAAGTAGCGGAGAACTGGTTAGAAAGGATGACCAACATATTCGCCGCTCTAGACTATACTGAGGATAGACGAGTGAACTTTGCTGCTTTTCAATTTGAGGGAGTAGCCCGTGCTTGGTGGGATTTGATAAAAGGAAAATGGGAAAGAGCTCGAACCCCTTGGACTTGGGAGAATTTCACAAGGGAGTTTAATGAAAAGTTTCTTCCGCCCTTGATTCAAGAGAAAAGAGAGGACGAATTTATTAAGTTGAAACAAGGAACCCTTACTGTAGCAGAGTATGAAGGGAAGTTCACTAAACTTTCCAAATACGCTCCTGAGTTAGTAGCCGATGAACGGAGAAGGATTAGAAGGTTCATACAGGGACTTAATGTGGAACTTCAGGAGGGCCTGGCTGCAGCCCAAATCTCTACTTTTACTGAGGCTTTAGAGAAAGCGCAAAGGGTTGAGAATGCAAGATCTCAAGTGAGGGATTTCCACAATAGAAAAAGGAATTTCCCTAGTCGCACTACTGGGCAGACCAGTAAGTTTGTACACCCTTCTAAAAAGGGAAGAGGTGAAGGAGGAACGAGAACTGCTGGAGCTTCTAGGGGAGCTCTATCTAGGGGAGGTCGTAGCGGGACGACTCAAGCTAGGGGAGCACCATCTGTTGGATCGACTGTGACCCCTCAAGTTACTTGTGGGTATTGTGGTAAACCCAACCACTCTGAGGATGACTGCTGGAGAAAGCTGGGAAAATGCTTACTGTGTGGGAGCACTGAGCATCAGATTGCAAATTGTCCGAAATCGTCAAAGACAGGGGGAAACCTGCAGAGACCTGAAAAATCAACCTCTAAGCAGACCAGTGCCGGAGGGAGTCGACCGAAAGTACCGGCTAGGGTCTACGCATTGGACTATCCACAAGTTCCAGAGGCGACCGAAGTGGTCGAAGGTACAATTCCAATCTTTCACCGCCTAGCTAGGGTTTTAATTGATCCGGGTGCAACGCACTCTTTTGTAAACCCTGATTTCATGAGTGGAATAGACTTGAAACCAATTAAGTTACCATATGACTTGGAGGTTAAAACACCCACTGGGGACAAAAGTCTAATTGCTAATATGGTGTATAAGAATAGTGAAGTTTGCGTGAGGGAAAGAAAATTGCTGGCCGATTTGATAGGCTTAGCGATTAAAGGATATGATGTGATCCTAGGGATGGATTGGTTAGCCCGTTATAATGCTCAGTTAAATTGTAGGACGAAAATTGTAGAATTGTGTATTCCAGGGGAGGCAACCCTGAAATTGGATGTGAGGGGTAAGTTAGCCTCGTCTGCACTTATTTCGGGAATTCGGGCTAGAAAGTTGTTAAGTAAAGGAGCTCAAGGGTATTTGGCTTTTCTTATTAATACCCCTAACGATAAGGTGAATCTGGAAGACACCCCGGTAGTAAAAGAATTTTCTGATGTTTTTCCTGAAGAATTGGAGTCTCTACCTCCGGAACGGGAAATAGCTTTTAAAATTGATTTAGCTCCGGGAACAGCACCTATATCAAGGACACCATACAGGATGGCTCCAGCTGAGTTGAAGGAGTTGAAGTTACAATTACAGGATTTGTTGGAACGGGGTTTTATACGAGAGAGTGATTCTCCGTGGGGAGCCCCAGTTTTGTTTGTAAAGAAGAAAGATGGGAGTTTGAGGTTATGTATAGATTATCGAGGTTTAAATGATGTTACGGTTAAGAATAAATACCCACTACCCCACATCGATGAACTGTTTGATCAATTGCAAGGGGCGGTAGTGTTTTCAAAGTTGGATCTAAGGCAAGGTTACTATCAATTGAGGATTTTGGAGAAGGATATACCTAAGACTGCTTTTAACTCAAGGTATGGGCACTTCGAGTTTGCAGTGATGCCTTTTGGGTTAACCAATGCACCTGCCGCTTTCATGGATTTAATGCATAGGGTTTTTAAGCCTTACTTGGATCAATTTGTGGTGATTTTCATTGATGACATTTTAGTGTATTCTAAGAATGTGAAAGATCACGAGAAACATTTGAGAATTGTTTTACAAATCCTGAGGGAACATCAGTTATATGCTAAGTTTAGCAAGTGTGAATTTTGGCTAAAGGAAGTGACCTTCCTAGGGCACATAATTTCAAAGGATGGGATTAAAGTGGATCCAGCTAAAGTGGAAGCTGTTTCGAAATGGAAACGACCGGAAAACCCAACGGAAGTTCGGAGTTTTATAGGACTGGCAGGATATTACCGGAGATTCATCCAGGATTTTTCGAAAATTGCTGGGCCTATGACTGAGTTGACCAAGAAAAATGGAAAATTTATTTGGAGTCCTAAGTGTGAAGGAAGTTTTCAGGAGTTGAAAAGACGGTTGACTAGAGCGCCTGTTCTAGCTCTACCAAATGGACATGATAGTTTTGTGGTTTACACCGATGCATCTAAGGAAGGTTTGGGATGTGTTTTGATGCAAAATGATAAAGTGATAGCTTATGCCTCCCGAAAGTTAAAACCGC